>NC_135795.1:19076858-19376858 GCF_051106095.1 Pogona vitticeps
TAATTTTTTTTAATGTTCTATTACAATAAATTTCAGTATTCATTTCAATGAAACTAAGTCAGAGTTTATTCGTTTTCCTTTGACAAATATAACCTTGGTCTTTTCCCTTAAATTTGCAATACAGACTGAAAAATCCACTGCTGAGTATTTTGCATATTTAAGAAATCCTTGTCACAGAGAAGTCCAATATTTTTCTATTAGTACAATCCTTTGAAAAATGTAGTTATTTCAATGTATCATCCTAAGAGTGGCATTGATTAAAATAAGAGGTGTTATTACTAGACAACCAATAGTATTTTACTGAATGGCCAAACCGTAATTTTTATCCAAAACACTAAAAATACTGTATGCAAAAGGAGAAGAAAATTCCTTTACTGCTTTGCAAGCTGAATCATAAATATTCTCTATAAATATACTGAAATCGACAACAGGGAAAGGTATTTTTCCTTAAAGGAATCTTCTCCCACAGGAGACAAGTACATTCATATACTTGTCTAGGTAGATATATTTTAAAATGTTAATTCAGCCACAGCGTAATTCAGAGACAAATTCTTGCAACATGTTCGATCAGGTACTAAACAAGGTATTCCCTCAACATGGGTGTATTATGGACGTACACGGGTATCAAAGGAGAAAAGATTGGCAATATCTCTTATGCCTTGAGGCTTCCTTAAAAAGTACTCTGTAAAACAACAGATAAAAAAAAAAAGCCGGTTAGTGGCGGTAAATCAATAGATGTGGATTTCCTAATGATCATCAGCAGGAAGATGCCGGGTCCCCAACCAGATAAAAACCAGTGCAATAATGGAGAAAAGCTAAGCCTTCCATGCAGATAACAACAAACCCAAGAGGAGTCCTTTCCTCATCGTCATCTCGGTCCCACTCATTTTTCATTAAAACTGGACTAGCAGAATGTCCGTGCTGCTCCGTTCCATGTGAAGTTCACAGATGCAAATGTCAAGAAATTATCCAAGAGGGGCCAAAGGATTTCCAGGCTAGTTTCGAGACTCCGAAGAAGTCGGGCTCCGAACCGTTGACATCAGATGTGACTTGTAGGTTTTGCTCAGGCCTGTCATCCAGAATTTCAAGAGCTTCACGTTGTCCTCTTCGGCGGCGCCCAAAATGCTCAGCAACTTCTGGGTGTCCTCTTTGGGCCTGCTGTCCACTTTGGTGAATTTGAAGAGGACTTTCACTTTACTATAGCAGACAAAAATACAGAGATGACAAGTTACCTAAACAGCTTTTTCCTTCAAAGAAGGCCAATATGCCAGGTATGGCAAAGCCCATACAGTCGTGCCCTGCTTAACGATTACCCTGCATTACGACGAATCTGCTTCACGACGATGTTTTTGCAATTGCAATTGCAATCGCAAGACGATGTTTTAAATGGGTTTTTTTCGCTTTGCGAAGATCAGTTCCTTGCTTCGGGAAACAATTCTTCGCATAACGACAATCAAAACAGCTGATTGTCAGGTTTTCAAAATGGCTGCCGGGTGTTCAAAATGGCTCCCCGCTGTGCTTAGGGACTGATTCCTCTCTAGACAGGCACCGAAAATGGCCACCATATGGAGGATCTTCGCTGGACAGTGAGTTTTTAGCCCATTAACCAGGTTTCAATGGGTTTTTTATTTTCGCTTTATGACGTTTTTGCTCTACAGCGATTTCGCTGGAATGAATTAATGTCGTTAAGCGAGGCACCACTGTAAGAAAAAAAGCAATATATGCAAACAACCCACACAGGTGGCGACGGCGCAGGCGCTGGGACGTTGCTCAGCTCTGAATCAGTGGAAGGTGGCCTAGCCTTGTGCAGTAGGAAAAAAACTGTACAGTGCAGCCTGTCCTCCCTGTTATTGTTTTGCAGATCAAATTCTTCAAAGCACTGGGGCTGTGCGGGGCCTGAGTCTGATTTTTTTTCACGCTTTATACAACCGAAGTTATCAAGCCACTTACTTCATCCACTCCTCTTTGAGGCAGACAAGGCATTGGTCCACCACCTCTACAGAAAGGTTCTGGTTTGAGAGGGCAGCTTCGATCTTGTTCAGGATGGTGGGTCCAGCTGCACAGAGAGAAACAGAAGGCACAGCGATCACACGCTCCAGCATTTGTGCCACTAGCATTTGATGAGCTTGCAATGTGGTACTTATAAAATGTCTTTATATAGCCCATTAGGTCTCTGTGTTGCACATAACAAAATACGGTTCTTGTCTTGGGCCTGTTATCAAGAAACAGAACTAACCCAATCCCGGATCTCCAATTACATCAAAGCTAAAAATCCAAAACTGCATGGGAGTACAGAAAAGGAGCAGCCATGTTACAGACTTGAGCTTTCAACGGCCCTTCACCTTTAACTTTCCTTGTCTTTAATAAGAAAGTTGCTCGTCTTTTATAACTATAAACATGTAAATGCCCATTAACATTCCAGACATCCTATATGGCTGTTTAAAAAGATGCCTCAAGGTCCAAGAGAGGGACTTTTGAGGCTTCAGAACTCCTTCTCCATGTGAATAGCAACACTAGAACTAGGCAAAGCGTTGCGCAAGACAGCTTAATCTAAATCAGGTATGCACATGGCAGATGACGTAATGGTTTTAATGAAGAATGTCACTAGTTGGGAAAACAGAACAGATTCGAATGAAAAAAAGAAGATTCTTCTGTAAACAGGCCTCTTTTACCAAATATCTATAAGACTCCGGATGGGTCCTGAAAAAAAGCAACATGGTAGGAACATCTCCCATGTATCACAACGTGTACTTTGACGGTATTTTGGATTTTTTGCTTACCTATCAAACCATAAATGGGCCCAGTTTGATGGGTCACATGGCTTACCTCTGTCTGCAGCCACAGGGCTCCCACTGGTGACCACAAATTCGTATTTGCTGAGAGCCTGCTCATCGTCAAATAAGACAGGGTAGAGGCTTGACCGCGTAGCAGCACGGACCTCCACAAGAACAGCAAATTCTACAACCAAGGGGAGTCCATATTGTTATTCCACATTTTCAGAAACAGTGGCTCACTGCAATGTTCCCCTTGAATGGCAATTTTCCCCTCCATAGTTGAAACACAACAACTCTTGTGTGTCCATCACAGTGAGAGGATGGTAAGAGCAGTCAGTGTTGAGATTAAAACTGCAGGTTCAAATTCCACCTGTCACACACTTTGGCCACATGGCTCACTGAATGCATGTGTGGACTACAGCTATCTCTCAAGCTTGTACCACAATATTGTGCCAAAGATAAAATGGATGTGCATATGCGCAGTACTTTAAACTCTTAAGGGCAGGATACAAATGTAATACATACACATGGAAGACACACTGCTACAACCACTTTTGTTCCAGAGTTTGAAGTGAGTGCTAGGCAGTAGTAATCAGTTACCCTTAGCTCTATTCAGCTGTAATTGAAAGCTGTAAAAAAACCAATGTATTTCTACTGCTACTTCAAATTATTACCCGGGTTTCCCAGGGTAGAAGAGAAAGGAAACAGATAAAACATCAGGACCTTCTCCTGGTGTAGAAAGCAAGCATTATGCAATGGAGTTTGCACATTGACAACTGTCATTCCAAGTCCTGGACAGAGTTTTCGATAAGAAGGTTTTTGCTTAACTTCAACAGGCATATTGTTGGAAAAACAATGGATGGGGGGAAAAAAGGGAAAGCAAAATCGGAGATAAAGAATTTGTCAAATGCAGTTCAGCATGAGTAAAGAGTTCATTAATGTTCAACATTAGTAAAGAATTCCAAGAGAATGGGTAGTTCGCCACCTAGAAGAATAAAGGGTTGGATGTTAGCGCGGATGAATATCTTCCCTTCCGAAGTTCTCAAGGGACGATATGCCAGAATACCCTTTGAAGAAAGAACTTGTAACCTCTGTGGATTAGAACCCGATTCAGTTACGCATATTCTATGTCATTGTCCAGAGCTAAGAGATCTCCGAGACCGTACTCTAGGGCCAATCATTTCAGGCTTTCCGGGTCCCCCCCAGTTTCTGACAGGTTTTCTTCTTCATGACTTCTCTCAAGAAACAACGACTTTAGTAGCTGAGTTCCTTGCACAGGTTCTCACTTCCCAGTCCTCAAAAAACTAACTTGACTCCCCTAAGCACCTCTGCGGGCTTATTCCCCCCCCTCCTTACTATTTTAATTATTTTCTTAACTGTATGTTTTAACTGTTCTTGTCTTTATGCCAATAAAGGTTGTTGTTGAAATTGAAATAGTAAAGAATTCAGGAAATAAAGATATCATAAAGCGACAAAAAGAGGTCAGCAGTTTCTAGACTGAGAATGAGGTTATCTTATAGGCTTAACTCTCCTTCAAGAACCTCTGAAAACAAGACTCTGAAAAAAAAGCACTGAAAATTGTGTAAGTACAGTATTAACGTAGGTACAGTACAGTGATGCCTCGCTTAACGACGTTAATTCGTTCCAGCGATATCGCTGTAGAGCGAAAACATTGTAAAGCGAAATTTAAAAAAACATTGAAACACATTAAAACCCAGTTAATGTGTTCCAATGGGCTAAAAACTCACCGTCCAGCAAAGATCCTCCATATGGCGGCCATTTTCAGTGCCTGTACAGTGAGGAATCCGTCCCTAAGCACAGCGGGGAGCTATTTTGAGCACCCGGTGGCCATTTTGAAAACCCGACGATCAGCTGTTTTGATCGTCGTAATGCAAAGAATCAGTTCCCGAAGCAGGGAACCGATCTTCGCAAAGCAAAAAAAAAACCATTTAGACCATCATTTTGCGATTGCAATTGTGATCACAAAAACATCATCATGAAGCAGATTCATCGTAATGCGGGGTAATCATTAAGCAGGGCACGACTGTATAAGGATTAGAAGTAAGAGAAAGGTTGTCTTACCAGATGACAGTATGTGAGATGGGATCTGCACATGGGGGCTGAGACCTAGAAAGTTACACCGATAAGCCTCCTCGTATTTGTCACTGTAGGCAATGATTCGAACACAGCCCACAGGCAGCATTGTCTAGTTAGGAAAAAAGACAGCAATAAATGAGAATCCAGATGAAAGCACAGGATTCACTCAACAGCAGGACTACCCAAGACAGTACTCATACTGAAAAAGAAGACTTATGCCCGCCCCCAGCCTCGCTCTGATGACCTCTCTCCAGAGACCTCTCTCAATTAATTGTACGTTATAATGATAAGGGAATCAGATGTACCTACCCGAAGGACATCAAAAGCAGACTGGACGAGGTCTGCATCCCTTGCTTTCCAGATAACCTGGTTTCCCATGAGCACATGCCATGCCAACATACGGAAAGCTGATGGACCCAGAACCTGAAGGGAAAGAACAGAACAATGTGAAGATCATCCTTCTTCTTTTTCTTTTTTAAGTGCCTTCTCCTGCCAATTTCAACCAGTTTCATGCAATGGGCTCCCAAATGTACTGCCAAAGTTCTGGAAATGCAAGGCCTTTTTGCTTAGAGAAGTTCTGCATAAGAGTTTCCTATGTCTGCTAACACGGAAATATATAAAAGCCACCCTGAAAGCATTAGGATGGGAAAAGCTATCACTTCCATGTTTGGCTTAAGTTTTCCAAAGAAGGCCGCCTGACACAAGTTCTCTGATGCACTGGCTTTCAACCTCTGGCTCTCCTGACATCATTGAACTGAAATCCGCCCCAGTAAGCATGGTCAATGGTCAGGGGTTCTGGGCTTTCAAGTCCAAAATAGCTGGAGGATCAAAGGCTGGGAACCACTGATCGGGTGAACCATCTCATGGCAGCTCCTCCTTCTTCAGTTTGTTTCCAAAAACAGCAGTGCTAATGGTATTCTGAATCATAAACAAACAATGCAGTCAAGTTAAATAGCCTCAAAGTAATCACCCCAGCCTTACCTGTCTTAAGTGCCGAAGCGATCGGAAAACAGACTGATTTCTGGATTGTACATTCCAGTTCCCACAGTCCACCATGAGAGAGGAATCTGTTGGGCTCTTGACTAGTTCGCAGCCTTCTCTAACATCTGCTTGGTTTGGGAATTTACCCTCTCCCTCCTCTTCAGAGTTATCCCAGCCTTCTGATTCTTCCTCAAGATCTTAGGAGGAAAAGAAGAGATAAAAGACCTCAATGAATGAGGTTATGGTTCCACGCTTCAGTTGCATCTGGCCCTCTGCCTCAAGATACATGGGATATTAGGTATCTATAGGATAATGCAAAATCCACCCAGCTTCTCCTCTGGCTCCACTCACTGGCTTAAACCCAGGAGTAAGACACAGCTCAATAGTTTATAGGGTCATCAGAAGTTGGAGGCAACTTGATGGCATGTAACAAGACACAACTAGAGAAGGTGCACTGAATTAATGAAATTCACAGAGCAGCTGACTCACCCAGTCCCCACAATGACTCAGTGGGCCTACCCTAGTTGCGACTTACTACTGGACTTCAGATTGTTGCCTCCAGCTCTCTGTTGACTTTGCCCAAGGGTCGGCACTGCTTCCTAGACACAAGGTTCCCCACGCTAACTTACCTGCTAGTTTCTCCATTTGAACCAGAGTGTCCTCTGTCGGTGCTCCTTCCAGGAGCTTCTCTGTGAGTCTGCTCCCACAGGCCTTCAGAAGCCTGAGGGAATGTAAAAGAGATGCCATACCCTCAAATGAAAAAGTTCAGTGAAGAACATTTGCAGTTAACTAAGCAAAAGTATCAGTATTGGAAAATACTTGCTTTCCTTAACAGACAATGAAATAAGCAATGGCTTTCGAACTCTAGCCTGGATGATTGATGTTCCACGTGAACGCCAAAACTTCATCAGGGTTTGGACACTCTCTGTAACAGACTGTTATGGCCATATAAGGGCTCAAAGCCTAATTGATTAAAGTCGGTAGACCAACTAACAAATGTTTTAATTGCATAAACTATCAGGGTCCAAGTTTTACAGGTAGTGCCAATGGTTGAGATTGTACTTGCTTAATATTGGGTGTATTTTGTTTCTGTTTCATGCTTCTGGAATAACCTTCCTCCGGTGATATGTGCAGCCCCTACGCTGGGCACTTTTAAGAGTCAACTAAAAACATGATTGTATGTTCAGGCCTTCCCTCCTGTCAATATTTAATTCTTTCTTTATTTTTTCTTCCATTCATTTATTATTTGTTTTATTATGGACTGCTTGTAAAATCCTTATGTTTTATCGTATACACCTTATTGGAAGCCACCCAGGGTGGTCGACTAGACCAGATGGGCGGGATATAAATCAAATAAATAAATCAAATAAATAAATAAATATAGTACTATGGAAAAAGCAGGACATATCAAAAGCCTTCCTCTGTAGGTAATAGAGAACAAATATAAATAAAACAGATGTTAAGATGTTCCTCTGAGGCTGCCCTTAATTGTTTTGTTCAATACATCAATCAACCCACGGATTAACAGGCAGTTCTACTAAGATATTCTTGGCCATTAATGGGTGGTGACAGTTACAGAACACAGAAAGTGCATTACCAAGCAAAGGACGTATGGAGACATGCCCAAAGGTTCTCGTCGTTGGTCAAGGAGGTGAGAGAACGAGCCGCGTTTCCATTCCGCTGGTGCAGAAAAGGTGTGAAGGCCGTGTTCATCCGTTGGGCGCGCTGTGGGCATCCATACTGCTCTGCTTCGAAGACCTGAGGGACAAGCCACAATAAAAGGAAAGCTGCAGAAGGGAAGTGTCAAGACATCTTCCTTTGACAAAAGCCTGTTCTCACTTAGTCACTGGAAAGGAAGGTAACAGCTGCTACTCTCTAGAAGAAGAAGAATGGCAGAAAGTCTCGGAGCCTCTCAAACAGAGACCATCACACCTAAGCAATCCGCCAGGGTCTCTTATAAGCAATGTGCTCTACGTGGGGCTGCCTTTGAAGACGGTCCGGCGACTGCAACTGGTCCAGAATAGAGCTGCGCGGCTGGTGAGTGGTGGAGCTGCTAGAGATCACATCAAGCCGATTCTGTTTAATTTACATTGGTTACCAGTTGCTGCCCGGGCCCAATTCAAAGTGCTTGTTTTGACATATAAAGCCCTAAACAGCTTGGGCCTTGGATACCTGAAGGACCGCCTCCTTCCATATGAACCTACCCGGCAGTTAAGATCTAACCAGGGGCCCCTTTTGAAAGAGCCATCCCTTAAGGAGATAAGAGGGAGGGCTTGTAGGGAAAGGGCCTTTTCGGCAGCTGCCCCCAGACTATGGAATGCCCTCCCGACTGAGATTCGTCTGGCGCCGACGCTGATGACATTTCAGCGCCAGGTCAAAACCTTCCTGTTCCAAATGGCTTTTAACTGAAATTATATCAGCTGTAGGTCTGATGGCAATTTTTAGAATATATATTTTAATTGCATTTTAATTATTTTGCCCTTTTATTTTGCCTTTTTATTGTATTTTAAATGCTGTAAGCCGCCCAGAGACCTTCGGGTAGTGTGGGCGGCATATAAGTTAAATAAATAAATAAATAAGCTGCTGCTTTCAAGTTCAAAAAGACTAGCAAATGTTCTTGTGGGCTAGTAAATGCAGCAGACCGAGTTGCAATGCTAGCTTATGCAGGGTAAGTGATAGTCATGCTTTAGTGCAGGGTGACAGTCATGCAAGTTATTCAGCAAAAAATGTACAGTAGTCTTGAGTTCAAACCTACAAATGTCACCAGCGTCATGTGGGACCCAGCCAAAGGAGAATGGAAAGGAATTGCCGCATATGAACAACAGGAAACAGGCCCAAGAATGCCAACTGTAGCCCCCCCCCCAAAAAAGTAACTTTTCCCAGTTCTGCTTAAATCACAGCCATGCCCACACCTTTAGGGCTTTTCCCTGCAGCTCGTCAATAATCCCTCTGATCTTCCCCAGGAGGAAAGGCCACGAGTTGATGAGGTAGATGCGGTCCATCATAATAGTGATTATGCTGTACCAACGCTGAAAACCACGGGCCAAGCTGTCCTTGATGAAGAAAGTGTGGCTGAATACAAAGCCGTGCTGCTCATCCCCGAAGAAGATGGGGCCTTCCCGTCCTGGGCAAACCTGGCAAGGGGGTGGGTGAGAGGGCACATTATAAATTAGCTGAACGGAAAAGCTACTAAATCTCTGAGGCCAAGTGATTTAGCTAAATTAAGGTGGCCCCTTGGGCCTCAGAGTGAGGCTTCGGTGTCTCACTGTCACAAAAGCACACAAATGAATAAAAGCACGCAAATTTAAGGTCTACGGCCATGCACTACACACCCAGAAGAGATTGGTAAAGGCTGAGAAACACAGATAGTTGAATTCTTCTTATTAGTCTGTAGTTGCCAATATCGGGTGCATGATGCAACCGAAGATGTGAGCTGCAATCCACTGGATAGCTCAGTGGTTTAGGCATCTGGCCGCAGAACCAGATGTCAGGAGTGTGATTCCCCCCCCCCCCCGAGCCTGCTCTTGAGAGGCGCTGGACCCGATGTCCGTAGGGTCCCTTCCAACTCTGCTAAGATTAGAAAGATTATGCCAAATAAAACATCTTGGCCATTGCTGGTCTTGATGCATGAATACATCAGCACCACATGTCTACTGCTGAGAGGCATGCGCCAGTGGGGTTTCTCACTATTCCACAGAGGGGATGCTCCCTTTCCACAAAATGTGCATTACTTCAACAACAACAACATTCATTCATTCATTCATTCTTTCACAAACAGGATTCCTATAAGGAGATGGCTTGCTGCATGACTTACCTCACAGCTGAGGCTGCGGACGCAGGCCTGGCGTACGATACTGAAGAGCTGTGGGTGGTTAGGATGCTGGTGGCTGACGTATTTGATGGAGGTCTCTTTGTCATGGCTGACATAGCCGGGGTGCCCAGCAGGGAGAGAACGACACCCCTAAACACGCCAAGAGAAGCAGATCAATGGGCTTACCAGAGAAAGGACAGGGAGCCCATCAGCGGTACAGCAAGACAGGCATACGATGAACGAACAGATAAATAAATCAAAAGGGTGATGCTTGCCTCACACATATCAGACTTCTTTGGGCCCGGGCTGCTGGAATCTGCGCTGGCCCCATCGGCCGGGCTGTGGGAGCGGATCCGGCTGCTCATCTGGATGCCTCCTTCTTCCTCGTCCGCCTGCTCGTTCAACCCGGGGCTGTCTCCATTTCCTGCCCCTTGAGGAAGGGGCGCGTGCAGGACCTCCGTGCAAAAAAGCGTGCGCGGCCCATGAAGCTCACAGAAGTGGCAAAGGACGACGATGGCGTTCATGCCGGCCCTTCTTTCTGCCCGGCTCGCTGAAAATTCAGAAGAAAAACAGAAAATGCTTTGAGAACGGACCGGCAGCCTTTCCGAGGCGCGCATCGGGTCAAGGCAGCAGATCTCAAGCCCAGAATCGTTTATGGAGTGGAAAGGGGGAGAAGGGGCAACAAAACTATGCCCTAAAACTAGAGATCCTGGAAGGAATTGGAAGAATAGCCTGTCGCCACCCCCACGCCGAACAAACGGATCTTAGCAGGTTTCAAAGCCAAATTGGGCTGGACTTGCTCAGCCCCTGAATGGAAAACAAGGAGGGAGAATCCAAAGGAAAACAGCATCATTCAAATAATCTAGAAAATAAAATTTTAATTAGAAACATAGTACCATATGCCACCTCTTCCACTAGCAAACCACGATTTAGTGGGATTCTCACGCCTCCTTGTTCTCTCCGGCCTCCCTCCACCAGACCAAACTTTGGAAAACGGATGCATTATTTGTATTTATTTGGATTACAAGAGCAGTTCTCCAGCTCGCTTCGCCAGTTGAGGTCCCCAACCCACACTTGCAAGGGGGCAACTGCCCCCTCTGCCAAAACGTCTTATGAAGTCCTCCAGCGATGGATCGCCCTGTTGAACTGCAACCTGACGTCTGGGGGTTAAGGGTTTATTCCTGGTCCTGGTGGCTTCAGTGCTTGGATTAAGAAAGATATGACCGTCTGCCCCCATGAAAGGAAAAAACTGAAAAATAAACAGTGGGGAACGGTACCCGTTCTAATGGGAGAAGGGGCCAGATCCTGTTTCTTGACATTTCTAGACATGCTCTTTCCTGCCTGCCTGCCTGCCTACCAGAGGGAATTGCTGGATTCACACACAGTGCCCCAGCCACGTGCTGACACCCCTACCCCTCCTTCCCACCCCGCTCCCGGTCCCAACCTTTGGTGCCAAGCCAAGCTCCTAGCCCTGGTTGAGGTTGCTCCTTCCTCCAAAGGGCTACGTTAGACTCACCCGTCCCCTCTTCGCGCATGCGCACCTTTCCTGCCTTCTGAGCCAGCCCAAGGCGCCTGATGCGAGCTGGACGGGAGGAACCATTAAGCACCCTCTCGGAGGGGGGGTGAAATAAACGAACCCGGGCCGTTTGTCCAAAGCCTCGCGGGGGCAAAAGAGTGGAGCACACCGTGAAAAACCTGAAAGAGCACAAAGCGAGGAAACAATGCAGCCCTTAAGCTTCATTTCAGTCTTTTCTTTGCCTGTTTTTATTGTTTCCCCCAGAAGCAAAAATGGTTCGCTCCAAGGGCTATCCAGGCTTGCATGGAAGGGGTTGCTCCATCTGCAAAAAGAGGGGGGGGGGAAAGAGTTCAACCAGCATGAAATACCGAACTGGTATACATGCCCGCCTCCGGTCGTTGCCCACAAATGGAACGTCGTTACGTTGTTTGGAACGGGACGGAGACCCAGAGATGGTTGCTTTCAGAGACTTAGCCTTCTTGTGCCTTTCCCATAGGAGATGGCACAACCCAGAATGTCTTATGACCATCATGTGACAACTAGCAATAAGAGGGTGGAGGATGCAGGGTTGGCAGCTGGAATGCAAGGAGAGGGTGGCTTTTTTAGGGGAGGTGCATCATCTTTGCTCTTGTGCTCTGTTAACTTTAGCAGAATTTCACCCCCAATGTGCGAGACACAGCCATTGCATCAGGTCTCTGGCCTCGAGGAGCTTACCATCGAAAGCTCACCCCCAGAGAGAGAAAGAGCAGGGGAAGGTGTGAGAATGGGAAACAGGGATAAAGAGAGGGGCATTTTACTCCCTATGAACAGTCACCATTAAGCCAGTGGTCATTTTTGCTGCTTGTATTACTTGCACACACAAAGGTCAGAGGACAAGAAGCAGCAAAAAAAAAGAGGAAAAAAAGGTGGAATTAGAAAAAAAGGATTTGAAAGAAGACCCCCCCCCCCAGGGATTACAACACCCCCCTCCAGAAATCAGCTGGAAATGAAATCAAGGAGGCTCGAAGTGCCTTAGGATTTAAAGTAAATAAGTATTGTGGGGAGTCAAATTATCAGAGGCAATGGGCTAATTAAAGGTTCGGTCCCAGCTTCCATGAAGAGCAATACGTAATTTCTCATCTGTTCAGAAAAGAAGCAAGTGGAAGGTCTGGGGGCCATTAAAACAGGCCACACAAAGCCCCAATACCACACCTTTGCACAAAGCAATATGAAAAAGTAGCCTATATCTCAGCATAAGGGGATAGTACAAATACAAGGCCCCATCTTGTAATGCTATTGATCTCTAGGCTGGAGGGGGATGCTGCATCTGATGTCTGTTAAAGAGGAGTCTGCAGTGTCCGTCTTGTGCGATCTTGTTCAAAGCGGTCTATAGCTGTGCTTTTCCTAAGAGCAGAGCGAGAGCCGGCGTTTGGCATCTGCTAGAACAGGGACATTAAGGTGGGCAAGTCACTAGAGCAATTGATTGGTCAAGGTGCATGGACGTTGTCACCTGACACCTGGAGAGCTACACGTTCTCTGCTCAGAGCCCACAGCTACTCCAGGTTGATGAGTAAATATCATTTCGGAGTGAATAACCCAAAGGAGTAAAGCTGGTTGATTCTCTTGGTCTGTCTTGTCACTGTGCTACAGTTTCCATCATCAAGCAAGGAGACGTATTCACATAATACGTTGTTACTCCACCTATTAAAAATTAATGGCAGCTTATGGGGCCTCCTTGACGGGCTGGATTCGAAGATCCAGAGGGTCCCTTCCAGCTTTGCAATTCTAAGATTATTATTATTATTATAAAATGAAACAAAAGATTCATTTTAAGGCTGTGTAAAAGGTTCCTTTGGAGCTCAGATGTTCTACCTGCTACTTTTGTTAACCGAACCCACAGACTGTGGCCCCTTTCAGAGGACACGGCGACTGCAGCAGACGGGTGATCGCTCCCCACCCACTTAAGCCCCTTCTCCTTTTTCTCCAGGCGACAGCACCTGCTGCCCTCTTGCTCTTTAGCACCTGGGGAAAGACATCAAGTCGCACCAGGAGGAGAAAAAGTGCTTCCAAGCTTCCTTTACTCTTCAGGGATTCCCAGCTGTGCCTCTCTGACAGGGGCTGGACTGGATGATCTAGAGGGTCCCTTCCAGTTCTGTGATTCCAAAATAAATTACAGAGACCCTAATAAGACTTTCAAGGTAGTTCCACAGCCCCAGTGAGTTTCCTAGGTTGAATGGGGATTTGAACCCAAGCTTCCTGGCTCAAGAGTCCACTATGCCACACTGAGTATACAGTGGTGCCTTGCACAATGAGTGCCTCACACGATAAATTCACACAACGATGGCTTTTTCTGAAAAAATTGCCGCCTCACACAACGATGTTTCCTGTGGGGAATTTTCACACAACGATGTCTCTTTTCACTCATTTAAAAGTGCCTTAAACTATTTGAAACCTGTTTTAAATGCTTGGTATCGACAGTCCAGCTTCTGAAACGTATGGAAACTTAATTTGGTGTTGTTCAAATTTTTGGTGAATTTTTTTATTCTCCAATGCTTCTCAATGAGAGAAAAAATTCACCAGAAATTAACGAAAACTCAGAACAACACCAAATTAAGTTTGCATAGGTTTCAGGAGGTGGGCTAACGATTGCAAGCATTTAAAACAGGTTTCAAACAGTTTTAGACACTTTTACAGGAGTGAAAAGGGACTTCGCAAACCCATTCAAATGCAGTGAGTCAGCTTCAATGCATTTCAATTGGGGAACCGCGTTTCCCTCAACGATGTTTCCTATGCCGATTTTCACTTAAGGACGGCAATCCGTTCCAATTGGAACGGATTAACCGGTTTTCAATGCATTCCTATGGGAAATGGTGTTTCACAGAACAATGTTTTCACAGAACGGGTTTTTTTTTTTGAACCAATTAACATCATTGTGCGAGGCACCACTGTATAACTCACCTTTTATTATTATTATCCTTACTCATGAAAAAAAGTAAAATAATTTTCCTAGTATTTTTTCTGAGACTTCCAGTTACATTGGTCGGTCCCATATCTCCTGCTGCCTGAGGAATCAGATGTTCACAACAAACATGGAAGTAGAGAGATGTTTGCCAGTCTTTTATTTTGTCACTAAAGAGTACATTGAAGAACAACTCCTTAGGATTTGACGTGCCAGAAAAAGCCATGCAAAAACTCCACATCGTTCCTATTATATACAAATAATACTGTACCTGTAACAAGCACATGAGTGCACACTCACACATATACACACACAAAAAGAAGACTGCACCTGTACTGATTGTTAAAGGAAGAGAGAACGTTTTCAACGAATGGAAATGAATGAGATACAAGACTCTGTATATGTTATGCAAGATTCATGCTGGAGAGTGGCACAGGCTGCCACACAAGCCTCTTTTGTGGTCAAGAAGCTTGAAGGTTGTTAACTTTGTCCTTTAGATCAACCAACAGCATCGTTTCAGGCCCATCATCTTTCACTTGAGTTTCAGATGATAAAAGATACTGTTTATCCCGTATTCTGATCACTCAGAACATATTCAGCTTAATGCTACTTTTGTTCTAATTAAAAACACATTTCCCTTTTATAAAAAGCTCAAGATTGTTCTGTCAGATCTCTCTTACATTTTCATAAAAGTTAACTTTTCTTTAATAACCACTCTAAACACAGGTGGGACGTGGTGGCGCTGCGGGCTAAACCGCAGAAGCCTGTGCTGCAGGGCCAGAAGACCAGCAGTCGTAAGATCAAATCCATGTGACGGAGTGAGCGCCCGTCGCTTGTCCCAGCTCCCGCCAACTTAGCGGTTCGAAAGCATGCAAATGCAAGTAGATAAATAGGGACCACCTCGGTGGGAAGGTAACAGCGTTCCGTGTCTAAGTCGCACTGGCCACGTGACCACGGAAGATTGTCTTCGGACAAAAACGCTGGCTCTATGGCTTGGAAACGGGGAACCTTTACCTTTAAACACAGGTACTGATGCACATCAGCCGATTATTGTTCTGGAGATTCAGCTGCATCTCAACTGTACTGAGCCTGCATTTAAACTAGTTGACTCTGAAACTAGAAGCAGAATTCAGGAAGACTTAAAAAAAACAAAAACTCAAGCCCACGACTGTAAAACCTAGAATCAGGATATGTTTTGTGCCAATCGTTTGCTCAAAGTGTGATCACTGCCCATACTGGTGCCTGAGTAGCAAAAAGGATCCGAAATTAACCGTGAAATTAGGATATTGTTTGTTCAGCTTTCCCCTCTGCCGTGTCCTCAACAGATAAAAGTCTGAGAAAGGGCCTGTTGGACTGTGCTTTATCCAAGTCTGGAATTCTGGTTTGTCTTAACAGTGTTACTTGCAAGGTCAGGACTTGGACCATTTAAATAACTGCTGCAGAAATAGTAAGCTTCAGGAAAATTGTCTATGAAAAAGGAAGCTTTATTAGTGTCGTTATTTCTGATGCGTCACTTTTGCACACCCCACATTTTTGCAGATCAGGGTTCTTAGGCATAGGCATCCCCTCTCCCTTGTCAACATTTATGGCATTTTAGGCCTGTATGTGAGTGTACGTGCTAACCATGATTCCTTTGTAAGCCAGCATTTGTGAACAGGAAGTCAGGAAGTAGCCATATATCAAATCATATTGGTTTGTCTAGATTGAGTACTAGACTACTGGGCAAATTGTATGCACAAACAAACAAACAAACACACACACACACACGGCTGTTCTCGCAGCCCCCAGACTACACTTTAAAGTCCAAGAACTGCCTTCAGTTCCAAGAACACCAATAGGCCTAGGAAGAGCACACAGATAGAAACACTGAACAGAAGACCCTTAAACTTTTCCCTGGTAAGAGATCCACTCTTCCCAAGTTTAACAACCATCCTCAGCATCTCTGAGGCCTAAGTGACCTGTGTTAAGGGGTTCCTAAGGACCCCTCTTTACATATGTGTTTTATCATCCAATCAAGAATACAGTAGTTCTTTCACAAAACCCTGCTATGGGTGGCAAGCACCAATGAACAGTGACGTTTTTTCCTCTACCCCAGTTCTAGTAATACATTACAGATAGTTAACTTGCCCTCGCTCTCAACTGCAGCTTGAAAACGTCACTTTTCCTGAGAGCAACGCACCCCAGGATCACTCAGCCACCATTACAAACTGATACGGCTATTTAAAAAAACAAAACAAAACCAAGAAGCACGTTATCCCCATGGCTTAATAGAACTGCATGCGTGTAATTCTGAACAAGTAAAGCCCAAGATTACATCACTGTAATAGCCCCATCGTTATTCGCCATATTGAAATGTTAAATACGTCAGCTTCCTTATTTCAATGTATAAAGTGTCACAAGACACTCCAGTCAGTACAAAAAAGTGTTTTAGCACTGTCCACTGTGCAAATTCCCACTGGCATTTTGTTTTAGATCTTGGACAATTTATCTACACACAGAGACACAGACAAAATCACCCCTTGCAGAGCTGGAGAGTGAGAACTACTTTCCCTCATCTCGTTATTGCCAAGGACTAGTATGTACTTCAAGTTCTACACCGAGCTTTACCAGCAGCCTGGAGCTCCCACAGGCTTCTGCCCAGGAGTCTCCCACATATCCGAGAGTTTCCACCAGTTCACCAAGCAAGCCAAGACCCGACTGGGCCACCTCCCTCTACTGAAATACATGACAATATGGGGAAGTCATCCCGCCCTGGAAACTATGATCATTCAGAACTTCCAACTGCAAAGCAGACTGCGAGCTCACAGTGATCCACTATGAACACGTGGGTCACGCTTGCTAAGAGGGAACTGGGATCGATTCAGAGTGTATGTTCCTTATGAAGCTTTAAAGAACAGCGAAGAGTCTTTTATAGTCATGCTTTTTAACTAGAAAAGAGCTCTCTAGTCTGTCTCAGAGGACCAGTTACTTTGGGTCCTCCTCTCGGCTTCAGGTGCTGCTCGGAAAAAGATGCGCAGTGGCCATGATTACAGGAATGCTCTCCTAGGATCTTCCATAGAAACAGTGTCAAGTAATGCCCTTCCCATTTTAGGAGGGCACACAGCAAGCGTGGGGGATTTGGGGGGGACACCAAAATCCTCCACCCATCCTGTTGTCAAGCAAACCTGCAAGACCTCTAATTCAGCAGCCGCCCCCAAGTCAAGTCACTGGCCAGTTGTTTTTTCTCTCTCAGTGTGAGCTATTTGGTTCATGCAAAGCACTCAGAAGGCTGGATTATGTACAGGAAACAAAGGAAGCAAAAAATGCTTCCAGCTCAATTTGGTATTCATCTTGTCATTAAGTACATCGCTAATTGGAAACTTGAATTCTTCCATGGAAAAGGGAGGGAAGGAGCCATTTCAGAAACAGCATCGTTCAAGCCACATAAAACAAAAAGATTATTTAATGCATAAACGATGTTAAATCTTAAGGTAAATCCAAAACAGAATGAGATTTTTTTTCCTTTCTTTGCAGAGCAGATTTTTAAAACCATACGCTAATGAGAAGACATCATTTAATTTAGTTCAATGTCCAGGTGAAAATAGTCAATTCCCCACTTGGTGATGTTGTTTTTTTAAACATTCTGATCCTAAAAGTGACACTTTTTAGCTTTTTGGCTCTACAACATAGCAGCAAACAAAAATGTGGTTTTCACGAATAGCTGGATGGTTTGCTTCCTGATTCATCTTCTTGAGAACCCATACTCTGATAAGGAAAAAAAAGTAAGATTGGTTTAGTCAACACCGGTTTCCAAGCAGAAATAGAAACATGCAGAGTCATAGCTTCCTATTAACTCAGGTTCATCTACAAGTTAAGCAATGCAGTAGCAAATGATGAAAAACCGAAGACGTGAATGCCAATAGATTCCAAGAGGCAAAAGGCTCACGACCATTCATCACTTCAAGTTGCTGCTTCCCACGTTATTAGATGACCAAGGCTGGAGACATGCCTAAGCATACAAATGACCCTAAAGCCATTTTGAAGACTTAACAGACAGAAATGAATCACGGTCTTTGGAACTAAAGTGGGAATAGTCAAGCCCGTGGACCGCATGCAAGCCACCAAGTTTCCCATTGTGCCCCCTAAAAAAAAAATCTCCCCAATCCCGGGAAGGGGAGTGAACCCTTTCTCAAAATGGGCAATCATGTCCCCAAGACTCCACGCTACTTTAAGGCTCTTTCAAGACCTCTCCAATATCTTTGACTTGCCTCCCCCGACTCCAAACCCAAAAACAACCTTCCACTCATTTCCACTTTTTAAAAAGTACAGTGGTGCCTCGCTTAACGAGCGCACCGTAGAACGACGAATCCGCATAGCGAGGACGTTTTCGCGATCGCTAATGCGATCGCAAAGCGATGGCCTCTATGGCCGAAAATTGCATAGTGAAGGTCGGTAAGCGGTTCGCTTACCGACCTTCGCTTTGCGACCCGCGGATCAGCTGTTCGGCGGCTCCAAAATGGCCGCCAGAAGCCCCGAAATGGCTGCCGGCCATAGGGAAGCATCGCTCTACGCTGAGTTTCGGGGCCCATTGGAACGGATTAAACCAAGTTTAATGCGTTTCAATGGGTTTTTTCGTTTCGTTCAGCGATGTTTCCCATAGCGAGGATTAATCCAGAATGGATTAACCTCGCTATGCGGGGCACCACTGTACAGGTCAAGGGCAGCCCTCAGTGAAGCTGGGTGCCGAAAAGCGGACAGGCGCCAGCTGATGGATGAAGACATGATGCACAGGAGATGCTTGCTTTATGCGAGAGGTTTTTTTTAATACCCAAGGGGTATTAAAAGGATGCACGGGTGCCAACAAAGCTGGCCTCTGCCTGTGACTCACCTTCTGCACAAACTGAGGATTCACAGTGATCTCCTGGTCCATGGCTTTCAGTCTCTCGTCGAGCTCTATACATTTCAGCATCTAAAAAGAGCCACACGGTTCAGAACACCCACTGCCTTCAGTTCCAACACCCATATTTATTAAACTGAAACTTTATAGAGATCAATAATGTGGAGAAAAATACAGAAGTTACTCCACCACTAAGCAGCCCCACATTTAGAAGGGCACCGGTCCATCCTCCCCTCTTATTCCCCTGGAACCACAGCCAAAGTGACTTACCTCCTGATCGATGTTGTGAAGCATAGCTGGATTGTTATATTTCTCAGGATTATCATGGAAACAGACCATGCCATCTTTCTGGTTAATACTTGCAAAAATTTCACCATCTTCTATCTAAGGAAAAATATTTTTTTTAAAGGTGCCTTTAAGTTTAGGTCTTTCAAGTGTAAAGCTTGGATATCTCTACTAGTTTCTTTATTAACTGTTTGATTTATATCCAGGCTTTGCTCCAGTGAACTAGAAGGCAGCACGCATTGTTCTCCTGACCATAAATTTTCACAACAGTCCTGTGTGGTGGGTCAGGGCTAAAGCAAAATAACGGGTCCAAAGTCAACTGGTGAGTTTCATGTCTGTCAACTGGGATCTTGCGATTCCCTGCATGACACTTTAACCTGTGCATGAAGCTGGTTTTCACCAGCCTCACTGAGAACCTAAACCAGGCAGCACAGAAATTTTTAGCTATTCCTGTTCCAGCTGTCCCAGAAGAACCCAACCCTGGCATCCCATAGCAGCACTGAGCGTCATCCTGTACCAACATTCTGTGTCAATGTTTCTGCGAGCCAATTACGTTAAGTTCACATCTTCTGCTTTGCATAATCTATTCTGGCTTTACTACTCAAAGGGAAGGGCAAAGAATTATGGCAGGGGCTGAGAGCCTAATCCTTTACTGTGCAGAGGGGGTGAAGTGAGGAGAGATACACGAATGGAAAGCTCACACGGTTGCTCATTTGCCTGCCTCTCACAAACACAGCCAAGGAACACTGGCCAGGCAGTGTGCAAGAGTGCACTAGCTGAGCACGAAAAGTCCCAATTTCCCCATAAAACCCGAGCTTATTAGGACACCTGAATGGGATCACTGCTGTTAATGTATTTAATATCAGCTGTAGACCTGTTTGCATGCTGCGTAGCCATAAAAGACGTACTGTATTTAAATAAACCTGGACTGACTTGACTTTGTTGGAATTTTACTATTTAAAAATTGTTCGCACTAAACGCTTACCATATGAAGGACGTATTTTTCTGCTTCCTGAGGCCCCGACAGCTGCACTCTACTTGCCATGTCTTGTAAAGACAGTGTTAAAAACGTCTGAAATTCAGAAGCAGAGCAAAGCCATGAGATGGATAAAAACTGTTTTTGCTTTTTGTTGTGCATACCTCAATCTAGCACACTGAAAATACCCTGTACAGCCACTGAGGAGTTGTATCTCACAGCATGAAAGGCAGATAAATTCATAGCCATCGTTCACATGTTCTCATTGGGAATTACTCTGGATGGCTGTTGCTCAGAAAACACCTGGAGAGGAACAGGCTGAGAATTTCTGCTATTCGAAAGAAGCCCTTCACACACGACGTACCTGCACGAGAGTCTCAGGAATGCCTAACAAACCCCCTCTGAACTGCAATGGTGCCAAAACCCCAGAAGCAGCCGCCTTACCTTAGTTAACCTCTGAATGTTCTTCTTATAGAGAGACGATAAGCACTGCTTCACCAGCCCCATGTTGTTATCCCGGTTGAACATCTCGCTATGCTTGTTCACCAGGTTCCGCAGCTCCGAGGGCTTATTGGTGGCATACACTTGCGCTAATTCGTGGTAGGCATTGCTAAGTGGCTGCAACGAGAAAGCCAGGTGGGTTTTAGGGAAGTTCAGTGTGATAACACATAAGCCACCCCCAGGAACAAACGGTTTCAAAAGCTGGCCCACCAAACCCGGTAAGGACGACCCAGATCGGAGGCGGCCCCCTCAACTCCTGGGTTTCTTCTCCCCATCATCCGCCTCGCTTTCCTCTTGTTCCTTTTTAGCTGTTGATTCCAGCAACCAAACCCAGAACCTCGCCCGCTGCTACCTAGTTCCAGGTTCCTGCCCCAATTAACGGCAGAGATGCTAATCAGTCTCAGCCTACCCCACAATCCCGCTCTGGTCTCCTTTCTTTTTTCCCCTCTCAGGCAGAACAGAAAACTCTCCTATTTTTCTCCGCCTCGTATTCTGTGCCAGCCTGACCACCCCACCTGCCTCTTAACTGCCCCATATGACGTGATTTCTACCTTAATGAATCGACCCACTATCTGGGAGGTGTACTTCGGAAGCTGTTGCACTTTGCCGAGGAGTATCAATGAAACTAGGATATACTTTTTGTAAGATTCCAGCATAATGTGACTGACTGCCATGGCAGGAGTAGTTATAGCCTAAGGAAAGGGAAAGGAAAAGAACGGCCATGAGAACTGATGGAAACAGACCCCACCACCACCACCACCCTGCAGGTCTTCCCTGAAGGAACTGGTCGACTGAGGAGTCCAGCAAGCAGGCTACTATCGCAGGACCGGAGGCACAAAACGAACACGGGTCCAACATGAGAGCCCGAAGCCTGCAAGCATTCAGCATTAAGACTCTTTAAAACGAGTCTGCAAAGAAGCAATTCCGCAAAAAAACAGCAAGACAGAGGAATGAGGTGACAAATCAGAAGAGTCTGACACAACGCTGAGGACTGGTAATGAGCAAGTCACCTGGCTGGAATAGAGAAAGAAGGATGCTTGGCCAGCAGTAGGCTTGGCAAACACCTTGTCACCGAAAGTACAATATGACTGCATTTTACTGCGTTTCCCCAAAAATAAGACAGGGTCTTATATTAATTTTTGCTCAAAAAACGCATCAAGATTTATTTTCAGGGGATTTTTTTTTCATGTACAACCATCTACATTTATTCAAATACAGTCATGTCATCTTCCTCTGGCTGCTGCACAAGGATGGACGGCAGGGTTTCTCTTAACTGGGGCTTATTTTGGGGGTAGGGCTTATATGACGAGCATCCTGAAAAATCATACTAGGGCTTACTTTCAGGTTGGGTCTTATTTTCGGGGAAACATATATATCCAACATGGACTGTTTTAAGAATCAACCCTCGGCTGGTGAGAAGGAGCAATTCTGCAGAGTGGTCAGGACAGTTCTGTCCTTTCCTGCTTCTGATGTGCCTCAAACAACATGCATTTATACACCGTGGGCAGGTACAACAGTTGGTTAGAAGAACACCATCATTTTCTTCATTGCATTTACGGGCCTTTTATAACATCTGAGCAAGGCCTCCTGTGGGGTACAGAGTTCCCTTTCAGAATATGAAGAAAGAGGAAGTGATATATTCATTTATTTAAAATATTTTTACCCCACCTTTCTCCTTAAAAGGACACAAGGTGGTTTGCATCATTAAAAGGACAATATTTAAAAGCTAAAACAGTAAGTCTACAAATATTTTAAAAGAACTAAATGACTAAGATAAAAGCAGTAAACCAAAATGGTGACAGTTACCTGTTCATAGAAGTAGAGTGCCCGTTCAAAGTTCTTAAGCCCAGTGTATATCATTCCACCATAGTAGTAGTAACATAGAAAGTGCTTTGCATCGTACGCCCCGTTCTCTTTACAAATATCCATCATGTCCACATCTAGATATGGGAGGGCAGGTTTAAAGCATTTTGCTAACAAACAGAGCTAAAACGAAACAGACCAGAGTTACAAAAATACTAATAATAATAATAATTAAAAATAAAACTGGGATTTTTAACAAGGATAAAAACAAGAACTTTAATTGCATGTAATGACGAAACACAAACACCATTAGGTTTCAAACACCACGGACAAAACACGGGTAGGATCTGTATCTTTGTTTCTCTAATGTGAAGAGGTTGTGATAAGCTGAAATATTTTTCATAAGAATAAAACTTACACAATATAAAACAATAAACCTTAGCCAAACCCTAGCCGGCACATATCACGGCAAGCCTCCAAGTGTACTATTCATCTCTGTCAACCCATTTTAATTTCTGCTCATATTGGATTTTTGAAGTTTTTTTCAAAGTCATGTTTTTATATAAACTTCATTTTGTTTAACAATGCAAGTACCCCCCCCCAAAAAAGCTGTTTTGACTGCTTGTTTTTTAGAAGAACAGCATTTTAAGTATTCTAGTCCCCTCTGCACCTCTCTGGTGGGGGACTGAAAGACAGGCAGGCCATGGTAAGAAAGCAACCTAATACAAAAGAGCAGAGGTTGCCTAAAGCCATGAGACAGGCAGGTTAGGTTACCTGCAGTGCTGAATGTCACCCAAAATGTGTTATAGTCTCCTGCAAGGTTTTCTGTTCCTAGGGCAGAGTTGAGGAGGAGGAGAAAGAAGCCAAATGGGGAAGATCATGACTCATTAGTGGCCAGCTACCCACTACCTACCGATGACCCAAAGAACTGAAGGCTTTGGAGAAGGTTCTACATGGCCAGAAGCCATCATAACTCAGGGGTTGTAATGCAAAATCACCCTGAGTACAGTGATAAGCTTTTACTTTACCTCAACTATTGTTGTAAGAAGGCCTGAAGGCCAAGCACTGAGATTTTAGCTTCCTAATTTCTTTTTCATTCACTCACTCATTCATTCACCTTTCTCCCAATGGAGGGAACCAAAGGAGCTCACTATTCATTAAAACAATGTAACCAAACATAATTAAAAGTACAACAGAACATCCATCTATCAATCTATCAAAGAATTAACAATATTTGAAAGCCACCATTTAAAAACGCTTAGAAACATACAAACCAAAAATAAGCAGAAATACACACACAAGCAGGCATCTCATAACATCTCAATTGATATGCTAATCAATTAAAAACCTGTCTTTCCCTGCTGATAGAAAGAGGACGAGGAGGGAGAGTGCAAATGTGTGTTACCTGGCATAGATCTGCATGTATTGAGGTCAGCTGGTTGGTGTTCATTTGCATCTTGTCTATGGCTTGCCTGAGGATGCCAATGCCTCGCAGGGGCTGTCAGAAGCAAAACAGGCCTTTTGTTAGGTGAGTTTGCACATCGCCTGCAGTGGCAACATTGAGAAGTGCAACACCACCCCATTCACCATGTGCCTTTAAGCCTGAAAATGCCCAGGTTATAATTCAATCCTTGACTTAAGGGGCAATGGCCAAGAAGCATCCCCATTTCCCAAAGTAAAAGGGGTGGAAGAAAAGGAGGATGCAAAAGACTGCAGCAAGTCCAGGATTACATCCAGGGAAACATCTATCCTAGCGCTCCGAGAAATCTTTTTTTAAAAACATGCTTTAATCTCCTCTGCTCGGCCTGGTTTACCTGCTTCCGTTCCACGAGGGCATTTGTTAACTGGTGACACAGACCAGCAACTAGAGGCAAGGGAGAGAAAGGAAAGATGTTAGAACCCTCACAGAGAGAACGCATCCTGTGTAACCAGCACGGCAAGACAGCAGGATGAACTTACAAGTGTCTGTTGCATATCGGATGTGTTCCCCATTACAAGTGCTGATAAAAAGCTGGACCTGCGAGAACAATGTTTCGAAGTCAGGGACGCTGGGCATAGAAAACTTCACAAACCTGAAAACAAGAGGAAAGAGAAACACACTTCATGGGTATTCATTTTTGTTAGCAGCTCTAGGGTCTTAAGAAGACAGGTACCAAGCAGCAGAACCTTTAGATACTGTTCAATTCTCTAATAGAATGAAACATACAGAGGCAGAGAAGCATCTGTTCTAGATCACCCCAGAGTGCAGGACACGTAATGATAGGCTCAAGCTACAAGAAGCCAGATTTAGGATGAATATCAGGAAAAATGTATTCACTGTTAGAGCAGTACGACAATGGAACCAGAAACCCTGAGGGAAGTGGTGAGTGCTCCAACACTGGAGGCATTCAAGAAAAAATTGGTCCACCATTGTCAGATCTGCTTTGATTTGGATTCCTGCCTTGAGCAGGGGGTTGGACTCCATGGCCTTGAAGGCCCCTCCCTATTCTATGAATCCATGAACTGTGACACAGAGGTTGGCTATAGGCAGCCACAAGCCTTACTTGGCAATACCCAACTTGAACACAGACAACAGAAAGACGTAAAAAACATGGAGGAGAGAATGAAGACATATATTCCTGAACTGGCAGGAAATAGGGCTAGAAAAACTCTGGCACTGTTACAATTCTGTGGCTCTATAATCTCAACATTATTATCTACTGCATGTGCATTCTGCCTTCTCAAACCAAGCAGGACTCGAGGCGGCTTCACTATAATAATAAAACATAAAGCAGTAAAGACAGTTTCAACTACAACAACAAAATCATTAAAATAAAAAGCCCAAGACTATAAAAGCCATTAAAATCAAGAGACATTTTAAATGAGCCCAATAAATGAAACAGTTTCATAGGCCAGGTTAAAAAGATGATCTTCCACATCCTTAATAAAAGCGATGAGTATGGAAACAGTTTGCAACTATTAGTGGCTTTGTGTAGATGTTAAACATAAGGGAGGAGAGGCCTGAAGGACACACACAAAAGGTCACAGGGTCACACAGTGCTTCCCCAGAACCACCTTTTTAATGATCCCTTGACAGCAGGTTAGAAAACTCTCGTGGAAGTGAAGCATCACTTACAAAACAGCAAGAACCCCTAGGGAGTGTTCTTGTACATCCAAGGCACCAAGTACAGTGTCCAGGTGAGAGAGATTCTTTGCTAGCAGCTCCCCACTTTTGTTAATCAATTCACAAAGCTGGGTCATTTGCCCTGAAATAACAGAAGAAAGCAGACGGTTATTGCATTATTGCTATTTTCCAGCTAAAATGTAGCATCTCCCACTGACAGCTCTATAAACCAGCTGCACATTATTCATAATCTTTCTTCTTGCAGCATTTAGAGTAAGACAACCATGGCTTCCAACTTTACCAATGCAACAAACAGCATCAGTAGGACAACTAGTAAAACAGAGCGCAGTTCAACCTTTGAAGCTTCAAACATCTGATTTATTTCAAAAGGAAATCTTGATTCTGCCAAGAGAATAGGTCTTTAAAAAGCCTCATGCAATCTAAGTCTGAGGAGGAATAAATCCTCTTTTTCTGAGAAATGCTATTATAGAAATATGAAACATGATATGCTTTTGGAGTGGTGAAATTAAGAACTAAAATTAAAAGCTGTACAATTAAAAGTTTTAGAAACAGTTATAGGATCATTTTGGAGGTTTTAATCTCATCCTGTCATAAATATATACACTGAAAATAAAGTTCTGAGTCAAAAACATGAGCTCAATTTAAAAATTATCACTTCCCAGGCCCCACAACTCTGTCAAGTACACAGAAGCTCTTATTATACAAAATCCCTCTAAATATATTTCAGAAGATAGCAAAACATCAAGTACCTACATATATACGAGGTATAATAATCAGATAAACCTGGGGAAATTAAGTATCTCTGCTACAATTGCATGCAAGATGCCCAAGGGCTTTTCCAATTTGATCATGGCCCACCACTAAGATAAAATTAAAGCATTAGGGCATTACAGGGGGGGAAAGGGATCCCTGTCCACAAAAAGCTTGAAATCCAAAGAACAGAGAAGACAACAAGAAAAGGTGGGAAAACATGGGGGGGGGGAGAAATGGCTGCATTTAACAAAATTACACTATATTAGCAGAACTATATAAGCAGAACACAAAGAGCTTGTAAAGGGGGAAAGGATCCAGCAAAGCAGAAGAGTGAGAAGATGCTCTTAAAAGAGAGAGAGAGAGAGAGAGAGAGCCCTGCCTGCATAGCAAAGCGCTGGCAATCTAAAGAGAAAGGAAGACAAGCACCCCATATGCACATGATATGTGATGCCCACATGAAATATATGATATACTGTCCCCATTTTCACACGATACATAACATATCACCCCCACTTGCATATGATCTCCCTCTCTCTCTCTCTCTGAAAAGTAAGGCATCCCCACCCGCCCACGACCCCCTTTGTGGGTCTCTGCAAGGCGCCCCTCAACCCCGTTAAGGTGGGGGTGGGCATCGCCACCTATTGAAACTCACCCTACTCAGGGGGGCTTTTCTCTCACACAGACACACACACAAACGGCGGGTTGTGGCGTGTAAGCACACGCCTCCCTCCCAGGAACTGAGGGAAGGGAATGAGACGGCTCGCCTTCTCATCTGACAGCCCCAAGGGCCCCCACCCTCACAGACTCCCCACCCCGAGGAGAGGCATTCACACGCAAACACACGCAGACACGGGTGTGAGAGGGGGCGGGGAGGGGGCCCCCTGCGTGCACGTGGGAATCCGCCCCCTCGCTCGAGGAAGGGGGACCCCAGCCCCGGCGGCCGGTCACCTTGGGCCGAGAGCTGCCTGACGCTGTTGACGAACTGCTCCAGGGCGGACGCCATCTTGGCGGCGGCGGCAGAAGGAGGAGGAAAAAAGCGGCCGCCGCCTCCCGCTCGCTCGCTCGCCTCGCTCCTTCTCCAGCCAGCGGCGTGACCTCACGCCCGCGCCCGGGCCAATCAGGTGCCGCCGGGCGGGCCGCGCTCCTCTCTGCCGTCACTTCCGGCGGCCTCGGACATGGGGGTCCGTTACTATGGGAACTGGCCTCCTTTCCGGCCCTCAAGCCGGAAGTGGGCCTTGGGGATGTAAACAGAAGCGGCCAGCACCCTCCCCCCTTTTGGTATTTCTTAAAGAGGGGAACTGGTCGTGGTTCTGGGAACGTTACAACGCTGCAGTCCAAAAATTATATACAATGCAATAAAATTAAGACTCTTTCCCACCCTCTGGGGTTGTTGATTGGGCTTTGCAGCCATGTACTGGCATTAAGAGTAATGGTATTCATAGCAATGTAGAGGAAAGCTAAAAATAGTAATAATAAAGATAACAAAAAAATTAAGAACTGCAAAGAATGCTATGGCGCCTCGGAGATTCACACTTTACAAAAAGTTGCAATTGCACCAATATTTTAAAAAAACACACAGCTTGCCCGTCGGCTGTCTGGGTGGCTGCCTTGCAATCGCGTCTTGCAACTTCACAAAATCGTGATAACATTTGAGCTCAGTAGTTCAAGCCCCGATTGCAACCCGTTGCCCCCCCACACCCGCCCCCTTTCTGACAGCTTGTTGTTACCAGGGGCTGCTCTGAGCAATGCAGGCAGAAGAAGGAAAAGCAGTAGGGCTGCAATTGCCATGATCGGCTTTCCAAAAAAAGGAGATGGGAGCTCCAGCCGGATTAGATAGTTTCCTCCCCACCACCACCACCACCTCCCGCGGGTCTGGACCTAATCCTGGAAGAACATGTCACACGTGCATCATCATAACTCTGGAACCTAAATGCCCAACGTCCCAAAGGGAGCTCCAAATGGCATGCATCCCTCTCGATCCCTATTTGTGTGTTGGGCGTTTTGTTTGTTTTGCATGGGTGCGCGTGCATTCTTACAACCAGCGCAGCACCGGGGGGGGGGGGAGAGAGGACATATCGAGGAAATCTGCCAGCCTTTCTAGCTCTGAGCCTGCCTCGGGCGGCCACTGGGGTTGTGCCCACCGCAGGTCGTGCGCACGCTTGCGGGAACCCGGAGGCGGGGGCGGCGGCGACGCGCCTGGGGTTTTGCTCGCTTCCTCCTCCTCGCCGTCCTCCTCGCCAGGGGAAAGAAAGAGGACCGTCGCGGGGCCGGACTGGGCGGGCTGCTCCCCTGCCTAGGAGGGCAAAAGCCGGCTCGGAGTTGAGCTGACATTGACAGCCCCGCGGGGGCAACTGACAGACCCGGCGCGCAAGGGCGCCGGCCATCCTGGGGGGATAAAGGGACGCCGCCTCTTCCCCTCCGTCCTTGCAGGCGCCTGCCTTTTTTGCAAGAGCCCCAAACAAGCCCTCTCCTCCCTTTGCACCCAGTTGTCCTCCTCGCCCTTGTCTCCCCCCCCCTTTCTCTTTTGACCCAGATGCCCGGGTCTCCATCCTCACCGACTTGCCCTCTCCCTCTCGCCCCCTTCCTCCTCCTCCTCCTCCCTGGCAGGGCAACCGGGGCGCAACCCCATTGAGTCCGAGGGGGATCCCTCTCGGGTATAAGAGGGGAGGGATCATCGCAGCCCTCTCGCTTTGCTGCCAAAGAACCTCAGGCTGCAGAACAGCAAAAGCCCGCAGCAGCAGCAATAATAGCAATAATAATAATAAGGAAATCCCCGGACTCGTTTGACCTCATCCCGTCCTCAGGACTCCCTGCATTGCAGAGAAGCTGGCCCGCGATGCAGCTAGGGGGAAGGCGGGCGCGCCGGCTGGTTTGCAATCGGGCCCGATCCCCGGATCGCGTCCCCGTCCAGCCTTCCTAGAAGAGCCTTTCTCTCTCTCTCTGCCATGATCTTCTCGGGCAGCGGCTTCTTGCCCCCGCCGCCGCTGCCGGCGCGGAGAGGCTGCGCGCCCTTCCTGGCCCTGGCGGGGATGGCGGGGTGCCTGGGTGGGGGGCAGCCCCGGAGGAGCCGCAGCGGGGCCCCCTCCCGGCGCTTGCGGGTCCTGGTGGACATGGACGGGGTGCTGGCCGACTTCGAAGGCGGCTTCCTCAAGAAGTTCCGCGCCAAGTACCCGGGCCAGCCTTACATCGCCCTGGAGGATCGCCGGGGCTTCTGGGTTTCCGAGCAATACGGGCAGCTGGCCCCCGAGCTGAGCGTGAGTTCGAGTTCTCCTCCTCCTCCTCCTCGGTTGCCTTTCCCAAGGGGGCTCTGCCCCGAGGGGCCTGCAAGGAAGGGCAAAAAGAAGGGAAGGACAAGGGGTGGTGGGGTGGCGTGGAATGACTCGCCTTTGGAGGCGCATTCCAGCGGCTCATGCGCCCCGCTTGTTGTCTTCAGAACCGCCCTAGAAGGTAGGTCAGTTGGAAGGGGAAAGGCTGGAAAAGGGAAAGGCTCTCTCCCTTATCCTTGGCCAGGTTGGAACCCAGGTTTAAGGTCCACTTCGGAAGCTGCTTGGCAAACTTGGCTTCAGTGCTTGCAAAGGGATGGTGTGGGTTTTCCTAGCATCCCTGGCCACTAGAGATGGGGGATCATTGCCTATGATTCGCATTCGTATATTCAAATGCAAATATCCCCTTTTCTATTCGCCACCTCGCAGATGATGAGCTTTGACTATGGTATCCCGGTGACAAGCAGAAAGTTCTCTCTTTTAGTTAATGAATGATTCCTTGGATGCCATTGGCTTGGTTGCTGTGACATCACGGAAGCAGCAAGAGATGCCTGCACCTATTTGCTGGTTACGGACTTAGCTTTTCTAAGGGCACAGTGATGCTGGGCACATGGCAGGCAGTAATCAAATTAAACTACGTAAGAATTATAGTACTTTTGTAGCAGAAGGCAGAAGTGTTTGAAGAAGACCTCGGTGCAAAAAATGATTGAATGGTTCTGGAGTGTTCAGAAGCTTCCCTTTGTACTGAAACCAAGAGATGATATTTATAATTTCTGGTACAAGACTGTGTGTTATCTACTGATGGTTCGTGTAATGACAGTGGTTGGTATCCAGTAGTAAGTCTCAGCTGGAGCAGGCCCATTGAATTGATGGAGCCACTGATTCAATGGGCCTGCTCTAGTTGCAACTCACTACTGGATCCCAGCCAATGCATTTCAATGCACTCTGCTGCTGTTCAATTAACTCAGTCAAGTTATACTTCATACTGGCAGTGAGAAGGACTGCCTGAAAGGGCTGAGCAGGGAGAAGCAGACGCCTTAGTGACATTTCTTCAAAGTCCTTGACACAATTCAATTGTCCTGACAAAGCAATGAGATAGAAAAATAATGAGGAGATACCCCTGTTATGACCTGCATGCATTTATTCTGGATTTGCTTTATCCGCCCGGTACTTAGAACAGCCAGGCATTCAGCTAATCTTCTCAAAATCCAAGTAAAGTGAAGACTGTTGGGGGGGGGTAGAAACTTCTTCAGAATCCCATCTGCTGTTTTTCTACATCTAGGGATGCAATTTGACAATTTGAGAGAGTTTCCAGTGTTGTGAATGCAGTGGATTCTTGTCTTTTTTTTCCTTTTCAAAATCATAGTTTGCTGCCTTTACAAGGCAACGTCCTTAGGTCTTTGTTCAAAGTGTAAAATACAGGCTGCTTGAACAGCACTGCAGTTCCGGGGTGCCACAACACCCTGTGTTCATCCTGCTTATTGACTGCTTTTAATATCTTTTGAAGCAGGAAAAAATGAAATTTGAGATAAGAGATGGTGCCAAGGCATATGCAAAGCAACCATACAGACCCAGGCAGAGTAAACTTTTTCCTTCCTTCCTTCCTTCCTTCCTTCCTTCCTTCCTTCCTTCCTTCCTTCCTTCCTTCCTTCCTTCCTTCCTGTACATTTTCACCTCACTTTCTACTGTCTGATCTGGCCTTCTATGACATTTTCAAATGTTAGCAGCCTCTGCTAAAAGGCAGCTTCTCATGCAGAGGAAGAGTTACCTATTTAAAAATACCACTCTCACCATTCCCCACTGGTCATGCTAGCGGATGATTCTGGAGGTTTTAATCCAAAAAGAAAGGGGAGGGGAAGCCATTTCCATGTTTTGCCCTATGATCCAAAACAAGATTTCTGGGCATCTTAAGAGATTCGAGGACATAGTCCTTGGTTTACATATTCTTTAAGGTGTACCAAATGGCTGCTTTGGTAGATTTTTTTGGTCTCATGGCCCAAATCCCTTGCTGGAAGCAAGGCCGGCCCTACCATTATCTGAAATGAAATGGCTTTCAAGTACTGTACCGGTTGGAGGATTTGGGCGCTTATAGTTTTAAAAAGTAACTTCCCCAGGTTCTGACATGGCTGCCCGCCAGCTTCTGCCACCTGCCATGTCAGAACCTGGGGAAGTTACTTTTTAAAACTATAAGCACCCAAATCCTCCAACCGGTACGGTACTGGAAAGCTGTGTTTGGAGGTTTCCAAAAATATAGAACAGAATGACTCCCGGAGCCAAACGTGGTAGTTTTCTTTTTTAAAAGCACGGATGCAAACAACTGATTGCAAATATTGCTGAGGAATGGATCTCAAGGTTGTTTCCCCTTCTGGGAAGAGAAGAAGAACCGATTGAATGACAAGCTTCTTTTCTGGTGTTCCCCTTCTTCTCCTACTCTCGTGCAGGAAAAAGCTATCAGCATTTGGGAATCAAAGTATTTCTTCCTGGAACTCGATCCTTTGCCAGGAGCCGTAGAAGCTGTTAAGCAGATGGCAAAATTAGAAGCGTGAGTACAGAGCTGCCGTCACGTAAGCGAAGGGGAATCACCGTCAGTACATATGAGTGACAGCTGCGTGTCTTCGGCGATGGGATTAGTCCGGGGAGGGGAGGGGAAATCCCAGTTCCAAATATAATCAGGGATGAATGGGGGACCCCACAAAATCTCCAGTAAGGCATCAGAGTGTTGACTATGCTTGTCTTATCGACAGATGTTTAATTATTTTTTAGTATAGTTTCCTATGTTGTTTTTCATGTATAATAATTGTTTCTGATCCGCCCTGGCTCCCCTGTGGGGTGAAAGGCAGCGTACAAAAAACATCCATCAGTAAACAAATAATAATATTTATTGGAAGCCATTTGTGGGTCGAGCGCCTTCCCCTGACTCTTGTTGGCTCTCATCCCCCCCCCGGCCTTGAAGAGGCAATTAAGACCCATTAGCTTTACAAAAGACCTGTTTCTGATGAAGATGGAGCCCTAGAGTTTGGGATTCTCTTCTGAAGCATAGCTGTGGGAAGGGCAGCTGTCCCATTGAGCACTTCCGGATTTACCACAGATGACCGTTGAAGATAAATGCTCATTCTTTGCTTGTAGACGGATTCTGGCTTCAGCCCTCTCTCCCCTTAGTTACAAAAAGTGAAGAGGGCGGAGCTGCTGGGGATGCTAATGGGACAGTATGAGCCAAAGGGATCCGTCCCTCTGAGAGCGCTTGTGACATCCACAGAGAGTACTTTGAAATCTTAACAGAAAAGAAAATAGGATATATGAATGAAAAATAGATTTCCCCCCTCCATCTCTCTCTCTCTCTTTGCAGGACAGATGTATTCATATGCACGAGTCCTATCAAAAAGTATCACTATTGCCCCTATGAAAAGGTAATTAATATGCAAGGAGTGACTACAGTCATTGTGATCTAATTAAATTTCGTTCAGAGCATGGAGAAAGAGGTGTCCGGGATCCGTCTTCGGCCAGCTAACGATGCAAGGGTAACTGGTTAGGATAGCTGTGGGCCAGCTGAGCAGAGAGTTGGCCAGTTGGTGCTGCGTTGACGTGGATGACACCCACCCACCTACCCTATCCCGGTAAACAGATGCTCCAGATTACTTAAGATTCATTTTTCTTTGGCTTCGCTTTGCTCTGGATCGGATGTCAATTCTGTGCTTCTCTCCCTCTGCCCCTTCTCTCCCCATGTTTGTGCCCTCTGGTTAACTGGGTGTGGGGCGGGGCGGGTTTCTGTCGATGTGGTTTGCCATTACCTCTGCAGGAAAACATCCTTTCCCCAAACTTTACCCACAAATACTTTTTTTTCATCTGCCATTTCTTCTCCATCTGCTTTCCAGTATGCCTGGGTGGAAAAGCATCTGGGCAAGGAGTTTCTGGAGCAGATCGTCCTCACCCGGGATAAGACGGTGGTCTCAGGTGACCTGCTGATCGACGACAGGCCGGACATTATAGGTAAAGGGGTCAGCCCTGACAAAAGGCACCAGGTTGCCCCAAGCTTGGGAAAGTTCCTCTTTTTTTGGACTACAGTTCCCAGTGTCCCCCAGCTAGTGTGCACTGGGGATGCTGGGAGTTGTGTTCCAATGGCATAACATTTCGTACCTCTCCAAAGGGACCAAAGGCTGGAATGAGAGAGAGAGAGAGTTCGTGGAAACCTTTTTTTTCTGAGCAGAAGCTGTAACGTTATTAAGAAATTTTGCAAAGGATAATTAAATCTGGCATGGGGATTATGGGAAGTTAGGAAGGGACGTGGGTGGCACTGCAGGTTAAACCGCAGAAGCCTCTGGGCTGCAAGGTCGGAAGACCAGCTGTTGTAAGATTGAATCCACACGACGGAATGAGCTCCCATCGCTTGTCTCAGCTCCTGCCAACCTAGCGGTTCAAAAGCATGTAAAAATGCGAGTAGATAAATAGGTACCACCATGGTGGGAAGGTCATGGCATTCCGTGATTAGTCGCGCTGGCTACGTGACCACAGAAACTGTCTTTGGACAAAATGCTGGCTTTACGGCTTGGAAACGGGGATGAGCACCAAGAGTCTGACACAACTGGACTCAATGTCAAGGGGAACCTGTACCTTTACCTAGGAAGGAAAAAAGAAGAGGAGAGACCCTGAGAGATGACTAGATAGTTGAGTCCTTCCTAGATTTTAATTATTCCCTGTGGATCCGTTATGCTTATACAGACCCCTTCTGGCTATCCAGGTGGTTCCCAACTTTGGGTTCCCCAGATGTTCTTAGGAAAACAAACTCCTGGAAGTCTTCACCACTTACCACTCAAGGTTTTTGCAGTCTCTTCTGCTAGTAGATCTTCAGTAGCAGAGCCATTCTGTGGATCGCTCCATGGCAGATCTCTGGAATCCACTGGCAGAAGACGCTTCTGCTCCTAAATCCTATAGACAGGAGCTTGAGTTAGAATGGCACTGCCATTCACTTATTCTATTCCATTTCACTTATTCTATTTTATGTGTGTGTCCCCATAGACACCATTTCTGTTGGTTTTGCAAACCTTTAACTCAGTTTATTTAAACGTATCCGTTATGACTGCTCGTTTCTTTTCACCTAATATGTGCTCCAGAGCAGTGATTCTTAACCTTTGTTACTCAGGTGTTTTTGAACTGCAACTCCCAGAAACCCCAGCCAGCAGAGCTGATGGTGAAGGCTTCTGGGAGTTGCAGTCCAAAAACATCTGAGTAACAAAGGTTAAGAACCAATGCTCCAGAGCAACCAGTCCTCAGAAGTACACTTCAGAAGTAGTCAGAAACCTAGCGCTAAACCACTGCGCTGTTTCCTGTAGGAAACTCTGAGTAATCCGGATCCTTTTGTTCGCTCTGCCTTCCAGGAGCTGAGAAGAGACCCAGCTGGGAGCATGTCCTCTTCACGGCCTGCCACAACAAGCACCTGGAGCTTCCCCCTCCTTGGCGCCGGCTGTGCTCCTGGGCCGATGACTGGAAAGCCCTCTTGGATAGCAAGCGAGGGCTGTAGCGCCAGGCTTGGGGAAGGGGTTTCCCTCAGCAAACCCAGAGAAGCTCAGCCGTGGGGCGTAATTTAGGGCAAAATCCATACACGGAACCCCCCCAAAGCATAAAGGGGAAGGGGCTTGGGTTTGGCTACGGGGCCAGAAATGAGGGTCAAGAACAACTTCCCCCAAGACCTGAGACACAGTGTGATGGAAGGCAACCCCCCCCCGGTTTGCTGACATTGTTACAAAGCTGCCCATGGGGGGGGGCCCACAGAAGGGACAAAGGATCCAGGCCACCTCAGGAGAGGTTGCTAGACCTTGTGCCTGACTCCCTCTGGCCCAAGAGGGCATCTCTGGCTCGGGGTGGACCAGGGAGGGGTTCCCTCGGCCACTTTTCAGCTTTCTGTGTGGCTTCCCTAGAGACGGTGGCCTTCCTTTGCCTCTGCTGATAAAGGGGGGGGGGAGAATGACTGTGTTTCCAGGACTCCAATCTTTCTCTCAGCAAACCACCTTGGAAATTTTCTGAGACACAGGCGCATCCTTGGAAATTGCCACTTCTGGTCCTCACCCACCAATTCCTAGTCAAAACCCAAAACAGGAGCATAGAGTCCTCAGGAATTCTATGTTGTGGGATAGAACTTCAGATTGTTAATGTTTGGACACTGGAATCAAAGCCTGATTTCAGGGCTAAAGCCTCTTGAGGCCTCGTTTCAATTAACTGATCTTCTTTTTCCCTCCCGGTTGGGCTTTTCCCGCAGTGTAAAAACTTTGAACTGCCCTATATCCGTCTGTTTCTATAACTGGCAATGTTGTTGACGAATAAATTGGACGGAGAATCAACTAAACCTTCGTATGCAGATTCGAGGCTAAAATAATTTGCCGCACAACGTCATCTGTCATTTTCCTGGACATAAGCATCCCCATTTAAACTCAGTGGGGCTTGCGTCAGAGTAGACATGTACAAGATCATGCTGCGCGGGTTCCTTCGGTTCATTCTGTGTATGGGGCTGTGCAGGGTTGGGAATACACTATGACACAGGATAAGGAGATGGAGGGTCACAGGCAGAGCTTGTCAAATGACTTTTAAAAAGTAATTCCTTCTCTCGACACTCTTTGAAAAGTAACAGTTGTTGCACACAACCATTTTGGAAAGGTATCTCGTTAACATTTCTTGCACTGCTGGTTCATGATTGATAAGAGAGCTGCAGTAACGTTATTAACTGCTATTAACCATCCCTAAAACTGCCTTAAAATGCCCTTTAAAACCACCCCAGGGCCTGCACCACCCTAGGTCCCCACGGAGGTCAGACTAGCAGTACACAATTGCAGAACTTAACAGCAAGGTTTAATTCCGACATATGGCGACCCAGGACTACCTAGAACTAAAGATGCTGTTCCTGAGTCCCTCCACCTGGTGGTGCTGTGAGACCACAGTAAGGCTTCCGCAAGGCCATACAGGCGGTACAGGGTACAGAACCCCATCAGGCAAACATCCTCCCGGTGATGTTGTTGGCTGGAGCATCTCTCAGGAAGCACAGCAGAGGTTCAAAGTCCCAGCCCCCGGGCTCTGCAACCAGGCCGTCCAACTCACTGAGGCTCATCAGCTCAGTTTCAAGTAGGTGCATAGTTAAAGACTCCCGGTTTTAGATTGTCTTATTTTTGATCCTGCTACTTGGCCCCTAAAGCCTCGACGTGCTGCCAAACCTCAGTGGCTGCAATCCAACGGTCAGTTGCAACTAGAGCGGACCCATTGAATCAGTGGAACTGATGGAAGCGTTGACCCACCAAATCCCTATTTAATCCTTGCTCCAGTGTCCGTTGGCTACTGGGTTTCACTCAGTGTCCCTTCATCTGGTCCTGCCTCCGCTGCGCCCGACGGCAATGGCCAAGCTAGCTGGGAGAACAGAGGTAGGGCACACTGCATCTGGCTTTTTTCCTCTGACCACTTGGTACCGCTTCTTGGCCTTTGCTGACAGAGGCACACTCCCACATGCTCTGGCCAGTGATGGCAGTCAAACCCCTTCCACATCTGGATGCTTTCTTAATGGAGGCAACTTCATTTCTCACAATGGGGCCTTGAAAGAGAAGATGATGCCCTTTCCACCCCTTTCACCTGCACTGAAGTCTCTGCTCTTTGGCGACCCTTGACCTTGGACAACATGACCCTCGGAATGCGCTTGTCTGCAAAGTCTTCAAAAACCACCTCCGTCCTTGAGTTCTCAGCCAGAAAAGAGGTCTCAGGTGGAGAGAGACAAACTTGACCCCATGCATCCATCTTAACTGTGGTGCAGAGCGTGGACGGCTGATGGACATGAAGGAAGCCTCCTACGGTTTTCAAAAGTCTTAGTGATGACGACGATCGGGTGGAGAATCTGCAGAACAGCCCAGTGAGTACTCAGCAGGGTCCTGTCCGTGATGTGCCGTGGATTGCGGGGAACGGACAGCACAGCGGTAAGGGGATGAGAAGGGCCCTTCCTGGAGGAGAACTCGGTCCAAGAATACCCCTGCAGGGGCACCGTTTTGCTTGACCCCTCCCCATGCTCCAGGAAAGAAAGGGATTGCCAGTGCTCCTAAGCACAAGGGTTGTAAGCTTTTCAACTGGCCGTTCCCCGCAACAAAACCCTCTGTTTCAAGGGGTGGCGCTAGTGGTTATTTCCTACAGAATGATCTGCTGCTAGAAGTGTAGAAAACAGACGGGTTGGAAATATCTAGGAACTCCCATCCATTCTTCGGGGTATTCTGGTGTTGGACAGAAAAGGCCTGGACCGGCCATGTTTTGCCCAAATCCATACCAGCCCTGCAGTAAAGAGCTTCTTAGACTTCTTTTCCCGTTTATTCTCCCCTGAACGATCAGCCACATTAAACTCTAGTTGTCCGTTTTCATTACATCACCGAAGTGTTCCAATAATAAATCATGCACCATCTATTCTGACATAGGGTGACCCTACCTATAAGTTTCCTAGGGATAAAGAACTCAGAAGTGGTTTGCCATTTTCCTCTTCTGGGGCTGCTTTGGGACCGTGTAAGATGCCCAAGGATACTCAGGCTGGCTCTTCTCTTAGGAGGCACAGTGGGGAATCGAACCCCCTATCTCTGGCTCCACAGCCACATACTCCAAATCAAGTATTCTAACTCCACACATTGTCGCTTGGCTTTTATTTTATGGGTGCTAGGCTGCCAGAAAGACAAAAAGCGGGGTTCTAGATCAAATCAAGATCTAGAACTCACATTAGAAGCTAAAATAACAAAACAGGATGGCTTTGCACATATGACAAGATTCACTGGAAAATGTTGGAAGAGAGGAAGATTATAACTTGAGATGGTTTGATTCAGTAAGGAAGCCATGACCTTAGGTTTGCAAGACCTGAGCAGAGCTTTGGACTTTTTGTAGGTTCTTAAGCAGCTTAACAGCCCATACCAACAAGTAATCGCACCCTCTTAGTTCACAAAATTCTTAGCATTTGGCAGTAAATTCATATTTCAGATGTTTCTATCTTTTACGTCATCGTTGTCAAAACTCCAAAATTCCCCCTCGGAACAAGAGGGACCGTCTTCCAAAATCCTTCATGTTCATCTTTTTGGAAAGATCCAGACCGAGAAGGTCACGATTCAGCCACCAGAGGACGCCACCCACAAAGGGATGCTTTCATACCAAATCAAAAACGATGTGCTGGGATCAAGCTGCATGGTTCCCAACATCCAAGAAGCGTCCTCTCTTTCCATCTTCTAGCGCTGGCTTAGAAACACGGGTCAGCCCAGATTCCCAGGCTGCTCCTTGTGTGGCAAACGACTAGCGAAAAGGAGATTGTTTCCAAGGAAAGCTTTATTGTAGATAACATGCACCCTTGGAAGGTTGGGAAAGCGGAATTAGTCCTTTTGCTGATATCAGAGCTAGCCACAACATTTCAGGCGTCTACTCCCTCGCCTGCTACAATGTGCATCTTTTAAGGATCCAGGGCTTTCTGCAAGAGCCCAGTTCGGTTTTGGATACGTCCTGCAGAACCCTAGTCACACGCAGATGCTCATGTTGAAGCCACCTCTGCAGAATGCAGAGATGATTCCGTTTGGACAACAGGTCTCACTGAATCATCAGATCATGGAGTTGGAAGGGGCCTCTAAGGCCATCAAGTCCAACCCCCACCCACCCACCCCCGCTCAAGACAGGAATCCTAATCAAAGGATATTGGGCAGATGGTTTATTTATTTATTTATTTATTTATTTATTTATTTATTTATTTATTTATTTATTTTATTTTATTTTATTTTATTTTATTTTATTTTATTTTATTTTATTTATATCCCGCCTATCTGGTCTGATTGAGACCACTCTAGGCGGCTTACAAAACATATAAAACAGCATATATAAAACAATTCTACGTTAAAAAAGGGTTTCAACATGAAGGCAAAAGGTGAGGAAAGGAAAAAAAGGTCAGGAATTGATTAAGGGGAAGGCCTGCCGGAACATCAATGTTTTTAGTTGTCTAGCTTTCTCTTGAATACCTCCAGTATTGAAGCGCTCACCACCCGAGGAGTTAATTGATTCCATCGTCATACTGCCCTAACAGTTAAGAACATTTCCCTGATACAGTGGCGCCTCGCTAGACAGTTACCCCGCATGACAGTTTTTTCGCTAGACATTGACTTTTTGCGACCACTATAGTGATTCGCAAAACAGTGATTCCTATGGGGGAATTTTACTGGACAATGTTTGGTCCCAGCTTCGCAAACCAATTTTCACTAGACAACGATTTTGACAGCTCCCTCTGCGCTCGCAAAATGGGCGTTTTCAGGACCTAAGCTTCGCAAGACAGCTGATCGGCAGTTCGCAGAGCGGCTTTCCTATGGCCGATCTTCACTAGACAACGACGATTGTTCCCCATTGGAACACATTAAACAGGTTTCAATGCATTCCAATGGGGAAATGCTTTTTGCTAGACAATGATTTCGCTAAACAGCAATTTCAGTGGAACGGATTATCATTGTCTAGCGAGGCACCGCTGTATTGAGTCTAAACCTGGCTTCCTGTAACTTTGAGCCCATTATTAGTTATCCTGCATTCTTAAGGCTGAACTTGCTCTTTCAGTCTTTCCTGCTAGGGCTTGGTTTCCAATCCTCTGATCATCCTTATTACCCTCATTGTTCCAGTTTGTTGGCATCCTGCTTCAAGTGCGAAGCCCAGAACTGGACACAATACTCTAGATGGGGCCCAACCAGTGCTAAAAAGAGGCTAGGGCTTCTCGGGATTTGACGGCTTTACTTCTGCGAATGCAACCTAAAATAGCATCCCCCCCCCCGCTCTTTGCACTGTTGGCTCCTGTTCAGCTTGCAATCGACAACCGTTCCAAGATCCTTCTCTCCCAATCCCTCAGTCGGCTCCCTCCATGTATGCGACTGCTGCTTGCAGCCAACTGGAGCTCAAGGACTGAGCGCTCCAAGTCCTTTGACGTCAAGAAGGGCTTGGTCAGCTCTGTTCTTTTGGCTGGGAGAACATCAGCCGGGGTCTTGGCATTTTCCAGTTGTTGAATTGAAACTGGCAGGATTCTACAACTAGCTGAAAGAAAAGGTTGCTTTCAGCCTTCCCCTAGGGAGTGGGGGTTTCATCTCGGTAGGAACCCTGTTCCTACCAAAGCCATCATGAGTAGCACAGAGAAGCAGAGAAAATAACTGGCATGCAGAGCTGGAGAGTCGCTCGGTTGTGTTGATCAGTGGAAAAACCCTACCTTTCTTGACCTTAGCTGGGTGGTGGGTGGGTATGGCAATATTACTATAAATATTGTCAAGCATCACAAGAGGCTTACATGTCGGGGCTTTTTAATGACTTTGTGGGTCAGAATGGTGAATCAATGGACGTCTCCCTGTCTTGAAACACCCAATCCATTGTTTGGACTTCTATGCTTTTCATACCCTCTCGCTTGATGAAGAGTGCTGGACAACTCAGCAACTTTGCACGTTTTGTGCATGGAGAGTGACGGCTTATACCATGTGTATGATCTGGAGAAGGGGGTCTAGAGCAAGGCAAGGCAACCCTCTTTCCGCCAAAGGGACGGATTTCATTTCAAATAAAGTTTTAAGGGCAGCATCCCAAGATAAATTGGGCTGGGTCTTTTACAACTCCAGAAGAAAGGATGAGAGAAAAAGAGAGAGAGAGAAATTTTAAAAAAACTGATTGGCAAAAGGGTCAGGACGGGCGAAAACCGGGGACTTTCTGAAAAACTAAATGATAGCACTCACTGCCACACCATTTACACATGGCTTAGATGCCTTTGGAGAGGAGGTTAGACCAAAATCACGGAGGAAGAGATGCTTCTTGATGTCTATGAGCTACGAAAGCTCCATGGAACCTCCATGTTCAAGAGCACTCTTCTAAGTGGTTTACAATCAAGGAAAATTAGCTCATAAAGATGACGGCATACTCCAAGAATGAACCTGTTGCTTTGTGAGTTTCCAAATCGTAGGGTCACTGGGTTTGAGCCGTCAATCCGGGGCATGCTGCCAGCTAGCCCTCCAATTAACAATGCATCCCCATAGATTTCTTATCTATCAGTGCTGTTATTTTCATCAGAGCACCTTTTTATTTCATCATTGAGTTTCCCTGAGCGATGCCATGGCCAGGAGCAATTAAAATAGGACTTTGCAAGAGCTGAGCTGTGGAATCCAGGAACCCTTCTACGTCAGTCGTGACAAAGTTGGTGAAAGAATCGTGAACTCTTTAGCCAATGTGTACACAGGCCATGTACTTTAGATGTTATCAGCTAGCTCTCTCATTTTCCCCTCTGAGCAGGCTCTCCGTGCTTTTAAGCTGGGGGTGAAAGAACCAGAAATTCACCATGGTCCTACCTCTGGCCTCCAGATGTCAGATTACAGTTCCCATCATCCCCAGCCCCTCTAATGCCGTGCACCCATGGAAGACCCCAAGAGCATAAAACCATTGCTCTCTCTAACTTTGCATCCAGTTTTCCATGCAGTGGTTCCCAACCTTGGGTCCCCAGATGTTCTTGGACTACAACTCCCAGAAATCCTGGCCTGCACAACTAGCGGTGAAGGCTCCTGGGAGTTTCAGTCCAAGAACATCTGGGGACCCAAGGTTGGGAACCTCTGCACTAGAGGAATCTTGGAAACTCACAAGGAGAGCATAAGAAGTAGCAGCAATTAGAGATGGGCACGAACTACCGGTTCGGGGTTTTGTGCTGGTTCGTTTAGCAGCTGGACAGGTGGTTCGGCACTTCAAAGCCCCGCCTCCTCCACTCAGCACCCACTCAGAGGCACCCACTCAGAGGCAGTACCTGGAGGAGGCAGGGCAGGGAAGCCAGGCCTCTGAGTGGACGCCGGCTGGAGAAGGTGGGGCTTTGAAGTGCCAAACACCCATTTGCCTGCGAAATGAACCAGCATGAACCACCGAACCGCAGTTCGTGCCCATGTCTGAACAGCATCTCCCACCAACAGTGACTTAGAGATATGCTGCACAGATCCTCGAAAAGTTCATTTTTAGGGGCTAGAGCACCTCAACTCTCATAGCCACCCTGTCCCTTGGGGTGAGGTGTCCCTGGGAATTATAGTCCAAAATAGGGGGAGGGGAAGCAAATTTTCCCAGCCTCTGGAATACTGTGTCTGAACACGAACACTCGTGGCTGATCAGCGGTGCTACCTTCATCCTCTCTGTTAATGAAACGGACCTTTGACGCTTCTGCCTTTGAGCATCTGAACCTCACTGCTTGGCTGGACATTTTCCTCTGAGCCATTTACACCGTCCTGTGGAATACCTATTGTTCACTGGCAATGTACCATTGCAGCTACAATTATCCATTTTCCCAAGATAAACTGATGAATAGCTCCATGGTTTAGGTCACTGGGAGTTCGATTTCTCCCCATCGGTGCCTCCTTGGCAGGGGCTGGACTCCTTGATCCAGAGGGTCCCTTCTCCCTCTGCCATTCCAAGATTAGGAATGCAGACACTGACCAAAATACCATGTATCACCTGTTTTCTATTTTGATTCCATTTAGAACGGAGCTTATTGTCCGGCAACTGTAAATGTAAGCAAGCCCTCAAAATGCTCAGGGTTTTGGTGTGCTATTGGTTAAGGTGAGATGATGGGAGATTGGTGAAGGCAGGGAGAGAACAGAGGAATGGAGACGAATAAACACGTCACAACCTAATTATCACCATTGCCATCATCTTAGAACGGCAGAACAAGAAGGGACCCTATAGATCATCAAGTCCAGCCCCTGCCAGGGAAGCACACTGGGGAATCGAACCCCCAACCTCTGGCTCTACAGCCAACAGATAGCAGCCTTACTGGTAGCCTGGAGAGAGGGGAGTGCTCACACATGCTCACATACGCTTTGGTTCCTGCCCTTCCCAGAGCAAATATTAAAGAGACAGGTTCACATCTTGTGAGCAGAAAATGTTTGCCCTCCCCTCTGAATTTCGACACCCCTCCAATGCCCTGGTTGTCCCCCCCTAATGATGCCGCCCTGTATTTGTTATGTGCAAAACAAACAACGCAGGAGGAGCACGCTGACCCAGCTGCTCGAATAGACCCAACTTCGGACCGATACCGCTTCGCTTCTGTTCCCGTACTAGAACCGAGTGTGATTTTGGAGTGAGAGTTTGGTGTGATAAGCCTCCTTTTTGAAACCTCTTGGCGACAGGAAGCAGGACGTGCGTTTTCTAAGCCAGCAAGTACAATCCAGAAATAAAACTCTACCTGGAGGGGTCGGGGGGTGGGGAGCACAGATCTAGGACTTGAGGCCAGAAGGAATGGTCGTCAAGAACCGGGTGTCTTTGGTTTGGGAATTTGCCCCTCCCTTCTTGTGGAAATTATGCATCAGGCTGCTCTCTAAAGGGAGGAGATGGAAGCATCTCCAGGTTTATTGTCCAGCAAATGCAAAAGCCTGCTTTCTTTTCTCCCTTTTGACATACATGGATGATTGAGCTCTCCAACCCAAGAACACTTGACCTGGTAATGTCATCCTGACTATCAGGACAGGTTAGAAGCCGTGGGGAGGAAAAGGGGAACTGAGAATAATTGCCCACTTTTTTTTTGGTACTGTTCTTGCTTCCTGAACATACAGCTGCACAGAAAAATGAACGGGATTGTTGGTTTTTTCCTTGGGATTCTCTCGAAACCAGGAGTCTCAGACTCCCGAAGGTACTGCTTGTCCTGCTGCTGGGAAAGGCATAGGAACAAGGCCAACAAGAAAATGTGGCAACCGCCATGAAAGACGTGTGAAGCAACCTATCACCTGTTCTTTCTAAGGCTTGCCAACAGACCAGGAAAAATAAAATACTGCCCACCAACAAAGAATATTGTTTGCAGTTCAGTATTATCGTATTATTAAATGTTTGTCCATCAAAGGGTGATCAAAGGCATCGCTGCACAGGCTGGTCAAGAATCTGCCTAGCTTAGAGATTTATATATGTAACATAGACTTCCCACGTTTCCCGCAAGGGCTCAAGGAGGCTTAGAAGTCTCTCTTCCTCCTCACAACAACTCGGTGAGGTAGGCTCAAGCTGAAAGAGTTAGACTGGCCCCACCTCTCTCAATCCTTGGAGGCCAATGGGAACCCCGGTCCCCCAGTCTGACATGCCAAGCACTTTGTTGCACTGATGGTGCGTATGTGGATCATAGGGGTGGAATCCACCTGGGTTTTGGTCCAAACATCAGAAGATACCTCTAAGGCCCTGCCCCTATTTGGGAAGCTGGGATTCAGCACTTTGAAGAACTCCTGGAACGTTTGGACTAAGAGGCAGGTCCCTGTTGAGAGACCGTCTACCCAGAATACCAATTCCTGAACAGCCCTATTGACTCAGGAATTTTGGCAGCATCCCAACGAGCCATTAAAGCTATGATAAAATACAGTGGTGCCTCGCTAGATGATGATAATCCGTTCCACTGAAATCGCTGTTTAGTGAAATCATTGTCTAGCGAAAAGCATTTCCCCATTGGAATGCATTGAAACCTGTTTAATGTGTTCCAATGGGGAAGAATTGTCGTTGCCTAGCGAAGATTGGCCATAGGGAAGCCGCTTTGCAAACCACCGATCAGCTGTTTAAATCGCTGTCTTGCGAAGCTTAGGTCCCGAAAACGCCCATTTTGTGAGCGCGGAGGGAGCTGTCAAAATGGTTGTCTAGCAAAAATTGGTTTGCGAAGCAGGGACCAAACATTGTCCAGCGAAATTCCCCTCTAGGAATCATTGTTTTGTGAATCACTATAGCGATAGCAAAAAGCCAATGTCTAGCGAAAAAACTGTCATGCGGGGTAACTGTCTAGCGAGGCACCACTGTAATCGTTTTAAGCTTTCCGACAACTTTCCAACCCAAAACCCCAATAAAAGGGAGCATTTTTTTTTCTGTTTTGCAGCAGACCCAAAGGTTGTATTGTGGCTTTGCAAGCGACGTATCCCCTTCTCTGGCTTCAAACTTTGTTTGCCGGGCTTCCCAGAGATCATTGCTAGGATGCAGGGAGCACCTGGACATTTGCCCCCAAGGCGACAAGATGCTTGTCATGTCCCGTAATGCTTCTTGTCACTTTGGAAGGCCGATCTGCCTGAATTCTGCAGGAAATACTGCCCTAAAATGATTGCCCTGTAGAGCATCGCCTTGGGTTGTTTATGACGTACACATATCACGGAACGTCGCGTTGCCGTACGTTCAGCCCCGTGGCCTACAGCGATGGAAAGCTTAAGGAGAGCTTCCTAAAGGTCGTATTCCCAAGAGTAGAGAACCAGCCCTTCTTGATTTACTGGTAGGTCCAGAGCAAGGGAACAGAAAAATGAGATGCAGGCAGGGGGACATTTCACCTAATTTTCCACCCCCGGGACTCCAAAATAAGAGCCAGCAGCCTAATGGAGGTTGTTGACGTTGGAAAAGAACCATACCCCCCAAGCCTTGAGGTTGGGCTGTTTATGTTGGGGAAAAGGTGAACGCTAATGCACCTGGATCTTTAGAAATACTCCACTCAAGCAGCAACCCAGGAGAGAAAGAGGAATTTATTGCTCTGAGCGCAAGGTCGAATCTGGCTTTCATGCATTCCAGCGACCGGGGACACTTCCTGTTTTCGGGTGCCTCACCTCTTTGCTTCCTTTACCGTGCACACCAGTTATGTAAGATTGCAAAGGTCTAACTTCTGCTTCATGTTGCGCCTTCCGGATTCTGATTTCCGGGGCTCCCAGGCAGTTGTAGAACCAACAGATTTGGAAGGTTGCACATTTTAAAGGCTCCTGTAGAACCACCTGTCAGCGACACTGCTGTTTTATACGTGAAAGAGGCACAGGGGCCAGGTGCGTGGAAACAATTGGCAACCCTGCTTATTAAACAAAGCTATGGGGAAAACGGACTGTGGTCCACATTTTTTGTAGAAGCTGTCCTTTCACATTTTGAACGACTACAGCTGAATGCAATGTTTCCAAATATTCAGAAACTGGAAAAGATTTGCCAGTATTCCAAAGAGCATTGTGGGCGGCTGTTCCTACTAAAGGAAGTCAGGCTGGTTCCCTCCTTGTTTTTCTTCTTCTGGCAGGCAAAAATGTTTTAATTCTGGTTGGGATTTGGTGACTGAGTGAGTGCCAAGGGCCATATTAGGTAAGATGCTGATCCCACATCTAGAAGGAGTGCTCCTTGAAATGGCAAAAGCTATCCGATTACAAAAGCAGAAGCATGATCAGGCACTGAAAAGTAAATAGTTGCTTTTTAAGTGGATTTGATTGCTTAAATGTACAAAACACAGGAAATCAGATCTCCGGAGGTAAACACATCAGAAGAGCAAAAAACATGCCTTTCTGTTAACATTTGTTTTCACCCGCAGAAAGCAGCTTTTAAGGGTTGGGTCCTGTGCCTTTTCTTTAACCATTTTTTTTTAAAAAAATATCCTTTACATTTGAACATGTCCACCTTTTTCAGAGACAATGTGGCACACTGAAAATATGAAAACTGGATTTCAGATTCCAGCACTCCCTCTTGAAATTGATTGATTTGGTTGTGACCCTGCCTTCCTCTAAAAATCAGGACTCAAAGAGATTGGGGGGAAAAAACCAGGTAAAAGATAAAAACACAAAAACGTCAACATTAAATTGAAATTTGACTTCGCATTTTCAACAAGCCACATGGTCTCAATGTTTTAAGACCTGTTGGCCATCTCTCACCTTATTTGGGATCAGCCATGAATTCCCCATCCCATTGCATTATGGAGATTCTCCCCAGTGCCGTTGCATGTCAACAATCAAAAAGCATCATGCAGAAACCTTAAAATTTTAAGCCCGACCTGATAGCCCCTTCTGGTATCTATATACCATATTTTTCCGCGTATAAGAGTATACTTTTGTCTAAAATCTTTCGACTAAAAATTGAGGGTCGTCTTATACACGGAAGTAAGCTGAGGCGAGAACAAAAAGAAGTGGAGGGGAAAGCAGGGATCAAAGTGATCCTGCAGCGCTTTGATCCCTTTCCCCCTCCACTTGCTAAGCCTCACTTAGATTTCTTAATTTTGGATTAGAAAAGTGGGGGGGGGGGGCGTCTTATACACTGAAAAAAAAAATACGGTAGTTAAGTTGCCTTCTTTGTCTTCAATGTAGATGTGCTGACAATTTCCCCCATCCACATTTTGGGGGAAATAATTCAAAGTGGTTCAAGATGGATCAAGGTAGGTTTTCACTGTCACACTGACCCATTTTTATAGCCCCTTCCTCTCTTCTAGTAATAAAAAACCAGAGGCCAAAGAACGGTCATCAGAGTTCTCGGCCATCAACTTTGCCGCTCGTTCTCTTACTCAGTAATTATGCTGTTCTCTGACATAACATCCCGAGCTTTGCTTGTAGAGTGTGTACACAGGACAGCCCCGCAGCAGAAATAAAGATAAGAACAGACTTGGACGGAGCGATAAGCTTGGGGGTTGTTCCCCGTACACAGCTACCGATTCTCATGACAGGCATTTTTACAACCCCAATGGGAACATGGAGTGTTCAGAAAGGGGTAAAAGGTGAAAGCCATTCTTACTGTCCGGGAAAGTATAATAGGGTGAAGTCACGACAGGTAGGAAAGGAAGTCATCTGCCAGGTAAAAGACCAGAGACCAAACCCCTTTAAGATAATGGCCACACTACAGAGGACTCTGAAGGCAGGAAGAAGCATTATAGCTAACCCCACCTTGGATGAAAAAAATCCTTAAAATCAGAGATTGTTGCTGAAGGAACTTCTCTCATGTCCTGGGGTGTTTTTTTTTTTTTTTCAGGTTAGTTTGCTTTGTTTTGGGATTTCCTTTAGGATTTAAGGATTCTTTTGAAGGCTGACTTCTTAAATCCGAGAGGCCACCTCAGTCATGTCCCTCCAATACTCACATATTTTCACCTCTAAGGACAGGTGATCCAGAATCTGTTTCTACCTCCGGGAGAAAACGAAACGTGACAGGCCTCCTCTCAGCAGACCCGAAATCATGACAGTGTTCCAGACTTGGGACCCAGACAGACAAATCGAAATACAACAAATCTGAGGAATTAAAACTGTGTACAGGCCAACGGAGCTAATTGGCAAAAGAGGGCAAGACTAGACCATGAAGTTACACGATAGAAGGAACATCTCCTTTAAGAGGAAGGCCATCAGTGTCTTCTAACAGGAGCTGGTCTCAATGGCTATTTGACCCCCTAACCTGGTTTTGTTGTGTGACGGGTCATTGGGAGATCAGCATGGCTTTGTTTTCATGCTTGGAAAATTTGCGTGCTTGGAGGGATAACATGCAGGAGAAAGAAATACACACAGGCCGTCCCATGATTTGAGTGTTTCAGAAACCATTCTTCAGAAAAATCACATGCTTACGTCCTAAAGAGAAGGGAAACAATTTGCAAATTATGGTAAATGACAGGAGTTCCTGCTGTGACATTCACACACTATCAGCCCTTAAGGGTTTCTGTTGTTCTAAGAACAGGTCGTCTATAACCAATATTTGTGTTCCCAGAAAGGAAGAAGAGAGGAGAGCCATTTGGCTTAAGAAAGGGTTGTCGGCACAAGCATTTATCTAATCCTCACCCATGGCCTCTGTCAATATCCAAGAACATGGAGACTGCAGAGAGTTGGCTGCAAGCCTAGCAGGGAAGTAAAAAAACACTGGGCGCTTGTATCAAGATGTCCTATAGCCATTTTGTATGCCACCTCAGAACTAGACGCTCCATCTTTCAGGCTCCTTTTTGTCTTCCAACATAGCTTTATCTTTATTCTCCATCATGTCTCCACAACTTGGTGTCTTGCCCACAGAGCTGGAAAGGGAATAATTATGGGACACTTGGAGTGGTGAACTTTCATGATGAGCCCAACGTTCCTGCAGACCATGGGGTTTCTCTCCATCCTCTGATGCTTCACCACAATCTTGTACACGGTGGGTTGTGTTCATTTCAGGAACGGTGGAACCACGAGCTGTTCGCACCTGTTCCGTGTCACCTTTTCGATTCCTGCTCCCCCTCCCCCGCTTTCTCCTTTGTTTTCTCTTATTTTTCTCATGAGAGGAAACAAGTCTGGGCTTAATTTCCTCTCATGAGAAAAACAAGATCAGTGCACAAACTGGGAAGGAAATCAAGAAATAGAGAACGTCGCTGGGAAACTGGAGTCTGTGCAAAAGCCAAATTTCAGTCCCTCTCCTGATAATGAACCAGAGATCTGGGAGGATCCTAAGAGATCATTTAGTCTAACCCTCCTGCTCAGTGCGGGGAGCCTATAGCTGCAGCAGCACCGGAAGACAGGGGTTCACCTTCCAACCTCTAGGATGGCTGATCCCCTTTCTCAAACGTGTGCCCCACTGGCAAATTCCTCTTCTTGTTTCTTTCCCTTCACTTCTCAGCTCCTGCCAGCTTCCACCTGATGCTTCAAATCCTGCCCCTTCTGGAGCAGCGGAAACCAACTCTTCTGGATGATGACCCTTCCGATCGTTGAAGGTTGCTATCTTGTCTCCCCTTATTCTACGCACAAACAGAGCCGGCTCTGAACAATGAGAACCCATACCTAACCGTGCCAATTTTACCAGTGAGATCAGGGGAAAGCAGAGCTTGAAAATATTAGATTCCTCCCCCCCCCAAGACTACAATGCCCAGAATGTTGGCTGGGGGAAACGGGGAGTTCTAGTCCCCAAAAAAAGGTGAACATGTCCATGCACTGGGGAAAACGGGCATGGTTCCCAAAATTCAACCATGATCAGCCTGTTATGGGACCGCACATGGTTCGTATCTGGCCCTGGCAGGGCAGGCAATGTTACTTTACACCGTCTGTCTGCTGTTCCTTTAGCTTTTGTGAAGCACACAAGCTGGTCCTGATAAGGAAAGAACGTTAGCACCCTGTCCTGGCCACCAGATTGGTGTTATCACTCAAGGCCCTTGGGAACAGCCAATATATCCACTCAGCTGTCATTCTGTCTGCGGAAGAGAAAATGCCCTTCCTCTGTACTCAAGGGAGCCAAGTGGCGATTTATTGGCTTTTTATTTCTTTGTTAACCTTACAAAAAGAACCGCACACCTTTGATCTAAAAGTCACAGAACGGTTCTCCCTACTGACTCGGTGGGGGCTCCAAGGTGGATGTAAAAGTCCCTGTCAACCGGATGCTAAACGTGCCTTTAAAATGTGAGCTTTCTCCTAGTGTGAGTTTGCCTCACTCCCTGTGTTGCAAATTAATTTGCTTTTGTTTTGGGATGGGCCCTTGGGAGCAAAACACTGGTTTCATTGGCAAGAGCTGATCACTCGGGCATGGAGCTTTGGAGGAATCACATGCCGGGAGGGAAAACATTTTCACAGCCTTTGTCCATTTCCCTTAATATGTGACCTGACTAAAGGCACAGCTGGCCAGGAGGGTCAATCATTCTTTTCAAACATTCCCAGATAATATTTGCCTGCTTAGAGACAGCAGGCAACCAAATCGATCCAGAATACCTTTTCTAGTGTCCCCGTAGGCTGCCTGCTACCCAGCTCTTCCCAAGGGTGCGAGGTGCTTGGGGAAGATGTTGCAAATTTTAGCACACGATAACATTTTCTCCAGTTTTCTAGACCTTCCCTTCCAATGGTAAAGAAGGAGGCATGAGTGACCACTCTGCAAAAAAATCATCCTCCTGGTGGAGCTGAAGTGAAGAGAAACCCAATGTACGTTGTGAGGAATTGGGGCATAAATCTAGGGCAGCTGTGATTGTGCCCGACAAGTACCCGTTCAGCAAAATCAGCACGAAATCTCTCTGAGGCTTGCGGTAAAAGACTGTAAAGCCCAGGTGATAAATAGACCGCTGTCCATCATCATTAGCAAAAGGAACCTTCTTGTTCAAAAAACAAAACACACACCAAAGTCCTTCTTTTACATAATATATAAGGTCTATCACAACCTCCCATTCATGTCAAGATAATCTGTAATTTATTCACCCTCGTCCCCCCTGCATTATGTCCAGGAATTATTCTCGTTTATGATTTTGCACTGCAGTTCAGGAAGACAGAGGGACTGGGAGATGGGGCGGGGGGTCCTCTCCGATGATGCAGGTGCAGAGCGCTCGCAAGGTCTCCGGGAAACCGGGCCCGGAATTGTTCTAACTACCAAGTGCAACGAAGCTAATTGCTTTCGATCTCTTTGCTTTGCAGCACGAATCTCGGGACAAGGAAGAGTAAAAAGGAAACGCCATGCCTTGGTCTGAAAGAGGGTGTCATACTTTACTGTCTCAGGATACTACCCGTTCATTCTGCTGCCGATGCGGCTCAGCTCCTACAAGGTGGACATCTATCCAACCTTAGATTCTCCTTCCTCACCTTTTAAAAGCCATTTCTTGTTTTTGCAATGGGCCGTCAAGTTGTCACCGGCAGATGGCGACCCCATGAATGAGTGGATCCCCCCAAATGTCCTCCCCCCCCCCAAAAAAGCCACTTAGAAAGCCTTATTTTCACAAAAATTCAGTTACGTTTTGAAGGGCTGTAACCTCGGTTCCCTCTTTAATGGCCTTATCCCTTCAGGTTCGTCTCCCCCATGACCACCGTTAAAACAGCAACAACACAAGTGTGCTTTCGATCTGTTTTTATATGATTTTATTGTACTAGATATAAAGAGCCTCGGACACAAACAGGCTGAGGCAGCAGGGGGGCTTTGTTGAAAAATAATGATAAGAAATCTTTGCTGTTGTTTCCCAGAGAAATGTGGAGCGCCTTCGCTGATTTAAAACTGGCCCTTCTTTTTTTCCGCAGCTTGCTCCCACAGGCTCACGAGAGAGTGTTTAAATTTTGTTTTTACGGACATCATAAGACACGCTCTCCCACCTGCGATAATTTGTTCTACGAGTGTTTTTTTTTAAGTTCATCCGAGATCTTTGTATTGAAGAAAACATTCCCACCTCTGATGTATGTCTATCAGTTGCAAAACTTGTTTCTCAAAAAGAGAACATGGCAGAAACAAAAAACCCTTGCTTCCCACTGCAGAAAAACCTGCCAGCTCCTTTACTTTAGATTTTGTCTGCTCCAGTTCACCTGTGTTTTTACTATAGCTAAAACGCCGGGTCTTGTCCTTCCAAGACCTCATCCTCGTCATCCGGTGAAGTCAGACAAGGCCTGTGTACTCAACCGAACTGATGGAAAGACAGGTGTGGTTATGAATATTCATAAGCTCTCTGCATAGACCAATGGGAGTGCTGGAGGAGTGGAGTCACTCGTCAGAAGGAGGAGGAGTTTAGATAGGATTTTTGGAGACCGAGTTTTGGAGTTTGGGTGGGAGTGTGTTGGCCGAGGGTGGAGAAAAGAGAATTTTGTTTAAGAGTTGACAACATGGTTTGTTCTGTCAACACCTGCATCAATAAACAATTTCTATTTGGTTCTTTTAAAATGACATATGGCCTGGATCTTGATCATTCATAATAGATAAGGTTGAAGTAATCAATTGGTGGCAGCTGGAAAAGGAGCCCACGACCGGTACGCTCCTAGTTTGGCGAAACAAGCAGGGGCCAGGTGGGGGATCACGACAACGGGCAGTTCCAGTTGTCGGGTTGAGTCCTTTCTGTCCACCCAAAGATCTGATGTTGTAACAATCCGGAGCCTTTCAATGGATTCATGACTCATAATTAGGTGTCTTACAGAACTAGGCCACTGTATAAAGGCGTGGAATAACACCGTGACATACCTTGTTTTCCAGTTAAGTGGGGAAAATGAATATTTGTCCTTAATTGAACATTGGGAGTGATTCAGAGGAGAAATGTAGGTCATCAGGGAAGAAGGAAGCTCCATCAAGTACAGTACTTCTGAGATCGAGATGGGCCTCCAGCATCTTTCCAAGAAAGGAGGTTTCACAATCTTGAATTGGGTTCTAACAACCCGGATTTCAGGATACGTATGCACCAGGCATTAGAAGATGCCTGGTGGGTACCTTCAAGGTCAATCTGGCCCTGGAATGGGAAGTTAAATCTGGTTCTCCCAGATCACCAATTTGGGTTCATTCCCGAAGTCCATGCTCCCATGACGTTCCCATTCCCTATTGAAAGGTTTAAACGGCTTTCCAATGGTTTAATTAACTGGCAGCAATGGCGAATCATGGCTCCGGTTTTGGGAGTGCCATAAATCCACTCCAGGTTTTCCTCTTCACTTGACAAGGGCTAGCCAAACAGACTCCAGCACTTTGGATAGCTCCACAAAATGCAGACAAAAACCTGGCATGGATTACCAAGACCCCTTGAAACCGGAGTTATCACTGACAGCCACTGGTCGGCAGCAAGAACTCCAAGTCAAACTGTGATTAGGATTTTTGGTTCCACCGTTTTGCCTTTGGTTCTGCCCACAACAGGAAGGTAACCCTTCCATCTGGGTTAGTTTGGCTCTTGATTCCCTACCCTTGGTCTAGCCCAGTCTCTCGTCAAGGGAAACAGTACAGACCTTTGCAGAACGTCAAAGGACCAGAATTAGCTCCATGGCCTGAGTTTCTAATGTCAATGGATACCTTCTACTGGCTCAGCAAAATACACTTTTCATATTGTATATAGAGTCTTCCTGGCTTTCTATTAAGGGCTTTCCCAGAAGACAGTTGGGCACATTATAGGGGTTCAGGGTGTGCTCCCACATCTGGGACCCACTGTGGGACTCAACAGAAAATCAAAATAAAAGAGAAAAGACTGAAATGGGAAGAGGCAGGACTATGTTCATTTCTGCTTCCGGATTTTGTAGGGAGAAGCCAGCTTGGAGTTGCTGTTTACATCAGAGCCATAGCCCCTGCAGGTTTCCTAAGAGTGGGAAAGGAGAGTCGGGGGCCAATTTTGCCTCTTTTTTCAGAGAGGTCTTTAGGGAGGCCTCAATCAAAGCAACGAAAACCACGATTTTCTCACTCCGTCCTTGAATCCCAGCCGAGGTGGATGCATGGCGACCTTCTGCTTCTTCAGAAGGTTCTTAAGGAAGGTCTTCTGTTATCTCCATATACAAGGTTTGCAAAATACAATGACAAGGGATAAAAATTCGGACACAGTCCCTGTTTCTCGGCACACGGCCCCCAGACAATTCCTTCGAAAGGGTAGCAAACTTTCAACGGCATCATGCAAACCAAACAGAACCAGTCGCAACGAGAACCTTCCAGCCGGGCGCTGGATCTGGCAGGCGCCTTCTCCAGCCAGATTAACCTCGAACCTCCTTTTACTCTTGGAAAACAAAGTTAAAATGAAAATGAAATTTAAAAAACAGCCTTTGCAGTTGCAGCCTGAAGGAGGGAAAGCAGTTAAGAAAATCTGGACAAAACTAGGGAGAGTTAGATTTAATGGCCCTGCCAATTAACCAACATTTTCATTCCCTTTTGTTTCCACAGGGTAAAAGGATGCAGGGGCTTCTAGAAGGTTTCAAACAGCTTCTTCCTATCAGCCCAATTGGGGTCTACTCACAGCTCTTCAAAAGCGTCCTTTGCCAAAAATAAAAAAAAATCAACCTTTTTTTCAACATCCGGATGGATCCTCTTGCGTTAGCTCCAGCTCTTGAGTTTCCAGATTCAAGAGATCATGTCTCGGTCCCGATGGCTGGTTCTCTGACATTTCCCCGCTTGAGAGAAGGCCCGTCTGTTTGAATCTGAGCCGGCAACTTGGGAAAGTTACTTTTTACGGAACCCATCTTACAACACCTCTGACCCCCACAGGACCCTGCTGGCCAGGAGAGTCAGCTTCTAATTGTGAAGATGGGGCATAGTTTGATCTTAGGAGCGGTGCTGGATTTTCACATTAGGAGGGGAAAAGGCTTATATGTGTTTCACAGCAGTGTGTCCAGAGTCTGGCACCGCAGATTCAATTCCTAGCATACCTTCAAATCCTTCCAGAGATCGATTGATCCCAGTCTGTCTTTTATGCAGCTCTAATACAGGTCCATAGTTAAGGGTGACCCAAGATATTCTTCATTTGAGGCAGAGAGTAATAAAACATGTCCCGCATCTTCTCTTTCCATCCAAGGTGTACTGTAACCAGGGCTCACCAAACTACCGTATTTTTTCGTGTATAAGATGCCCCATGTACAAGACGCCCTCCCACTTTCCTAATCCAAAATTAAGAAAATTAAGTGGGGCTTAGCAAGTGGAGGGGGGAAGGGATCAAAGCGCTGCAGGATCGCTTTGATCCCTGCTTTCCCCTCCGCTTGTTTTTGTTCTCCCCTCAGCTCACTTCCGTGTATGAGATGACCCTCAATTTTTAGTCTAAAGATTTTAGACAAAAAGTATAGTCTTATATATAGAAAAATGCCGTATTTTGGTCCATGAGGGGCAAAACCCCACAAGTTCTTTCTTTCCTGACCATGAAACTGCAGTAATAATAAAATCAGCAATCTTAGAACTGTCGAGCTGGATGGGGCCCAATGGATCATGGTGTCCGGACCCTCTTAAGGAAGCATGGCGAGGGATCGAACTCGCAACATCTGGCTCTGAGACCTAAACCACTGAGCCATCAAGTGTAACAAAGCAAATCACTAACACTGTGTTGCCTTTCCAGAAACCCCAGTCTCCTTTGCGGGCACTGGCTGGTCCCCCCTGCCTGACAGTAGGGCCGGCTCTGACTACAGCCTCTAACTTGACCCAATGGAGCAGTGGAGGTACATTTGTAAGTGCTGATGACACATTTTAAGAACATTACATTTTTCTCATCAATGACTCAAAGGATGCAGGTGGTAGGCCAGGGAACGGCCATCTGTGAAGAGTCAGTGAATGCATCAGGAACAAAAGAGCTCTCGAAAGTAATTGGGTCCCAGTAACTTCAAGCAGTGTTGCATGTTATCAAAACAGAGGTTACGAAGAAGCCCAGTCCCGTTCTCATCTGTGAAAGTGGAAAGCCACGTAGCTGTTATATACTATATGACAAAGATTTGAGGGCATCACAAATTCATGACACCCTTCTTGGCAACCGGTGAGAGAAACCAGTGAGACAGCAACGGGGTTAAATTCTGAGCCAGTCTAAACTGGATCTACCTTTTGCCAGGTGTGACGTGTTCCCTGTGCTAGAAATGGCTTGTTTTGTGCCTTGCGAGAAGGTACAGGGCTTGAGGGCAGGATCAGACCATTCAAAACAAAATTAAAAAGGCAGGCAACAGGGCAACAAAACCTCTATTCCCCCCCCCCAAGACTGCACACAGTACAGATCAAGAGAAGAACAGAGAGGCAGTGCGCACCAAAGGTTACAGTGAAACAATGCCAGTAATTGCTCCCAGGCACTGAGCAAGTTCGCACGCAGCAATTATCTTGGGAAACCTTTAACCTGCCATTTCTTAAACAGGTCCCTGGTTAACTTCACGTTCCGTGCTTTCTCTGGTTTGTACAACCTCTACAAGGCTGGGTCATCACGAGCGATCCATGTTTTGTCTCTTTTCAGAGTTGCCAAATGCACGGCTGCTGATAACTAACGAAGCAGGCGGGATAAGAGCAGAGTGCCAGTCGCAAGCACATGGACAGCTAAAGGGAAAAGCCAGCTGAAACACCCTCTGAAACAAACATTCAGCTATCCCTCGCCTTCCATTCTACCTGTTTAAACAACCATCAAGAGCTGCAAACCAGTGGCCAGTAGGGGGAAATGGGTGTTTCCCAGTTACTGAAACATTTTCCCTCCTAAGACGCAGTTCCTTCAAAGCACCACCAGACTTGCTGATGAAGCCCAGGTTGACCTCCCAATGACCAATCACAAGCAAGCTGAGAGGCAACCTATTGCAAGGATGAACAGATGTGTTTTACATCTTCAAGGAGCTTGACTTTTAAGGATGCCCAACTGTCACGTCTCATCTGGGCCATGGATGAAAAGAGAGAAGGACCATTCGAAGAAAGGTCCATGGCCCGAATGCACTGAATTTGAAATAATCTGTTTCTTTCAGCACATAGAAGTCTTTCTTCCCTTTTCTGGCAACGGATGACTAGACTCAGAGTTATTAGATGGGGGAGAGGGAGATGTAAGCCAGTGGCCGTCCTTAGTATACTTCTGTATCCCCAAATCCCATACTTCGCTCAGTCCTCTACGTTGGCATTTTCCATGTCTGCACTTTCTAGATCAGCTGGCCATTCCTAGGCTGAATTTGCAATAGGCCATAACCCTTCTGAAGTCACGCCCAGCCACAAACGATGCCTCTCCCTCACTAGGTTGGCTTCTGAGGTCAGATTCCTTCCTTCCTTCCATTCATCATCAGCTCCTTCCATCCTTCCTTCACTATAAAGTTTCTCTTTCTTTCCATATTTTATAGGCTGCTTTTTTTTTCCTGACCTCATTGATTGCTTAGGGAAAATAAATAAACTGAACACTTCCTTCTTCTTGGTTATGTAACTTCTCCTCCTCACTTTCCTTTACAAACCCAAATATTTGCAAACAGTCATCGCATAGTGGGCGGTGTCATTCCTAACCACACAATTAATGCTTAACTCACATTTTACATTTGCAAACTCGTGGATAAGCTGTTCTGGTAAACATTTACACACTTGCTCCCAGAAATCTCTGAAGGGGAAAAAGAAGGGTACAAGATCCCGTAAACTTACTCTTTTATTATCTGAAACAATGATATGGAACACTCCTGCTTATACCAGCTTTTCTTTAGATGGAGACAATTCCTATTATGAACAGACAGTGTCCTTATTTTGTAAACAGCAGTGCAGAACAGGAGTTGAAAACTAGCTCAGAGCCAGAATTTGGGAGTTTGATTCCCCTACGTGCAATGGTCCCCAACCTTGGGCCTCCAGATGTCTACAGGGTCCCTTCCAGCTCTGCCATTCTAAGAGGATGATGATGATGATGATGATGATGATGATGATGATGATGATGATGATGATGATGATGATGATGATGATGATGATGATGATGATGAAAGCCATCTGGGGCTCACCAAAAGGCTGGCCTGAAATCTCAAGAGGGCTAGATTTGGTATTGGGTACTTCCCTCTTGCTAAATGTCTATGTTTTCTAAACCTTCTTGCCTGGAATCATATTGATTTCCACATAAAGTGGGCTTCCCCAACACCAATCTCAGGGGGGCTCCTTGTCAAGGTGCCGGGGGGGGGCTCTCCAGTTCATTCAACTTGAGATGGCCTTTGGCATCATGACAAACGGCAGTCAAGAGCTACAGGAAACTATGCGAATTTTACGCAAGCCTCAGTGGGCTTGGGGTCTCTTGAGTCTCAGGCTGGGCTGTGTACAGGCTCCTTCGACGGGGTCTGTGAGCAGGTTCAAGGCTTGCGAATGTATTCTGATTATGGCGGGAGTGGCCCATGCTTGATCCAGATCTCTTCTTCAATTTCTCATGTCAATGCATTGGAAAGCCAGCATGGCCTTAAATATTTGTTCATTCCACTGATGTCCACGAAAGTTGGTGTCACGGTAGACCTTCAGAAAGGGAGTAAAATCTACCAGGTTTCAGCCAGCTAACTTGAGGTTTGCTTGTTTTTTTTAATTGGACTCCTTGGTTCCATTAGATAAAGACTCCATAGGCAGAAGCGATTTGTGCCCCGTCCGTTCCGATTTTTACCCCTGATCTGCAGTGATTGGAAATATGGTTTATTTGGGTTCAGACCTCAACCTGTTCAGTCCAGAATTCCAGCAAACTCAACCCACATTTGGTTGCATGGCTTAATTTCTTCTCCCCCCCCCCCATTGATTTCCTTTCTAAAACCAGGGCAGGATCTCCAAGTTGGATCAGGACCTTGGTGTCAGCGGGAGACCAGGTGATTTGTTTCCTCCAGCGCATGGAGCCAGTCTCCATGCTTCATCCCCATGCATTGGTTGGTGGTGTGTGCTGAACCAAGACATGCTCAAGGCTTGCACGTGAGGCATGATCCACGCGAGCCGGTGGCGCAAACTTAATTTCCGTCTGCGGCACCAAAATAGTTCGAGCTGCATTTAATCCTCCAGATGGTGACTAAGGGTGAGACAGCTAGAGAGTGTCTTTATACAATGCATCTGAATTTCTATGTTTTGTTTTTTTCCCAAAGTACTGCCCTCCAGTTGGGTCCTAATGTATTTTCTCGCCTGGCCCTGCCGATCCCATACTAACAAGCTTTAAGTAGAATTTCCAGAAAGCTCGGCTTGCTAAAGACCTTCACAGCAAGGAACTTGGACACCACTTAAAAGAAGAAGAATAAGAAGGAAAAAGAAAGCAAATCAATACCATTTCTTGTGCCTTTTGAAAATACGCCTCCATAAAAGGATTCGGGCTCTCGCTCACAACCTCATTCACGTGGTACTAATTTCCCCCTCGGCCCATTCTTCTTCTCTTTTTTTTAATCAATTTTGCCAGCTCAATAAATACAGCGAGCTATCCTGATTGTTCCCGTATTTAGAGATTGCAGGGACCGAGGATGATGAGAAATTACAGAAGCCCAGAGAGAGCCGTGTTGAAAGACACTGGGAATGAAATACATGGATGGTTCCATTTATTCAAACATTTGTGGGTAAACACAGCCTCTTCCAATCAGTACACACAGATCAATTGTAAACAGCTCTGTCGTCCTTTTTTTGTAAGCCTCTAATTTAATTTTTTTTTGCTTAGTTTACTTTATGAGTTCTCGCCATGTGATAAGTGGAGACCGTTTTATCTTGTTCTCCGTCAAAGCCTTTTCACCTTTCCAAATTACAGGAAAAGAGCTGTTAACTAGAAACGAGGTATGTGGATAGACCCGATTCTCATACACATACACACGAGAGGCCTTCCAACAGGTCTAAAAACTGTGGGCTGGAATCCAATGGTTAATTTACACCCATGTCATGAAATTGCATCCGTTGTGATGGCCAATGGCTGCTAGTTAACAAAGCCCTGGTTATATTCCAGGATGTGTAACTGGTCACACAACCAGGCATTTATCCATGAGTTGCAACCAGCACCTCTTTGAATTAGTCGCAATTTGCTGACACAACTTAGACAATTTCAGTTACACACACGTAAGTCACCAATAGGATACTGATCATGAGCTCTATATTGGTGAAAGACTGACTGTATCGGTGATATTATGGAAAGCTTCAAAATGCTGGCAAATTAATTTTGTGGAAGTAACTAATCCTCTAGAGCAGTGGTCCCCAACCTTGGGCCTCCAGATGTTCTTGGACCTCAACTCCCAGAAATCCTGGCCAGCAGAGGTGGTGGTGAAGGCTTCTGGGAGCTGTAGTCCAAGAACATCTGGAGGCCCAAGGTTGAGGATCACTGCTCTAGAGAACATAACGGTGCTATATGTTACCTAGAAAGGGCACCTACATTTAGGGGTTTGGGAAGAAAAATATTGTGATAAAATGGGTAAAATGGCCACAAAGCACAAGATGTACCGTTGTCACAATGCAGCAAATTCATGCAAAATAACCACAACGATACCTGCAGTTAGCGCCAACAATGGGAGGGGGAAAAAAAACCTTTGTCTCTATCTGTGCCCGAACAAACAGAATCAAACATTGTGGGGGGAAAATTTGCATCATCGGTTTCTCCACTTGTTAAATATCTTCTGTACAACTCTCTAAGTAGAGGTCAAAATATTACAGACTAGAGATGTTATAATTGTTACTTTTCCTTCACCAAGCTGCTCTGTTAGAAACAGCTGCTTTATACACGGGGGGGGGGGGGGAATTAAACTGTTAACGCCAACACTTCTTTAAAACTACAGTGGTGCCTCACTAGACGATGATAATCCATTCCACTGAAATCACTGTTTAGCGAAATCATCGTCTAGCGAAAAGCACTTCCCCACTGGAATGCATTAAAACCTGTTTAATGCATTCCAATGGGGAAGAATTGTTGTTGTCTAGCGAAGATCGGCCATAGGAAAACCACTTTGCGAACCGCCAATCAGCTGTTTAAATCGCTGTCTTACGAAGCTTAGGTCCCGAAAACACCCGTTTTGCGAGTACGGAGGGAGCTGTCAAAATTGTTGTCTAGCGAAAATTGGTTTGCGAAGCAGGGACCAAACATTGTCCAGCGAAATCCCCCCATAGGAATCACTGTTTTGCGAATTGCTATAGCGATCGCAAAAAGTCAATGTCTAGCGGAAAAACTGTCATGCAGGGTAACTGTCTAGCGAGGCACCACTGTATTCTGCTCTTTTGAATGCACATTATTAGTTGTGGAAATCATCAGTAGATAAACATAGTTTTTTAAAAAAAACAAACAAACCCAGTCTCTACTTGGGGGGGAAATGGTTAGGTTTGTCAGAGGGTCTAACAATAATTCCCCCCACATGTACACAAATTGGTGCCTTAAAAAAAAAGAACTACAAGTCCCAGAATCCTCACTGATTAGGGATTTTGGGATCTGTGTTTCCACACACCCCCCAAGCATAGCTCAGCAAACTCTGAAAATTAGTTGAGCAGATGATGAGTCCCTGAGGTCACTGGGTGGAGCACCGCTCAAGCGTGCCAAGAGCACTCCGGGCTCTTCTGGAAAGTATTCTGAGGGACCACCGTACCAAAGTCTACGTTTTCCTCGCCCTTTGTCTCCCACGGTCCATCGCACTGTTGTGTGTTGACAAAGCAGAAGATGGCCGCCTCCCAATGACTCCGGTCTCCGAGTTCACACAACGACCCCGTTCACCCCAACAGACAGCCCGCAGTGAGTGCCATGGTGGCGCCCAGCATAAATAAAGGTTTAAACATTAAGGTTAGATTACACGTTATGAGAAAATGCATGGCAGCTGCTGGGAAGGGGGGAAAAATCAATTTCCAATCTCTTTTCCCCATCTCTCTCGAATGCCCGGTTCAAGAAGAGGCAACTGATGACATCGCCGCCGTTTGCTTTTTCACGAAACGAATTCTCCGTGCTGATAAAGCAGAGCAGGCATGAGGGACACCCTGAGGGCAACAAGGTCATATTCGGTGGTGGCCACGTGTGCTGTAGAACATGGGCTTAACGGTGCTCTGGAGGGACCCGATACACCTGTCTTGTTGAAACTGAAGAAGACCACGTGTGGTCAGTTCTCGGAGGGGAGAAGAACGAAAATTATCTCTTGAACTGTACATAAGGAAGGTGCGCTATGAACTACGGTAATTTTCTGCCAAACTGAGCATCAGGTTGGGCTCCAGAAGCTGTCCGAGGCCACTGCCCAAAAGCAGCAGCTAAGCAGGAACAAACCATTCACGCTTCATTGTAGAATACAAATTTTGCATGCCGAAAAGCCCCAAGTTCGAATCTGACCCTTTCCCTTTAGATAAAAAGGAAAGCAAAGGGGAAAAAAAGAATTGATTAGAAATTGACACTTCAGCAGAGGTTGGGAAAGCTACTTATTTGGACTACAACACCCAGAATCTCCCAGCCAGCTGGGGGATTCTGGGACTTGTAGTCAAAAACTGACATTTTCTATGCCCCTTTTGGTGGAGGGAACTTACAGAAGCTGGGTTCAAAAGGGTGTGGAGGGGGAAATGCCACAGTCTGCCCACAATAGGTGGTACCTCTGGTCCCATCTTGGCTTCATCCGAGGGGGGTGTGATATAAACCGAGTGCATACGTATGGGGGATGTCAAAAGTCCCTGCCACTGAATGAGTTCGTGGACTTTGACCCTGAGAGACCTGACTCCACTACACCTCCAGTCACAACTGTGGAATACTTAGCGTAACCCTAATCATGGATTATTCACAACAAGCAGTCTGCCTTGTAGATAGCTTTTTTAAAAGAGTGAAGCAAGTCATGAAGCAGAAGGTGAATCGGTGGCTGTGAACGGTGATAGCCGTATTGAACCTCCAGGTTTAGAGGCAGTGTACCGTGGATTAGCCCTCACCGGGGACTGGTCAGAGAGCGGCTGTTGCTCTCACATCCTGCTTGTAGGCTTCCCCGTTGCATTTGGGTTGCCTGTTCTGTGGAGAAATGGCTGGAATGGGTAGATCAGTCTTTGCCTGAAAGGCTTCTTCTTACATCCTTACATCCTCAGAGGCCCTCTTGCCTTTTCGGGAACATTTGGAAAGTTTCCAGCTGCACATATTTTTTTACTTATTCAGCTCAGTGGGCTAAAACCTCTTCTTGGCAAAATCTGGCCATGTCTTAATTCCAGGCAGGCAGCCCTGGGTTATCACGGGGCCGCAAAAATCCAAAATTGGAACCACCCTGGGCATGACCCGGGACTATTTTGAGTAACAACGTCAGGAGAGGCGTCTAAGCCACCCTCTCTCTACCTTCTTATGCAACCTCGTTTTAAAAAGAGCCGGCCAGAAACCCTCTCATTAGGGCTGTGCCCCCCCCCATCCGACCGACTCTCCTGTCAAAAACCCTTTGTTAATGGATGCTGTGAAGCAAAGGGTTAGAGGGCGCCAGCCCCTCGGATCATGGCGCCCATTTGGCTGACCGGCTGGAAAATCCTGTACGTCTTGGATATTATGAAGACAGGGAGCGAAGCTAATGCTGGTCTTACCCCTTGCTGTTCCTTTTCCCTTTCAATCCTTACGGAAAGTTATATCATCAGATCTGGCAAATGTATTGGTCAAGAGCTAGCTTAGCGAGGGACCACAGGGCACGTTCAACCACATTACACAACAAACTGTATCTTCTTTCTTCTTACATGCCCATGGGGACCTTGAGGTCTTCTGGAGGGACACCCAACTCTGGACACCCAACAACCCACCCACAGGAATTACAGTCAGAGCCCCTGAATTGTATGCAGAACTCTCTAGAACTTAGCAACGTTGATTTCTTGAAGGCCATGCCGTCTGGAGGTCATTCTGGAAGCTGTAATTTACAAAACAACATTTCTCCAAGCACAGCATAGTGTTCCATCTAATACAGATAACACACTCCAACAGTATTTTTGTTTCTGGATTTGCACAGAGAACTGGTAGGTTTTGCCATTTCTCTCTCAATTTCATGAACAACGCAACACTTTTATTTTACTTTTACAGGTTTCCATATGGCGTGCTTTATTATTGGTTCCACGTCTTCTGGTCTAAGCAGTTTATAAATAAATAAATAAATAAATAAATAAATAAATAAATACAAACAAACAAACAAACAAACAAACAAACAAACAAACAAACAAACAATGTATATTCTGGCGTCGATGCCGTCTTCAGGCGCAGAAGGAAAGAGTAGTATGTTGTGTCCACTTCTCTGATTGGTTAGCCGTATCGCGCTTCCAGATTGGCCAGAGTCTCGTATAAATATGAGGGGTCAGGGCTGGGCTCTTCATTTGGCCTGCTATTTCCACAACCACCTGACAAGACTGGATGAGCTGAGTCAGAGAGACTGGTTCCAGATCACCCAGTCAGTTTAATATCTCAGCAGGGATTCAAATCAGGAATATTTGAAGTCTAAATGATGAGTTTTTCGAAGCCCTGATTTAAATCTGAATGTTCACATTCTTGCTCTGAGGCCTCGCCAACCTGTTCACCAGAATGGTTTCGTGCACCAGTCAAAAGAGATACAGTGGTGCCTCGCTTAGCGACGTTAATCCGTTCCGGAAAAAACATTGTTAAGCGATTTCATCACTAAGCGATATTTAAAAGCCCATAGAAACGCATTAAAATGTGATTAATGCGTTCCTATGGGCTAAAAACTAACCTTTAAGCGAAGATCCTCCATAGGGGTGGCCATTTTCGGTGCCTCTAAAGCGAGGAAACACAGTGGGCGGCCATGTTGTTTTCCTGGTGGCTATTTTGAAACCGTTGATCAGCTGTTAAAAATGGTCGCTTTGCTATGATTGCTTCCCCGCGATCATCGCAAAGCGAAAAAAACCCATAGGGACCATCGCAAAGCGATTGCTTTTCCGATCACAAAAACTCCGTCGCTAAGCAATTTTGTCGCTCAACAGAGCGATTGCTAAGCGAGGCACTACTGTATGTATAAACAAGGTCTTTCCAATTCAGATTAACCAAAGACTAATGCCTGTCAACCACTCGCTCATCAGCAGTTGAGCTAGAGAAGGCTCCCAGCCAACTGAGACTATATGCACCCCAAAAAGTGTTTTAATTGTAATGGCAATAAAATGAGATGGGCCATGAAAGCAGGATTAGCTACATTAATTATGTGACTTCTTTAACATAAAGTGGGAAGAGAAAATATGAGAATGCAATATACTATATGCTCTGGAATTTCTATGGACAGCCAGGTTAGAAATAGCCTCTAGACATATAGGCCATGATTAGAGTTCGAAACAAGTTACTGTTGTAGAGATGCAATCCAGGCAGACTTTCATGCTTGCGAAATCGGATCTCAAAGTAATCCCAGGTTTAAGTCTTCAAGGCCAACCAAGAAACAAAGGAAACTAATTTTCAGATTACATGAGGAAGGAAAGTTTCTGCTTTGCACTTAGACACTTTCAGCAGTTAAGGAATTCCTTCACTTAATGATGGGCTTTCTATAATGTATAGTTTGGCACCAAAATTGGGGCTAATAAATTTTTATTTTTGTATATTCGCGAAGGCTTTCACGGCCGGGATCTACTGGTTGTTGTGGGTTTTTCGGGCTCTTTGGCCGTGTTCTGAAGGTTGTTCTTCCTAACGTTTCACCAGTCTATGTGGCTGGCATCTTCAGAGGACAGCACTTATTTTTGTCTTTGTTTTCTGGCTGATGAAACAGACTAACCCAACTTCCTCTCTCATACCATTTGAAAGACAAATTCTGTTTTGCATAAGCATTTGTTGAGTAGCCATTAGGTTTTTATCCATATTATGGGCTGGAAAGGTGAAGATAGTGAATAGAAATACCAAAGGTATAAATGTTGATGAGAACATTGCCAACCTAGGGCCCACTGGAATTTTAAAGCATAAAAAGAGAAGTTAGAGCAGTGGGCATTAAATGTAATTTCAGAGGTGCCAGGAAATCATCCCAGCTTTTAGTCTGAGCTTTGCCAGAGTTATTTAAACCAGTGGTCCTCAACCTTGGGCCTCCAGATGTCCTTGGACTTCAACTCCCAGAAATCCTGGCCAGCAGAGATGGTGGTGAAGGCTTCTGGGAGTTGTAGTCTAAGAACATCTGGAGGCCCAAGGTTTGGGGACCACTGATTTAAACGACTGAAACAATTTGGGGGAATTGGGTTCAGCACCATGGAGAGCTCTTGTGCGGTGCATGACTAAAACCCAGAACAGACCCACAGGATCTCCGAAACGGCCCCCACCCACCTCCACCGAACAGGAGGCGTGCCCTCCCATGTTCTTCAGGAAGAAAGAAAAGTGTACACACAGAGACACCCTAAAAACCAAATGTCTTCTTTATACCTCCTTCGTGTTCCATCAACCATCAGATCTGCTTAAAATAAATGAGCTACGCTTTGCTTCATCACCCAGAAAAAAAAAATCACATGGCCAACTGAAGTAATCATAACAGCAATCCCATTGTGACTGAGACGCCATTTAGCAATCTTGTTGAGTACCAATCTTGTTCGGGAGAGCATCTCGCCAGCCGAGAAAGCGGCCGGCTCTCCCTGCATCCTTTCCATCAAGACCTGTGGCTGTGCTAATGGTACGCCTCTTTCCTTTCTCTTCCAAACTCCATTTGATGCAATTAGTGGCTTCATTTCCTCCCTTTGCTATTTCTTCCACAGAGGTCATGCTTTAATTAAAAGCTGCCAAAGTGTGTACGTGGGGCAGAGGGAGGGGGGAGCCTCTTACAAATGGATATGTCAGGGGCAGGGTTTGTGTGTGGGGGGAATAGATTTATGCTCCGCTCCAAGTGAGATGTCAATGAAAAGAACATCGACCATAAATGGAAGCAAAAAATATTCCCATTTGCGCCCCCCCCCCAAAAAAAATGAAAAGAAAACTGGCCTCTATCGATTTGCAAATATATAGACAGAAAGGGTGAGTGTACGTCAGTTAGGAACACAGCAAATGGCCTTACGCCATCAAGCTGTTTGTTTTCCTAGTCCAAAGATGGGGGATAGTTCCCTTTTTTAATGGCCATCACTCCCAGAACAGTCCAACCAGCAAGCATCCTGAGAGATGGAGTCCAGAAAAAAGAATTTTGCTCTAAATTTTGAGCCCCTTTTCTCCTCTCTTGCTCAGCTTGGCAGTAGCTTTCCGGAGACTCGGGCGAGACAAAATCTCTCCCACTGCTTACAACCGCATCAGCGACTTTTTCCCATGCAGAGCGTCCGAACTTGCTGAGATGGCAAAGGGAACTCTCTGGGCCAACACCCCCCATGAGGCTTTGCTGGCAAACGTACAGGCCCTTTGGGTCCCAGATGCGAGAGCTGACCCTTCCTGCTCAAAGGGAACAGCCATCCCCTGTGGCTCTTCCTTGCTTGTCCGGCTCGGATACTCCGAATGGTTCCCCCTTCGTCACCCGGGGCTCAGTGTGAGACGGAACACCAGCGTATGCAAAAATTTGTATGCAAATATGTGCCCTCTGTGGTCCTCTTTCTTGGTTGTGCGTAAATGGCCACCCGATAGCTTGTTCCTTCTAGTAAAGTTTGCCTGGAGCTGTGCTTGTTTTCCTGACCCCTCTATTCCTAAGACATGCATTATGCACAGCAATACATTTACTGAGTCTTGGACTGTTTGGCCATCTCAGAGCTTGGAGAAGTTCCTTTTTTGGGTTTGTAAAAACACACTCGCTCAGCCAGCTGGGTAACTTTTTCCCATCTCTGGACCATCTAGCATAATCTACGCATGAGTAGTATAATTACAGAACCCAGAGGCTACTTTTTCCTGGGGGATTCTGGTTGGTTGTCCTTCCAAGGAGTAACTGTTCTGCATCGTGAGGTGCCATTCAAGGTCTCAAGGAGAAAATTTCTCAAAGTCACCATTCTGGAGAAGAAAAATTACAGAACAAGAGTCCAGAGAGAGAGAGAGAGAGAGAGTATAGATAATATATATACATATGTTTAGAACGCATCTCAATGGACTCAATGTAAGCCAAGGATTCTTAAGCCATTATCAAATGTTGCATCTGCTGTAATTCCCAGCTATATTTCCTCACTGACTACCCAGTGCCATTTCACAAGCCCCACCAGAGATTATGATACTCATCATCATGTTATACCCCTTTGTTTTCTAAAGCCTGGGGTTTATTAAGCCACCAATGATTGTCATTGTTTACTGAACAATGTTTCCTGAAAGGGAAACAGAATATCATCAGGGTCTTAATTATCTGTTGCCAGGTGTGAAATGCCACATCATCAGCTACTTGTGCCCAGGAAACAATCAATCTCTTTGTTTCTGGGCCATGTATCTCTGTATAAATATTTGCCCTGCAGTCCCATTTTCAGGTCTGAAGAAGTGAACTTGTCCACAAAAGCTCACATTAAAATATAACAGTAAGGTGCCACAAGGTTTTTGTCTTCTTCATGTTTTAATTTTTTGTTTGCATGTGAATGTATTTTGATGTTGTCGTATTATGCTGGAAGTTTGCACATGCAACGACAACAATCTGTTATTCTATTCTATTCTATTCTATTCTATTCTATTCTATTCTATTCTATTCTATTCTATAAAACTGAGCTAGGGAGTATGGCACAGGTTCCCAAGTCTGGAAAAACTCCAAAGGAGAATGCAAGACTACAAGGTAAAATGTGCTGTATATAGATTACCCCTTAGCACTCAAAGCACTCTTTGGGTGGTTTTCAGTTTTAATCATGCAAGCCATACATTACCACCCCCACCCCCAAATGTGAGCTGGCTACTCCATTTAACAACCTCAGAAGGATGGAAGGCTGAGTGATCCTTGAGCCGGCTACCTGAAGCCAACAGGATCAAAGTCAGGTCCTGAGCAGAGGCTTCCCTGCAGTACTGCCGCTTATCCACTGCACCACGGGGCTCCGACAATTCAACACATTTCTGAGAAAGACGTTCTCAAAAGTCAAAAAAAGAGAGGGGGAGGACAAAAACGTTCTGGAACAAATAGACTGCAGGGATATTTGGCAGCTGCCAGACTTTCTGCCGGCTTACGGTGCAAGTAAGGACACTTAAGCAATGATTATGCCCAGTTCCTGGTCTCTTCTGTGGGACAGAAGGCGATCTGATGAAGAACATCTCTGGAGAAACTACCTTATAACCATTCTTGGCACCCAACGTCAAGCTGCCGCCTGCCTGCTGGGAACGTTGGCTGGCGGCTCCGCCAACGACTGGGTAAACGAGGCAGAGTTATACCACGTTAATCGCACTGCTCTGAGATCAAGCCAGTTGAGCCTGCTACCATCACTTGCAAGATGTATTATGACATGCAGATGATGAGATGGACAATGGACAATTGCATTCCCCGGCTTACATTCCTCGGCAGCTGGCACTAAGAAGCAAACTGCTTAGACCAGTGGAGGTTAATAGACAGTAACCATAATTTAGTAATCACGGATAGTCTAATCTGGCATGATTTTTCTTTCCCTATCTCCCCTTCCCTGTGTGGTGTAGTGGGTAGGGTGATGGACTAGGATGTTTGACAGGGTTCAGATCCCCACGTGGCCATGGAAACCTTCTGAGGATGTAGAACTAGTAAAACCACTCCTTAAATGTCTCACCTTGAAAACTTTACTAGGGTCACTATAAGTCAGTTCTGACTTGACAACGCAGAACACACACACAAGCTGTCTTAGCTGGCAGTCATCTTCCTCCACAAGACGTCCCGATTCCCTTTGGCCACTGTTTAAATCCATGGCCATCGCCCTATCTTGTGGCAGGAAGTTCCGAAAGCAAATTAGACATTGCCTTGTCTCTTCTAGGATTTATAACAGCTTCACGATGGGGCAGATGTAAAAAACCAGCCTGGATTGGTGGTCCCGCCAAAGCTGAGGAAGGAAAGGTGGGAAACATTTAGATTTTGGGGGGTGAGAAGTCTCCAAAGGCCACCATCCACAAGGCCACGTGGCCATGGTCACCCCCAAAAAACCCCAAACCTGGGCCCCTTGCTGGGCGCCAAACGGGCACCAGACCTTTGCTGTGCTTGGATTTGCTGAGCACTCCTTTGGTGTCGGAGAAGGCTGTGGATTAGTCCCGATTCTGCCTCTCCCACCTGATCTCTCCCCAAAATGGATTTTCCCCGAGCCCATTTAGACTCTTCCCTGGCTCCTATGTACTCCGTGTACTTTCCCAGAGCGTACGTGGACTTCTCCCTGGCTCGGGAACATATAGCTTCCCTGCATTATCACCTGCCTGGAATCCAGCGTACCCTGCGTGCTTGTCGGCAGGCATGTCATCTTCCCACCGAATCAGGGCAATGGTACAACAGCTGACATAAGTGTTTGACCTTTAGAGAAAGACAAGGGACGTTCTGTGTTCAAACCGGGCTCTGATATCCTGGAGGCTCACTGTATATACATTATATGCAAACACACCGCTCTAATGAAGAAAAGGGACACATGCATTTATGAACGAGGGTGCAGAAGAAGCAGAGTGAGCAATATTATCAAATCCCTACCATAATATTTGCAGCAAGAGACTCAAGAACTGCTTGAGGTGCATGCCTCCCTATGCCACACGGTCGGGCCGGCCCTGCACAAAACTCTAGGCGCAAGAGGAAGAGTCGAAAACTAACACTTATTTCTAGAACAAAGTCAGAGAAAACAAAGAAAGGCCTTCATTAGGATTGTTATGATTGCGGATGGTGGCTTATATCTTTCTCCTTGCGATCCCTTCCTTCCTTTTCAAAATTACGCTTCAGGAAGTGGGCAGAGAAAGCAAGATCGAAACTGCACTCGGTAAGATTCAGGTCGGTAAGTGACTAAATCGGAACAGCCGGAAAAGTCATGTCAAGACTGGAAGACCCGTTGTAACATCGTTCACTGTTGTGTTGAAAGGAAGACAGAGAGGCTGAAACCCACCACTCGCCCCGAATAAATCACTACCACTATCCTCTCTCAAATTACCAACCCCAGGGCATCCAATCCTCCCCCCACCCCCAGTAAGGGGATACAGAAGAACATCTTTCAGAGTAGATTTCATGCCAGCATCAGGGGCTGGGCAATTACAGCGACCGGCAGTCTGCATTTAGGATCCATTTCTCTGTTACGTCCCGTCACCCGAAATGCTCTCCCGCATGAAAACCAACCCACTTTTTTTCCTAGAGGAAAACCCTGTGTTTTCCCATGCCGCAGTGCAGCTCCAGCTTGCCCTGTGATGCCGGTCCCGGAGCAGCGTGTTTCTTCTGTATGGGCTTGTTACGGAGCTTTGAGAGAACATCAAGAACTGCAATTAAGAAGCAATCTGCTCAAGTCTAATATGCAACAGAGGCGTGGGCCCTTCGGCACCTCTCTCCTTCCTTCTCAACCGCCCACCCACCTACCCACCCACTCTCCCCCAATCAGAGTTCCCACTCCCCACTGCCCACTAAGTACCAGATGAGCCCACATTAATGTCAGAAATGAACATTCCTCCAAGGGTTTTAATCAATGTCTCCTAGAGAACATTGGCTAATGGTTCTTTAATAGGGCTGAAAAATCAGCCTCCCTTCTCTTTGTGCAAGGATGTGCCAACATGCGGAAATAAACTGGAAGTCCTCAGAGGGATTCAAATGTTCTCCGCACAGCACCATCTGGTTACTGGTTGCGTACCGTTTATGGATCCAAACATTTTGGTTTTATGGAGTGCATGCTTAGGATCTTCTTGCACTGATTAAGGGCAATCCAGAAATACATGCACACCGAACAAGGAAACTTGAGGTGAGGATATCAAAGCTAATTGTCCTGTCCTTCATGACCTCAGCTTTGCAATTAGAAGCAAAGTTACCTTACGAGGTAAAGGACATTAGTTTCTTCTAGTAGGAGGTTTCTGCAGCTCCGCAGATTGCAAATTAGCTTGCTTTCGGTGATTGACTGATCATCGGGGGCAACTGCAGGCTTCATTTTACAACTTTATTGCTCAGATCCAGCAGGTTTGAAGGAATGCCTTTCTGGAGGGCTAAAGTTTTATAAACCTCCAGTTGTGAAGCTTGCATGTTTCCCAAAACTAGTAACATCAGCATACAAAGAGCTTGGGCCAGCTGACGCTATGCCAGCTTAGCGCTCTACCAGTTTAAATCATTTTGCTCCTATTCCATCTTTTCTCCTTTAATGGAGTTTTTCACTGGATTTTTTAAAAAAGAAGAAATCATGGAAAACCACAGGAATTTTAGAAAGGAAAGGCAACAATGTCTGAACAAGCATATGCCCTGTCCGCCTAGTTCTGCCTACGAGGCAGCTTGGTTACGGAACAAAAGGATTATCTGGAAAGCATCCTTAGAGTGCCATCTTAACTCAAAGATGCACCAGTTGTAAAAGGATTAGGATTAAACCCAAAACCTTCTATGCCAGCAGAAAAGATCTTGTGGCCGCTGGAATTTTGATTGCAGAGATCTGATGGCATTGTAAGGGGACCGTAGATCTGGTTAGGGAACTGCTAGTGGAAGAACGAACAAACCAGAGGATGTGGGAGAATTGGGATGTATTGTGGAGCAAAATTATGCGCGATCCAAACCTTCTCCAGCCACCGTGCTGGCACAAAATTAAACCAACGTGGTGATTACCCTGAGCAATTTCCCTTAGCTTGGAAAGAGCTTGGATTCAACCCAGACTCAGCGGGCCAGGTCTCCGGTCGGTCCTTGCCCATTCTCTGCCAGTTACGATGGTGCTGGTTTTGAATGGATGTTTTGATGCTCATGTTGCTGCTGGTTTCCGAGGTTTTCTCGAGGTCTTATTTGTTTTCCACGCATTTTGTTGGCTGTCCTAAGAACCATGTATTTGATGGCACCCAATGCCTTGAGGAGCTGAATAAATAAATAAACAAGAGGCCACTCCTGCGGCTTGGTGTTCATTCCTCGGCTATATTTTTATTTTCTCCTGCTGTGAGCTGGCAGGGGAGACGGCTGTACAGCCAGTGGGCTCACAGAGGTTGCTGTCTTTGGTTTTAAGAAAAAAACAAGACCGAGAAGACGTCATCCCAGTTCTTTGGCCTGAGATGAGGGGCTGACCTGACGTACGGAGAGGTCTTGTTGTCCACATTCCTCAAATCCCAGGAGCCTCAGAAAACGGAACATACTCCCTTCAGACCTGGCCCCCTTGGCTTGTGGCTAAGCCATCTTCCTAAGCTCCCATAAAGGGCCCTTTTTGAATCCTGCCATTTTCTTCCAGAAGGGGAAAAATAAAAACCCAACACAGCTGGAAAAAATAGCCCGGAATGAAGATTCTTAAAAACAGCCGTTTGAAACAAGCAAACACCAAGGGTTTATATCATGATCGGGGACAAAAGGGGGCTTTGACCAAAAGGAGGATCTTGATTCCAAGGAATGGTCAGAAATGTATATGGTGTGTGTGTGTGAAAGAGAGGAGAGACTGAGAAAAAAAAAGAGCGATTTCTCAGATGTCATTTCATTTATTAAGGTCCTTTGGACTGCAGCTAACAAACAAGCTGAAATTTGTTAACATTACTGCCTCAGGCATTCTGAGATTTGAAGTCCAAATAAGTCACATTCCCCAACTTTGAAACAGCCCATTGCAAAACGGAGAGCTTACAACTCAAGGAGAACTTCAATCTGGGATTTGGCTGGCGCATGGCTTTGCCGAGCGCATCACTAGAATTGTGGGGCCACCCCTAAAAAGGCCCTGATTCACCACCACCCCGATTCCCACTTAGCCTTCTTTCATCTTGGGATAATAGGTATGCCTCGGTTTAAGCTGGCTCACAAGACGCTGGGAGGATAGACAGGGCTGGCGGAGAAAAGGCAACGCATATCACCACGTGCCCTTTGGAGGAAAGGCAGGATTACCATAAAAATTAGCAAATTTGCATGTTCCCATTCCCAACCAAAAAAAATGTAATAGGGGTCTAGTTTGCTTTGTTCTTCCTCCCTCTCTCCCAGGGGAGCAATTTACTTTTTCAAAATGACAATTAAATCTTACATTTTAATATAATTATAAATAGTAGTTGTGTCACAGGGAAAGAAGAAGAAAGAATGATTGATTAATCAGGAGAATTTAACCGTTCAAGCCTTGGTTAACCCAGAAAATGGTTGCCTTCAGTTGCATTTAAGAGGCATTCCATTGGGAACGCTTCTGATGCCACGCAGAACGGGAAACAAGGACCCAGAAGCAGGAAGCATTTAATTAAAAGCTCAGTAGCGCCCCGGTGGCTTCAGCAGTCCACCTGGCCATTTAGCCCTCCAACTGCATTTGAAATGGCTTCTGGTTTCCACTGCAAGGAGATATATGAACGGTCACCACCCCAAAACAAACACCTAGTGGGGCAGCAAACTTTGTAAGAAAGAGGTACGTATAGAAAAGAGAAGACTAAGAAAAAAAAACACTCTTTCCCAACTTAGATAATTTGCTTGGTACTCCATCCGTGATCTGAATTCAGAGGGGTTCAATACTTTCCTGAGTGTATGGGCCACCTTGTGAAAAGTCTGCAAGTTTTCGCCACAAATAAACAATTTCTGTTTTTATATTTTATTTTATTTCTTTTTTAATTAGCACCAGTTCTGGCTACCTTCAGTCACCCAGAGCTGGTGGCCTTAAAATAGCAATAAGCAGTGCTTCCGTCAACCAGTTCTGAGCAAGCCAAACGCTCGTTATCCTGAAGGAACAATTAGACATTGCCAATTACCTTGGCAGCTCCTAAGAGACACCGGAACGGGCCAGCCAGTGCCCTTGTATAATCCGGCAGAGCACAGAACAGCAAATTGTTCCCACATTTGCTATGATCTGTGCTTATCATTTTAAAGGTGTCATTTGACCAATGGGACCTTTTCTCCCTGTGATACAGGATCTGGAGGTGCCGCAGGGAAAAGGTACGCCTCCTCCTTTACTCATTTATTACAAAAACAAAATGCTTCTTATATATAGCCCTATAGCACTTTAAGCACTGTCTGGGAAGTTTACAATTTAATTATGCAGGATACATATTGCACCCCTCTCAGATGCTAGGTCCCCAATTTATCATCCTCAGAAGGATGGAAGGCTGAGTGAACCTTGAGCCGGCTACCTGGGATTGAACCCCGGGTTGTGAGCAGACTTTTGGCTGCAGTACTGAAATTTAACCCCTGTGCCGCTAGTCTCATTTTATTTATTTATAATGTCATGACGTTGCCCTTCCTAACAATAACAGTTTCATGACCGTGTTTAAACATTTTTTTTAAAAAAATATAATAAAATTTCCATTAAAACCAGGTTGTTGTTTTTTTAAAAAGAAAAGATCTATTGAATAAATTTCGTAGGAGGCTAATGAACAACATTGTTTCCACGTCGTCATCATCATTTATAGTAGTAGTAGTTGTTGTTCTTATTCTTATTAGTAGTAGTAATGAGGGTGAAAGAGGAGAGTGCAAAAAACCGCCTGAAACTCAACATCAAAAAAACTAAGATCATGGCCACTGGTCCCATCACCTCCTGGGAAATAGAAGGGGAAGATATGGAGGCAGTGACAGATTTTACCTTCTTGGGCTCCATGATCACTGCAGATGGTGACAGAAGCCACGAAATTGAAAGACGCCTGCTTCTTGGGAGGGAAGCAATGACAAACCTCAACAGCATCTTAAAAAGCAGAGACATCACCTTGCCGACAAAGGTCCGCATAGTCAAAGCTATGGTTTTTCCAGTCGTGATGTATGGAAGCAAGAGCAGGACCATAAAGAAGGTTGACTGCTGAAGAATGGATGCTTTTGAATTGTGGTGTTGGAAGAGACTCTTGAGAGTCCCCTGGATTGCAAGGAGAACAAACCTATCCATTTTGAAGGAAATCAACCCTGACTGCTCACTGGAAGGACAGATCCTGAAGCTGAGGCTCCAGTACTTTGGCCATCTGATGAGAAGAGAAGACTCCTTGGAAAAGACCTTGATGTTAGGAAAGTGTGACGGCAAGAGGAGAAGGGGACGACCGAGGATGAGATGGCTGGACAGTGTCTGCGAAGCGACCAACATGAAATTGACAGAACTCCGGGAGGCAGTGGAAGACAGGCGTGCTCTGGTCCATGGGGTCACGAAGAGTCGGACACGACTAAACGAAACGAATACTAGTTATTAGCCTTTGAGACACCTCTTCTTAAAATGTTCTTGGTGCCTGGCCATACATTTTAGGGCTTGTGAGCCAACAACAGCTAACCCTCCAAGATGGATTTATCTACAGGTCTTTTCCAGTAGCAGGTAAAGGTCAGCCTTCTAGATGTCACTGGACTGAGACAGCTGTCAGTCCTCACCAGCACAGCCAATAAAGAAGGGAACTGTTTGTTTTCCCACCCCTAGGTTTCTAAGGCACATTACCTATAAACGTGTGTGTGTGTGTGTGTGTGTGTGTGTGTGTGTGCGCATGTGCGCGTGTGTGCGTTTGTGCATCCCTGTAGAATCGTCCTGCAGGTCCCTCCCATCCAAACAAACTACGTCAACAGTGAACACTCGCATTTGCTAGTGATGTTGGGGTGAATGAGCACCACAGAACCAAGAAGGAGCTGAAATATCATCCCTAAGTCAGGTGGGGTGTGTGATGATGAAATGACCCCCTGAGATAGTTCCATGAGGGGAACATCTTCCATCAAGAGGCACTGTACAGCTTTCCTGCCTTTTTGACTAGATCTTTATATGCTACAAAAAGACTGGAAAGCTGCTTAGAGACCCATACGGGGATATAATAATCCCATGGGACTTCGGCCATTCTAATCCCCCCCCAACCAATAAACCCCCAAACTGTGATGGAACACGGCTTCAAGGCAATGTCACATTGGCTCAAGTCAGAAGATGAGCGTTAAGCCCAAAGATGAAGGGAATTGAGTGCAAAAGGCAAAGATCCTTTGAACAACCCATTTTGAAGAGCGAAGGAGTATTCCAAGAAAACGTTGCTCAGGAATGTAAGCCCAGCAAGTCCAACAGGCCTTTGATCTAGATGCGCGTGGTTGCCCTCCAAATACATGTTTTCTTTATTAGCAGCTAATTATTAATCCCCCTTGAGAAAGAACTCTTTGACATGTGGGCTTAGGGGCATCCCAGGTTTTAAACTGCTCATTCATGCTTGGCCTCGGCGCCATCCAGAAGCTGGCGACGGGCTGCACACGAATAATGTCATAAGATCACTGTGACTGAATCAGGGGGAAAGCCGTCCTAAAATCATCCCTGCCTTTTCCCGGAATTGAGGGGTTTTGCTTGGTTTGGATCACAGCTCCCGTGGTCGGCTGGCTGGTTGGCTTGGGATTCTGGAAACTAGAGTCTAAAAAAAGTAATGTTTCTAAGCTATGTCCCACCCTCCCCCAGTAAACAAGCCGTTCTCCCACTGGGAAGCCTCGTGCTTATCTTTTGGAACGACACAGTGAATGTGAACAAGTAAGATGAATCTTGGATGCCTCTAATGCGAATACACGTAAACAAACCTCTAAAGATACTAAGACAGCGCCGAACGTGGCCTGGGAAGATCATTCTATAGTTGAGGAGCGGCAACAGAGAAGGCCCTGTCATACAGGTGTCAGAAAAGTCTTACTGGGTTGGAACAGTATTGGCCCCTCTCCATCACCGACTGACCTCATGGAGGGGCTGGTTAGATACCCCCCTTTCTGTTGAGCCCCCAAATAGTGGACTTTGGCAGTAACTGCCCCCCACCCTGGCTCAGACAGTGGCTGATGAACTCTGGAGGCAGTAGCTGCATCTACTCCTTTCTCAGAAGCTAGTAGGTAAGCTTGCTTTGTTTGGACTGGAAGATTTAGAGAATCTCCTTGGCAGGGCTGACGCCTTGATTATTCTTGTCATGTCTCCCAACGAATTGGTGGGGCTTTCCACTTCTGCTTTCACGGCCTGCTCCTGCTGGATTCTGCAACTTAAAAAACCCAACTTCACCCCTTCTGATAAGATCTCGATCGATGAGAGATGCAGAAATGGAAGCTCTTCACAGAACAGAAAAAGTGGGGGCACTTCGTTCCAGCCTCTACCCGACATCTGACACAGACAACCCTCCGAAAGGACATATTCTGCCTTCACCCTGAGTGTTTGAATGTCAAGGTCTACCATCACATTACTTGCATTCTTGAGATTGCTTGGCTGGCACTTGAAAGCAAAGTCACAACAAACGCGCACATCGTCTTGACCCACTTTGAGAAGGAAAAACATCTTGCACAGCGGGGTTGAACACAACGAACGATGATGGAGCCCCTTCATCCTCCGAGCTCCTTCCAGCTGCCTTGGATCCACAAAGCGTTATACTTCCTACATTTACACGCTGGGGGAGATAAAACACCCCAAAACATGATTCCCCAATCCCTGCAGTGGAATATCCGAGACAAGGCATGCCTTTTGTGTGTATGTGGGGTGTCATATTTTCCACATTTTGCACAAAATATCTCAGTGCCATTTCCCTCAGTTGAAGCTACACATGCACACCTAAACTATCTAAAGCGGCTACAATTATAAGTGCAGAGAAGAAGGTCACACTTAATGATATTTTCCGGTCACGCACCATCTTGTAAATTCAGAAAATCTCTCCAAGACTGAGCAAAAGAAAAAGAAGAAATCTTGTTATCTTGGATTGTGTGTGTGTGTGTGTGTGTGTGTGTGTGTGTGTGTACATGTTTCTTGTTAATTGCACAAGGATGAACAAAGCCAAGATTTGATGTATACTTTTATCAACCATCTCGGTACCACAATGAAGGTTTCCAGGTGCCCAGTCGCTCTCTCTCTCTCTCACACACACACACACACACACACTCAGACAGACACACAAACACATGCATGCAGGGGTGGGGAGAAGAGACTTGCCATTAATTCACCCATGGAAACACAGTGCACAACTTTTTGGTCCATTTTTCTTTTCAAGTAGGGCAAGGCAACTGCCTTTCCATCCTGCGATGCTCCACGTACAGTATTGAATAAAAGCACCCCGTTCTGAAATGATATATTCAGACTGAGGCCACGTTACAAGGCTGTTTGCTTTTTTCGCAACCCACAAAAGCCATAAATATGACAGGCAGGACCGGTGTCCCTGAGTCGGTGTTGTTGACTTTCCCCGTGTTCTTACTCAGCTCAACCACATCATCCCTACCTGACCTTTTGCTCCCACTCTGCGCAGGGTGCCTGACATGTTTTCCAGTCCTCACCTGCATAAGGTGGCAAACACCATTCATGTTTATGGAAGGAACCTGCGACTCCAGGAGGAGCCGGAAGGGAACACCTTATCTCAAGACCCCAAAGGGTTATCTAACCAAGGGGATGTCTGGGGCAAGGATCCCTTTGTCCTGAAAGCACAGCCTTCTGTGTTCTGGACGCGGCCTTGCAGCGTGCAAAGTACAATCCTCATCACGCTTTGCAGTCTCTCCGGTGGCTGGAGAATCCTGCGGAGCCATTGTCCACACAAGGAATATTTTTTTTCTCCAAAATTTAGTGATGACCTTGTCAAGGAAGACTGCTTGCTCAGGATCTTTTACACTTGAGAAATCCCAGAGTCTGCTATAAATTATAAGAACGCTGTGAGAGTATGCGTTAAATCCACTGAAGCTAAAACAACATCCGTTATGGACGAATTCTTCTGTAGTGGCAGATGTTGTTACAGGGAAGAAAAGCCAGTTTGGCCAGACCCAGATGTTCAAAAGAGCTGGCTGAATGAGGCCCAAGATCTGTCTAACCACCGGCATCCGGTTTCCCAGTGCTGATCAGCTATGCAGAGAGAGCTGGGAATCTGAGAAGCGAAGGAGATGTCCTCTGGGCATGATTCCCCACTGGCCAGTAGCATTCAGCCTGGCTTGCTCTGAAACATGGGAATTGTGTGTAATCATTTCCTACTAAAAGGAGGAACAACAGTTCCCCCACATTAGTGGTCCCCAACCTTGGGCCTCCAGATGTTCTTAGACTACAACTCCCAGGAGCCTTCACCACCACCTCTTCTGGCCAGGATTTCTGGGAGTTGAAGTCCAAGAACATCTGGAGGCCCGAGGTTGGGGACCAGTGGAGATTGTCATCCAAACAGTGATTCCCCCCCCCCCGTTTCTTCTTGCACTTGTGATATCATGCAAGCCTTAGCAAAGCATCTTCTCCACCAAATATGGTTGCTTGCATTTTGACCTCTTGAGGCCACCTGCTAGGTTTTTAAACCGAGGCGGGCCGGTTCAGCAACAGCCGAGAGGCCTCCCCTCCGTGGTTTTCTCTTTCCACCCCTAGGAACGATTGCACGATCTATTTTTAGCCCCCCGCCTGTACTTCCACTAAACTCAGGCCCTCGGAATAGAACTTCGGCTTGAAATATAAATAGCACCTGCTTGTTAATATTTATTTAGACAAAATGCAAAGCTAATTTGCCAGGAACAGACCTTTGCAGGATGCTGTTCGGGATTAGATTAGGCAACAAAGATGGGGAGGAAAAGCCGAGACCGTGCGGCTGATCTTTTATGCATTTTCCTCTGGAAAGAAAACTACATCTGCTCCGTTTCTGAGCTCATCTACTATGGATATCCAATGCACTCTTGCTCCTTGGAGGGAAGTTAATTCCTCCCCCAGTTTAACCTGGCTACTGGCAATGCTGCAGTTCGTAATTCTGTTATGATGCAAACTGTTTTATTTACACAGCTTTTATTGATATAACTGTTATTTACACAACATTCGCCACGGTGAGCAGAGGAAGTGAAACAAAACCCTGATCCATACTTTATATTATTCCTTGCCCGCTTCCATTTCATGAAGTCCACGTCTCCGGAGTCCGATGATTAAACTAGATTAAATGCAAGCTACTAGGCCTCAGTGTGGAGCTCCCATAATACAGTGAGAAAGCAGGAGCTGTTGAATTAATATAAAATTTATTGTCATTATGTGCCACTGAGTTACCTCTGATCTATGACAACCCTATGAATGAGCAACATTCAAAATGTTCTTTCATTACCAGCCTTGCTAATCTACAAACTCAAGGTTGTGGTTTCCTTGATGTAGTTTATCCATCTCATATTTCATCTCCTCTTCTCCTACTGCCTTCAATTTTTCTTTATTTCTGAGATACTTCTGCATTCCATCCTATTGCTTTCGCTGGTCTTCTCTTCCTTCCAAGATCCGCATTAGGGATTGGGGCCCCTTCAATCCTTCCTCACCCTGCCCGCATGAAAAAGAAGACACCAGAGTTTCAACAGAACACCTTTTAAGCCAACTTGCTGGGGAGTGAGCCTCATTTCTGGGTTTATTTTGGGATTGGCATATGTAGCCTGCAAACTATCATTTTATGCCTCTTTCACGTTACAATCTGTGTTTTTTATTTTGATTTGGTTGTTGTGTCTTTTTATTGCTGTCCACCGCCCCAGACAACACATGGTGCTAAAGGGACAGTATATAAATGTAATAAACAAATAAATAAAGTTTGCAACTGTAGAAATACATTTTAAATACACATTCTGCACCCATGCACAACAAAGCAAAAGGCAACAAACGGGAACCTTTCAGAGATAAAGGCTTTTAAAAAAAAAGGGGGTGTGCTTTTTGTCCATAACTTTCGACCTCTGACGAAGGATTGCGGATTTCTATCCTGATCGGATTATTATTATTATCATTATTATCATTATTATTATTATTATTATTATTATTATTATTATTATTATTATTATAATATCATTATCATTGATGATGATGATGATGATGATGATGATGATGATGATGATAATAATAATAATAATAATAATAATAATAATAATAATAATAATAATAATAATAATAATAATAATAATAATAATAATAAAGCAACAATTATCGTGATGATAAAAAAGTATTGCTGGTGGCGGAGCGTGCGCGCCCGCTCGGCAGCTGGGGCGTTACTCGGGAGTAAATTCCCGCGGATTTCGACGCCAACCCCTTTCTAGTTCAGTTCTGCACCCCCAGATTGATTTCTTTCCGACTCTCCCACGTTGCAAGTGTTATCATTGCTACCACTGTTGCTCCTGCTGCTATTATTATTATTATAAATAATAAAAATATTCCACAGTATCATGATGTGGACGAGTCTTTCCGGTGCACAAACGACGGGGGAAACAAAAACCCTCCCAGCTGCAGCCTTGCAGGGGCTGACGTGCAAACCCTGCTGCTGTTTTTATATATATCTCTCTCTATCTCTGCTTCGGGTGCACCGCGAAAGGGGCCGGAGCGCAGTGGCGTCTTTGTGCTGCGCCGGCAGGAAGCGAAGGGAGGAAGGGCCCGGGAAGCGGCCACTAAGCAGGCGCGGAAGGGAAGCAAGGAAGGGGAGGGAGCAAGGGGGGGGAAAAAAACACACACAAAGGAAAAGCGGCTTGCAAGAAAAGGCGGCGAGGGAATTTGCAAAAAAAAAAAAAAAAGGCAGGCGCGGGAACTTTGCAAAAGAAAAAAAAGCAGGCGAGACTTTTGCAAAAAAAAAAGCAAGGGAAATATTTGCAAAAAAAAAAAAAGGGGGCAGGCGAGAGCTTTGCAAAGCAAGAGGGCGGAGCAAGCCAACTGCAAAGCGAGCTGCCCGAAGAAGCCCTTGCAAAAAAGCCCCCCCGAGGCCTAGAAGGGGGGGGGGAAAGAACCGAGCAAGGAGGGCGCCCCATGGCGACACCAGCCGGATCCGCCGCCGCCGCGGGAGTTGCGCGCCCGGTCCCCGAGGACCCTTCCGCGCCGGCCCCCCCGGGCGCTTCCCAAGGGCCGGCCCCCCCGGGCGCTTTGGGGGAGCCCCCGGCGGCGCCTCTGCCTCTCCCCCCTCCTCCTCCTCCTCTTCCTCTTCCTCCCCCCACGGGCCCTGCGGGGGCTCCCGGGGGCGGCGGGCCTGCACCCCCGGCGGGGATGCCCGGGGGTCCCCCGACGGCTCCCCAACAGCCCTCGCCGGCCGCCCCGGCCCAGGCGCAGCAGCAGCAGCAGCAGCAGCCGGCCCCCCTCCCGCCGCCGCCGCCGCCCCCCCAGGCCGCCCCTCCGCCGCCCTTGGCCAGCGCCCCGCCGAGCGGACCCACCGCCGCCGCCGCCCCGCCGGCCCCTCCGCCCCACCCGGGCCAGGAGGATTACTCTTTCCTCCCGCTGGTGCACGACGTGATCAAATGGTAAACGTGTGAACGGTGTTGGGGGGTCCCCCTTCCAACAGGAGAGCCTCCCGGGAGAGGGGCAGTCTACCTGCCACGCGGGCCCTTTCCCTTGCACGGGGTGGGGGTGGGGGTGGGGGTGGGGTGGGGTGGGGTCTCCAGGGATGAAGATCTAGAGTCGGGGAGGGGGGAGGCATCTTTGGATGGGGTCCCCCCCCCCAAGGTGCCATAATAGGTGGGCAAGACTGGAAGCGCCAAGGGTCGGTTTCCAGATGTGTGCATGTAAAAAAAGGTGTTCCGAGGAGGGTCTGCTTCCCGGTTACGCAGGGCACTTGATCAGGGAGGAAAGCCGGCAAGAGGAGGCTCGGAGAGGTGGCCGGAATGATTCCCGCAACATCTGTAATTCAAAGTGGAGATGGTTGGGTGGGCTCGGGGGTCAGGTTATGGGATTGTTAGGTGCCATCAAAGTGTTTCCAACACGGGCGACCCCCAGGAACGAGTGGCCTCCCCCCTCCCAGGGATGGTCTTATGAACTCTTGCAAACGTGATGCTGTGGCTTCCTTTACGAGACTATCCCTCTCACATTCGATCTCCTCCTCCTGCTGCTGCTGCCTCCAGCTTCAGGCCTTGGTTTGGCCCCTTCCTCGGAGGGCCAAGTTGGGCGATCCAGGCTTGCCTGCCACACGGCGCCCTGCGGGCCAGGCGCCCAGGAGACGTGGCAGGCAAGGGGGTTGGATTCCACGTCCCCGTTGACCCTCGTTAACTGTGAGAAGTTGATAAGGGAGGCTTGACGGTTCTTCTTCGGCTATTCCTTGCCTTCCTGGAGGCACCTGGCCGGCCTCTTGTTGGAAACGGAGTGCTGGTCTACTCTAGAGCAGCGGTCCGCAGCCTTGGGCCCCCAGAGGTTCTGGAACTTCAGCTCCCAGAGGTCCTGGCCAGCAGAGGTGGGGATGAAGGCTTCTGGACATCTGGACATCTGGAGGCCCAAGGTTGAGGACCACTGGAGGACCTTTAGGTTGGACCCAGCAAAAGAGTTCTTTCGACCTCAGTTGGCGGCTTCCCTGGTCTTTCTGTCTCTCTCTGTCTTCTGCCTGCTATCTCTTTCCCTTGTCATTCCAAGAGTTTCGCTCCTGGGTTGGCCAGGCGGGGGCCACCCGCCAAAGTCTTGAGCTGGTTTAGGGACCCACCCGCGGCGAAGATAAAGCCCGCTTGAGCCTCGCTATCCTTCGGGTAGCTCATCCGGAAGTGGCATGGCTGAAAGTCTGCCTGTACCAAGATAACTTGGTGGTTAGAATGCCCCCGTTCTACTTCCAAAGGCGACCATAAAACATATCTCAAAACGGGTTGTCGTTCTGTGCTGTCAAGTCGCCTCCAACTCATGGCGACCCCGTGCACGAGAGCTCTCCAAAACGTCCTGCCCTCCGCTGCCCAGCTCAGCTCTTGCAAACTCAAGCCAATGGCTTCCTTTAGGCAGTTAGTCCATCTCACCTTGGGTCTTCCTCTTCTCCTGCTGCCTTCCACCTTTCCCTGCACTGTGGCCTTTTCCAGAGAATCCTTTCCCTTCTCAGGAGGTGCCCAAAGTAGGAGAGCCTTAACGTCAACATTTTTGCCTCCAGAGAGAGTTCAGGCTCGATTTGATCTAGGACCCACTTGTTCGTCGTTCTGGTTGTCTGGAGTAGACCCATAGCTCTCAAAAGAGGTATTTCTAAAATAGGAAGGTCATATTTTGGTACGTTTTCCACCCAAGAAACTCAAAGGACAATTTAAAGGACAGGAGGATGCTGCTACGTCTGTCTGTAAACCTGAGGACCTCTGAGAAGTGAGGCTAAGGCCGGGTGGTGTGTGGACTTTGACGTACCGTGCTAAACATTCGGAGCGCCATAACATTTGCTGCTGAAAGGGTGTGAAAATAAATTGGAACTTTTCTTTGTTTATCTCTTAAATTTCTCTATTTTCCTCTAAGGTGGTATACATGAGTTTATCTTTGCTTCAAACCTGTGTAGTAGGTTAAGCTGAGAAAGAGAGGGTCTACATTTTCCTGACTGAGTGAGGAATTTGGACCCAGGACTCCTATAACTGGTAGGCCATATTCATTTCTGTGGAGCCCTGCAGATGAAGCTCTATTCAGATACAGTCATGCCCCACTGGACGATTACCCCGCTCTACGACGAATCCGCATTACGTTGACGTTTTTGCAATCGCTTTTGCAATTGCAAAACGATGTTTTAAATGGGGGAATTTCGCTTCATGTTGATTGGTTCCCTGTTTCGGGAACCAATTTTTCACTTTACAATGATCAGCAAACAGCTGATTGTTGGGTTTCAAAATGGCCACTGGTTTTCAAAATGGCCCCCACTGTTTTCTAGGACGGATTCCTCGCTATACAGGCACCGAAAATGCCTGCCATATGGAGGATCTTTGCTGGACTGTGAGTTTTTCAGCTCACTGGAACGCATTGAATGGGTTTTCAATGCGTTTCAGTGGGATTTTTTTCGTTTTGTTTGACAATGTTTTCGCTCTACAGCTATTTTGCTGGAATGAATTAACATCGTCAAGCGAAGCACCACTGTACACTTAGAATGAAGGGATTGTTTTAAACAAATTTCAGGCCGTTTGGTGATTACAACATTTCACAGCGTCTTCGGGAACATCAGCGTTGACCAAAGAGTGTAAAAGATGGGTGGATGATTGAGGGTGAGAGTCAATCAGAGGCAAAGTACAGACTTTTGCAAAAGAGAATTAAGCAAAAACAAAAACGTAGCCTGCAATAAAGAAATGATGCTAAGAAACCCATAAATACTTTAAAAGCCTTAAAAGTTTTAGATTTTTCCCAGGGAAACTGGTTTAAAATGCATTAACAGGACTGGACTTCCTCTCAAATCCCCATCCGGTCCCCCCTGCTGAACCCGTAGGCCGTGCGCCAGCGTGCCGGTTGCATCCTGTTTCCGTTCTTGCACATGGTACATGAGGATGATCAATTAATTACTGCTCTCTCTCCCACCCCCTCCCCTTCCCCAACCACCTCCCTTTGGTGTTTCAGCATGGATAAAGACAGCCAGGACGTCCATCAGGTGTTGAATGAGCTGAGGACCAAATTCCTAGAGATGCGCAAGCTGGTCAAATCCTTGCAAGGCATTGGCGTCAGTCCTGAACAGCAGCAGCTGCAGCTTCAAAACCTCCGGGAGCAGGTCAAGACAAAGAGTGAATTGTTGCAAAAATACAAAAGTCTTTGCATGTTTGAAATTCCCAAAGAATAGAGAAGCAGCGTCGTGGGACTCCGCAGACGGTCCCCCTCTTCTCGGGAGCAACAGCAGCCTGGAGACCGCGTTGGTGCCGAAGGAGAGCGCAGGGTGCCTGAATCTGTGGTTTTCTTCCTGTAGCACTGACATGGTGTTTGCTAATGACCGAGCCCATGCCTGCAAAACTGAGTGGGTGAAATCTGACTTTGAAGCTGTGTAGGAGAGGGGAAAGGTTGCATTTTTGAATACTCTCTGGTTTGGAAATTGGGGGGGAAAAATCCCTGCAGGGAGAAAACTAGAGTTTCAGGGAGAAAGGAGCACCTGAGAAGCTCATTTTCTAGATGGGAGGAGGTTATTTTATTTTATTTTATTTTTTGGTTCTAATTGGGCTAGCTTGAGACCTGCAACTCCCTCACATCTGTGGGTATAAAGTCAACTCTCAAGGGAGTCCCGTATACCCCAGTTCTTACTGCATTCATTGGGAAGCAACAGCGGGGAAAGAAAACACTTTTTTGTTTGTGTGTGTCTGCAGCCTCCCCCTTCCTCTGAAAACAATTATCTGTTCCTTCTGTAAATGACTCCAGCACAAGGAAGCAGCAGGGAAGGAAAGATTATGCCTCTTTGACATCCACAGAGAAGCAAAGCAAAAACACAGCATGACTCACTGAATTTTATGGGACGCTGGATGGGGGAGTGAACTTTTGTGCTCTGGTTTCTCTGTGAAAAGAACGGGATTGGCCACCGCAGGCCCTGACTTTTAAGCCTGTCTAGATGTTTTCTTCCTCTTGAGTAAATAGGCCGTTCTTGAGATGTTTGCTTAAGTGTCTCACTTTAAGGTGCAAACAAAAACTTTGGCTGGCACCCATCGGGGGCCTGATCTGTGCAAAAGAGAATTTGTTTTAAGGGTTTAGGTCGCTCGGTTGAGAATGGGATGCCCCACTCTGCCTCCTTCTTTATTTAATTAATGCCATTTTATCCTGCCCAGCTCCTGGCGAAGCCACTGCTTTGGGCCGCTAACGAATCAGGATCAAAATAACCTAATATAATCAGAGCAACCATAAAATCCAGAGAAGGCATCGTACAAGGCATGATCCCTAAGGATGCAATAACTTTTAAAAAGAGACTGTGAAATTACAGGGATAATAGCTGGCAAAGAGAGGCTCACAAGATGCAATGAGTCAAAAAAACAAAATGAATCTGGGGCAGATCTGTGGAAGGTTTGCAAGAACAGCTCGGTTTTAAATTGGAGGGACGGGGCCAGTCGGACCTCCGATGGGAGAGAATTCGAAAATGAAGGGGCCACCCCAGAGAAGGCCTGACTGCAATTTAGCACCCCAAAAATCGTCAGGTTCTCATCAGGGAGGGGGTTTGGGACAATTCAGGGAGAGGGAAGAAGGAGCCAGACATCCTGGCTGCTCATTCTCGGATGTCTCCTGGAAGCCAGTGTAGCTTTGTGAGATTGCACCGGGAAGGTGAAAGGTGGCGTCGTCGTCTCTGGAGGTGCTCTTTGCACACTTTTGGGTGTGTGAGTACAGTAGGCTGGCCCATTGTTACTCTGTACTCGAGCCGAAATGTACAATGCCTCGGATTATCTGAGCGCGGAGTGGGAGTAGGTGTGTTCTGGGAGACAGGTAAGGGGTCATGGAGGACGGCTTGGCCCGCAGCTCTCTCTCTCTCACACACACACACGGTACATTTAATCCTGGCCGTGCCAAGACACACAATTGTTTTCTTTATGGTCCCTGCAAGTTTTCCACAAAGCAACGGCAAGAATGATCTCATCAGAGATCCGTGCAAGACACGAGACGCTCTCTACGGAGCAGGCAAACTCTACAGGAAGGAAACTCCAAAAGAAATTTAAGAACCAACAGCCACCCTTTATCCAATACCTTAAGTGATTTGTTCTCAGTGCAACCCCCAAATTCAACGTTTTAGGGAGTCAAGCCCTCCATGTGTGTTGGACTACAACTCCCATCCGACCAGGCTATGGGCTCTGCCGGAGTACATGGGAAATTATTTGCTACATTCCTATTCTCTGGTGAGTTCAAGGGGTGTACTTGGCTCTCCATCTTCTCTCTTTCAAAAAAAGCCAGAGGTTTTCCGCTCCCTTCTATACGTATACAAGAGATAGGTGTATGTGTAAATCGGCAAGGGTGTACGGCCTGCTTGTTACCCAAGCCACAAACAGATGCAGGATCATGTAATGCACAGCAAAAGGTGGGTGGGCTGTATTGGCTACCTTATGCGCAAGTGCTCGCAACCTGGGCATATCAGAACAAGGACGTTTCAATGGAACCTCCATGTTTAGATGCAGTCTGCCATCAGATGCCTGATGCAGGGTATTGATAGGAGGGAGACTTACTGACTTCACGCTGTCCTTGTGGGATTTCTGGAGGCACCCCCGCACCAACCTAAGGGCTCTGATCCCATGAGATCTCTCTTAACGCTGCCAAATACTTAAAAAAGTTTACTGGGATGTGATAAAAGGTGAGAGGGACCGACCCACCCGGGCGGCCCTTCTGTATGTGGTATTCCATCTTCTGTCTGCTCCGGTGTCCAGCCCTCCGCCTTTCGTGGAGTTTAAGCGTGCCAAGCTTGTCACCCTTAGGGATAAAGAAATTCTTGTAAAAGGATTCCTAGATGGTAGATCAATTGTCAAGCCCAATTGAAACCTTCCCTATACAGGAGCAGTCTACCTGGTGGGTGCCAGATGGTTCGGGCATATTGCTAACAGCATTTTTCACCGTTGCAGCCTCCCTAAGGTTCTCGCCGCTCACAGTTGGCAACAAAATGTTCAGCTAGACAGGGTCCTTCGGTTATTTTTTTTTAAAAAAATAATAATCTCATTTTCTCTTTGTTTGCTTCCAATTTGAATCCTGAGAAGGTTCTTCGGATGAACCCTGTCCGTTTCAATTCCCAGTTTCGGATTAACAAGATCGCCAGAAATGGTGACTTCAGCATTTCGTTAGGGATGGGGGACCCTGGTGTCTCCCTCCCAGCCTGGATATCTCTGTTGTTTTGGCATCTGGCTGCGGAGCTGAAGGTTCGGAGTTCGAATCCCCCCCCCCCACTGGGCCTCCTTGACAGGCTGGACTTGATGATCCCTAAGGTCCCTTCCAGCTCTACTGTTCGAAGATGGTGATGATGGTGATGATCTCCCCCACATTAGCGAGGGCTCATGGGAGGTCCAGTCTGTCCGGAGGGCTGCTTTGCTCCCCCCAACCCAGCACCCCACCCTTCCGCAGCCTTAACAGGGCAAGGCCGAACTTTCAAAAGCCGCCCCTAGGTGTCGCTCTCCCAAAGTAAATGGACCTTGTTTGCCAACCGGGCGTGTGGAGAACGGTTTGGTTTGACCAGATTCGGCTGCACCCTTCCAACGCTCCAGGCAAAGCAAACTTGGGAAATGTGCCCGAGACAAGAAAGCAAAGTTACATAACCACCATCATCTCCTTGCAAGGATGATTGTTTGGTGTTTTTGTATTTTTTTTTTTTTGGCCACTTGCATGGATTATGCCAGTATCTCTTATTTTATTATTTCCCCCCTCTTTAGAAAGAATTTCACTCCTCTTTTTTCAACCATTGTGTGAGGATGTCTGCGAAGAAAGGAAGGGAAAATGACCTCAGGTCTGAATTTATGAATCCACTAGTGTCTATGGAAACACTCCTTGGAGACACCCCCCCCCTCACTTTAAAAATAACAGAACACAGTCCGCTTTATCGTAGTGGGTAGCGTTGAAGGGTATAGTTTACCATAATTTCCTACTGGACTTTTACTCTCTGCCTTGTCCACAGATTTTTACAGGGGGTGTCTCCAATTTCCACCCCTCCCCTGTTTTCCCCATCATTGCTTTTAATCCTTTTGCTTTCCTCCCTCCACCCCCAACAAAAAAATAAGTCAATTAAGGAAGAAACAAGCTTTACCAAGCTTTGTAATTTGTGGGTACATTCACATGGAAGCACGACCCCCCATTCTTTTTTATGCAACTGCACCCCTTTTTAGCACACCCCCCCAAGAAGACTGAGAAGGAGACCAAAATCAACTTGTTTTCCAAAGTTTTATTTTATAGAAAAAATATAACAACCCCCCCCCCAAAAAAAAACCAGTGTGTCACACATTGTAGAAACACTTAGCGAAATTTTTGTTCATGTCCGTTCAGCAAAGAGTTCTATATATATATAAAGTGCCGGTTTGCTTGAACACAGTTTTTCCTCTTTCTGCGAGAAAAGATCAAGACACAGAAGGACAAAAATGTAAACAGGATCACGTCTTCAGCAGGAGCGTTGCCCTCCCCTCCACGCCAGCCTGAGTTCCCAAAGTGGAGGCCAGAGTAGGAAAGTTTATAGGTTGCCCCTAAAGGAGTCTGGCTAGGTAACGTCGTCTAGCAGCAGCAGCAAATGCAACATTCAGACTTTCCGTTTGGTTTCTTCCGACCGTTTGCTTCATCGCAACATACAAGTCACACCCTGTGCGGGCACAGTTTGATGTGGGCGCTCCCCTTCCAGCCCACGACACAGCAAAAAAGAAAAATTCTTTGAAGACACAAGTGCTGTCTTTCACAATGTTTGTGTGTTTAAAAGGTTTCTTCTCCGCTTGAAGGCTGACCGTCCCAGAGCAATCTCAACCCCTCTCCTCAAAGTGTAAAAAAAGAGGGAGAGAGGGGGAGAGAAACAAAGGGGAGCAGGTGAAAAGAGCCCCCCCCCCCCAGAATAATGCACGAGGAGATGGGGGAAGATGCCCGACAGGCATGTGAATTGCCACGGCTGGCAGCCAGCGTAACGCCACCCGTACGGGCTGGCAAGAGTTTTTTTGGTACTTAAGAACAGGTTCTTCCCTTCTCTGCTGGGGAAAGTTCAAAGGCCAGCCAGGAGTCTTAGCTGATCACACAGCGCTCTTTGTCTTTCGTCTGCCCGCCCCGAATCGCCTTCTCTCGGATGTACATGAGGTCGCTGTGGACGCTCGGGCGGCGGGCAAAGGGGGCCACGATGCCGTAAGCCTCACCAGCCCCATCGCTGGACCCTTCCTTCAAGAGTTTCTTGTTCTTGAGCGCCTTCTTGTGCAGAAGGTCACAGTACTGTACAGAAACCTTCCGGTGAAGGTCGGGGCTCATTTCGCTGGGCAGCTTGGCCATGGTGAAGAGGGCCTGGAACATTTGGTCCAAGCTGCTGTTCTTCTTGGCCGAGATCTCGAAGTAAGCACACTTCTTGGGATCCTGCCCCACCAGCTTCTCGATCTCCTGGGGATCCACCTCGCGGTAGAAGTCCCGGTCCCCTTTGTTTCCACAGATCACCAAGGGGACGTCGATATTCTCCTTGGTCTTGTTTTTCAGGCAGGACTTGGTCTCCAAGATCTGCTGCTTGAGGCGCTGGACTTCCTCGAAAGAATCGCGGTTGTCTAGGCTGAAAACCAGAATAAAGACGTCGCCTGCAGAAAAGGAGGGGAGAAGAGAGAAAGGGGAAAAAAAACAGGTTAGGTCTCAGTTGGTGGGTGAGGACTTCTAATCTCATATATTTCTTTTTCCAATTAACAGAAGGGGCAGGAAATCCCAGCTAATGCGTGAAACAGGATTAATAGAAAATAAAAACAGATTTTGTGGAGTAGGGGGTTTATCCTGTAACATTGTGCCGTTACTTTTTTCTAATAACAGCATTATAAGAACCCGAGGTGTACCTAAGTGCCAATGCTGATCCGACAAAAGGGTCATAAAAATAAAAGTATTTACAGCCCCAACTTATATTGCAGGGGAATCTGAGAACTTCAGAGGCTGTTCCTGATGCAGTAAACGGGCTGCCTTACTTTCAAAAGAAATTATGGGTTATGATCCTGCCACTTTCAGCAATGCGCTTCTGCTAGTGGGTGGATCTTTGGCCAGGAGTAAACTCCACTGGACCCAAGAGAATTTTAGCTCCCGGGATAAGATTTTGGCCACCTGTTTGCATGGCTTTCCGGGAGAGAAAAAGCTACGCAGCTGGAGTTTTCTGCAAGCCAGTTAGGAGCGAGGGACTGGGTGATGATGCTGGGATGGAAAAGCTAATAAGAAAAACCCGTTTAGACAAGCTTTGCTTCCCAGTGTATACCTATAGACCCCCTACACTCCCCCCTACACCAGGTTTGCTGCCTGTGACCAAGCAGGTTTTCAAAACACTGCAAAACTGGCCGAACTTGTGTCTCCCTGGGCACAGAGAAGGCAGAAAGAATACTATCAGATTTTGCTTAGCTTAAAACAAATAAACAGAGTGGGAGGGGGAAATAAGTCAAGGGAAACTAATTCAAAGCAACCCTTCGAGCCTCTGATTCGCCCAAGTAAGGTTCTACCGCCGTAGAAGGCTAGCCTTAGGGCGCAACAAGATTCTATTGTTTTCCTGCATCCCGAGGGCTGTCTCTCTTTAGAAACGATTAATTGCATTCAGTGCTAGCAGAAACCAAAATAAAACGAAGAGTCCTGTCGGTCTCTAAGGAGGAACACGTTTTATTTGGCGCAAGCTTTCCAGGACTGCGGCCAGCTTGCGGCCAAATAGAACTATCTGAGATTTGTAGTCTTTTTTTAAAAAAAGAGGGATGATAGCTAGAGAGAGAGAGAGATTCCACCACCCCCCCGCACTCGGTCTGTCTGTCTCTTTGTCTGTCCGTCCCGGCCCTGCTTCTTCTGGCTAAGAGGGACCAGCGGCTCACCGGTGAGGATGGAGAGGCGCCTCATGGCCGGGAAAGGGTGGTTGCCGGAGGTGTCCAAGATGTCGAGCTGATACACCTCCCCGCGGATACTGTAGAACTTGCGGTGGAAGTCCTCGATGGTGGGCGTGTACTGGTCCTCGAAGCGGCCGGTGAGGAAGCGGGAGACGATGGCCGTCTTGCCCACCTTGGAGGAGCCCAGGATGACCATCCGATAGCAGTTCTTGGCCGGGATGTTGAGCTCCGCCTCGCTGCTGGGACCCATCTTCTTGATCATCTCCGCCAGGCGCATTGGAGAGGCGAGAGCGAGAAGCGAGCGCGCACGAGAGAGAGAGAGACACAGAGAAGCGAGGAGGGACCGAGGCGAGCCGAGCAGGGGAGGCGGCGCGCGTGGAAGAGCTCTCGGCGGTTGTGCCGGCTCCAGGCGCGGCGCGCTCTTATATAGCCTCCAGCCCTGCGCAGGGAACGCCTCTCCTATGGAGGGGTGGGGGCGAGCCGGCAGAGGTTGCGGGCACCGCGGACGGGCCGCTTGGCTCTCCCTCCCTCCCTCCCTCCCGCTCCCTCTCTCTGTCTCTCACAAAGAGGCACACAGACTGAGAAGCCACCCTGCACTCTGCCCATGCCCAAGGAGCCTGTCCTCTCCTTCGTTCGTTTCCTTTTAGAGTATCCAAAAGTGATGCGCCCTGGCGCAGACAGCCATGATCCAGGTTCTTTCTTTCTTTCTTTCTTTCTTTCTTTCTTTCTTTCTTTCTTTCTTTCTTTCTTTCTTTCTTTCTTTCTTTCTTTCTTTCTTTCTTTCTTTCTTTCTTTCTTTCTTTCTTTCTTTTCCTTAAGGGGCCACACTGCCCTTTGTACGAGGTCAGGGACCCTATCCTATCCTTACTCACTTTCCCCACCACCATTGTTACACTCTCTCTCTCTCTCTCTCTCTCTCTCTCTCTCTCTCTCTCTCACACACACACACACACACACACACAAAATGCCGAACGATACTGCCCTGTACCTGCACTGAGATATGAAGTGGGATCAGAGGAAAACAGTTGAGAGTGAGAAAGAAATTGCGCAGCCTGCTTTTTGGCTGAGAGCAATGCTTTTTAACACCTTGGGGGTGGGGAGTAAGGGAGAAAAGAACTGGCAGTGTTCCTGAGCAAGTGCAGAGTGCAACCTCCTGCAGAGAAAGACACTCCCAACCTTGAAGGGGGTCCAGAGGTAGATGCCTCGTGAGGCAGAGCGTGGAAGGCGGCTGGGGGTGGGAGATGCATCAGTGATGCTCACCAGGGAATGTGGAAAAGATGGCAACCACAAGGTGGTCATCAGAAAGCTCCCAGAATCCCCAGTGACCCTGCAGCCTAGGGGATTCTGGAATTGTAGTCCAAGAAGGGACCACTTTCCCCAACTTTCACTGGATCTGGCTTGCCTCCTGCCCTACTTCGCTCCTTGGTTAAAGCCTGTGCTGCTTCAGTACGCCCCCGTAGCACTTAAAGCACTCTCTGGGAAGTCTGCAATGTTTTAATTGTGCAGGCCACACATTGCTCCCTGCCCCCCCCACCAAGTACCAAGCTGAGTACTCAGTTTACCCACCTTGGAAGGACAGAAGGCTGAGTCAACTTGGAGTGGTGGGGATAGAACTCAAGCCCTGAGCAGAGTGTTGACTGCAGTATTGCAGTTCAACCACTGTGCCACGAGACACCCCCCCCCCCGAAGCTAACTGAAAGCCACCTGGCTGGGGAAACAAGAAATAATGTTTTTAAAAAAGAAAAATAACAACAGGAAAGAGGGAGGGAAGGACACAAAAACTCCGTGGGATAACTCCAGATTTTGCAGGAGAATTTTTCTCCATTCCCCTGGGCAGAGTTTGCATTCATTCCCACCCACCCTTCCCAAAATCTCTTATCCTGGTATTGGTAAATAAAACACAGTGAGCCAGTTTTGGAAGCCACAGCTTCTCTTCTGTTGGAAAAGGCCAGATGGCCACGCATGAACAATGAGGGAGGCTTCTCCTGAGCATGCAAAGAGTGCATCCACTTTGGATAACCAGACCATTGAGATCTTGAGTCTGCACTAATTGATCTGGGTGGGCCTGGTGATTTTGTATTCAGCTTTCCCACCCTACTGCACACCAGGGAATCTGCTTAGTCTCAGCTTTCCTGTCTGTAAAATGGGGAGAAAAGCAGAGTTGATATTCTTCCACAAATAGCTAAGCTGGATCAGAGCAAAGGGCCTATTTAGTCATGTGAGCAGTTGGGCAGAGTGGCCAACACGCACCACAGACCTCACAACTGGTATGGTACATGCCCAATTATTTCCCTCTCCCCAATAATTATTGTGAGTCCTATCTCCTGCACTTTTCCCAGATTGAAAACAGCCTTTCCCATATGTGGTGTCTTGAACAGTACATGATATTCCACCCTAGTTTTGTGCAAAGGATGTGTGCAACAGGGCAGAACAATAACGTTAATCATAAGATGCTGAAATCATGCTGATCGACCTCTGATGTGTGCCAAGAAAAAGCCATTATGGGTAATCATAATCGCAAATAAATACAGCTTTGGGGGTGGGGGGGGGAGGAGAATTTGGAAGTTAATTGGGCAAGGACTGCGGCTACGATACGTAATTTCTCCCGCTAGGGGGCGCCGGAGGGCACTGTTTGCTAGGTTCTTTGCGGAACTTTCCGGAGCGTGTGCAAATTTTCGTTTTTCCCTTCGCATCTTGTGCAGCAACTTCTGTCAACAGTGTGTGCTGAAAGGCGGAGGAAGGTTGTTAAAAGCCTGGGTTTAATGAAGCACACTGCAAAATTACAAATGCGAGTAACCAGAAAGGCCTCTTTGGAGGGATGAGAGAAGAAGGACGATATTGTACAGAGATATTCAAAGGGAAAAGCATAGGGAAACCAGCAAGAACCTGAGACCCATGTAGTTCCAAGGGTCAAATCAAGCTCTATCCTCTTCCTTGGAAGTGGAACAGACTCATAAACACCAATGGGAAGGAGAGGGAAGCTTAGTGAAGAGTGTGTTGATCTCATCTTGATACATTTAATTGAGTGTTGCAAAGGGAGTGAACGGGGGGTGGGGGGAATGAGACCTTGTTTTCTGTTGGTTCCGACTCCTGGATATATCTAGCCTGTTCGTTGCCTATGCTGTTTGGAAGCAGCTGTTCAGGGCTTTGGACAAGATTCTTTCTCTGCTATACCAGGAGATCCTTAGTATATTCTGGTGGAATTAAGATACAGGCACCCACCAATCCTGATGCTGCTTTTGGGTCCAAAAAATCACAGGAGATGAAGTGTGCTCCAGATCTTGGCCTGGTGTCTCTGATGTCCTTGAGGAAGTGAATGTGCTCCAGGTTTTACTCAGAACTTTAAAAGGATTACCTAAAACACAGAACCTACTTGGAGGATAGGGTTCAGCACCCCTGACAGCTCCCAGGATGCTTAGACAATCAGAAAATAATGGAACAGGAAGAAGCCTGTAAGGCCACCAGGATCAACCCCCTGCTCAAGGCAGGAGTCGAAATCAAAGTAGATCTGACAGGTAGGTATCTAATTTTGACTCGAACACATGGGTTTTATTAGATCCCTACCTGCCAGATCTACTTTGATTCCGACTCCTGCTATGTCTAGCATTATACCTTCCCACCACGTTCAGCTCTTGGACTGAGCTGGCAGTAGTACTCACCAAGGGCGGCTATTATTTGGAAGATCAGGAGACTAGGTATTGATCTGAAATTCTGGCTCTAATGACGTGGCCTGTTAATAGCTCTCTGTGTTTCTTTCTGTGTGTGTTTCTCTCTCTGTGTGTGTTAAAAATAGCCAGTTCCTCCATGCTTAGCCGGTAGCTGGCAATGGAAAACATATTTCCTGTCTTCAATGAACCTCTTCGTTGACATTAAAGTCAAGTGTGCATCATCTAAGAGGGGTTTATGAATGCTGAATAAGCGTAAATAAGCCAGGGATGAAAATAGAAGATTCGGGAAGAAATCAGTTATCCTCTTGCTTTCACTTGTCTCAAATCCAGCAAGGAAATGTATATTCTTCTACGCAAAACCTCATCGAAGTGTTTCCAATGGAAACTTAATGTATTGCTACAGCTCTCGATCAGACATTTGTGCATGTAGACGCCTACAGTGTGAGTAACTCAGAGGATGAAATAGATCAGCTCCCCTCCTCTTCCATTGTTGATGCACTAGTACTAGGTTCTCTACGAGGAGAACTTGGAAAAGTTACTTTGCTGGACTGACTTGAAGTGCCTTTTCTACTGGACTCCACTGGGACTCAATCAGTGGGATAGAAAAAGTCCTCCATGCTCACTCCTTGTATAATTTCCTAGCGTTCAAAGCCTTATAGACTAGAAGACACCACTGGCCACTTGAGAAGTCTCTGGTTCATCATCTGGTCAAACGCAGCACTCAAAAGGTGTGGTTTCAATGCTGACTTTCCTTCAACAGTGTGTCCTTTGGCTGTGTTGGGCCACAAGTCCATCACCCCCAGTGAGTGGGAATGATGGCTTGGGAGCATGGGAATTGTAATTAAACACAGCCCACAGGCACTCCCTTGTGGGAGGTGGAAGCAACATTTGGCCGTTGGTCTGGGCCAACGCTGAGACAAAATGGTCTCCTTTGTCTCAGTAGCTGAGTTGCTGGCCATGGTGCTGAATGCCATAAAGCCCCATATTCCCTGTCCAAGGTCCTGAAATTGCCCCAATGTGCAGTTATATTTGAAAAGGCCTATGGCTGGAGAGCTCAGTGGTTTAGGTATCTGGCTGTGGAGCCAGAGGTTAAGAGTTCGATTCCCCCACTGTGTTTCTGGTGAAGAAAAGCCAACCTGTGTGACCTTTGGCAAGCTGCACAGTCCCAGGTTACCCTCAAAAGAAGGGAAAGGTAAACTACATCTGAGAACCTGGAAAACACTGGAAAAGGGTCACTGTACATCAGAATTCACTTGGCAGCACGTGATTATTATAATTTCATCATCACAGAACTGCAGAGCTTAAAGGGACCCTTCAGATCATGGGGTCCAGCCCTTTTCAAGGAGGCATAAGGGGGAAATCAAACTCCCAACCTCTGGCTTCACAGCCAGAGACCTAAACCACTAAACCACCAAGCTGTCCAGTATCTTGCTTAGGAGTATTTGCCTATTGTCAGTGATGGAATCCCTGACAGGTCAAATATCCATCAGGATATTATTTAGAAGGGTCACTGGAAATCCACAGACTATTTTGATGGGAGATTGGGCAGTTTTCATCTTACTGATCTGCCAGGAGGTGCTGGAGTTAAAATAGGGATCAGAGAGTTCCTCCCTAGACCACCTCTATGAAGTGAACTTCTGTGACTTCCGATGCGGTCACAAAAATATAATTTGTCAACACTCTGGCTGTACTAAAGTTTATAACCGTCATCATCCATCCAAATGTTTTAACTGATGAAGGCTGAGATGCTCTTGAATAGAGCGCCACTGGGCACAGAGTTAGTTCCAAGACAATTTAGAAAAAACTTATTTTCTTTGGCTTCTCGCTGAAATAAATCTATTGCATCACCATTCGGCAATCCGCTCAATAGGCCTACTCTGACTGGGATTTGGGTTTAGGTCTGAATGCCAGCGGGATAAGCTGGGAGTCAAACCAGAAAATGCTGAAATAGAGTCTGGAAATATTAGTTTTCAGATGACAAATCTCAGAAGTGTCCATCTCCTGACCATACAGCTTGGGACTCTTTGGGGAGTGGGGGGATGTCATCTTTATAAGAGTTAACTTTTCCAAACTTTGTGAACTGGAAATGAGTCTGTTTGTACGGCTATTAGGGCTCCCAGCTCGGGGATGGTGTTGCCTCTTTGACTTCAAATGTTCTCCGTCTCTTGGCTGGACCCTTCCTTTGTATTCCCGGTTGCCTACAACTCAACTGGGACATCAATCTATTCCAGTCTCCCTCCCCAATCAGCAATGGGATGAGAATTAACTGTGAATCATGCTGTGAGGCCAGTCTTTCCAGCAATTCTAGATCACAAAGAAAGTGATGGGAACATTGGTTTATTTTGGGAATAGGAAACAGTTCCAACTAAGTGGTCTGTGGGGGACCAACTTGAGATCAATAATAGCTCATATAATACTCTATTATTGCTCCTGTCTGTGCACACTCATGGTTGGGCTCAGACAAGCCCCGTAACAGAGTCTTATATGAGCTATTATTGATCTGTGTTCCTCCTGCTAATGCCATCCAAGATTTGTGAGAAAAACAAGAATTTTTAGCTTGACAGGTATCTAGTTCAGGTGAGGGTTGGAGAACATTCCCATAAATTCTTTGGACAGTCTGTGTCTGACTCAAGGACACACTCTACTTCTTTCTTCTCCACCTTTTCAACAAGAAACTGAGTCACGGAAATTTAGGAGACAAAGCTTTCCCCAGCCTTTTAATTTCTACTTCGGTTTGGATAAAAAGATCCCAATCAGTCCGACAGGTTGCGAAGGATTTTGAAGCCATACGAAATGTGCAAGACCTGTTTGATTAGGAGTGAAAAGAGACATTGTGTGCATGCTAACGCAAGGCGCTCTTGCCCACCTGTGGATTTTTATCCTCAGCTCACCAAAGCAAGACGATCTGTCTAGCCACCCAGCTGCTGTTTTGGCAAGGATCTGCTCATAATTCTTTTTGCATTTCAAACCCTTCTGGCTTCACCCACCGGTCCACATCGACAGCAATCTGCCGGCAGACGCATTGCTCTGCGTCTCTGATAAAGTGGGCTTCAGCCCATGAACGTCTGGGGGATGAATAAATTGTGTGAGACTCTAAAACTTGTGCGTTGTCATTGCTGGGTCAGTCATACCTGGGCTCCTGCCTTAGGATCTCTGTCCGTGCCACCCTTGTGATGGGCATTTTGGGCACCCAGGAGGGAGAAGCCTGGGGGAGAGGCGCAAGCCTGCCCTTATGCCAGCTTCTCCCCCAGATGGTTCCATTTCATGCAAGAAGGTAGCTGGGATTGCCCCGTGATTAACACCCCTCTTCCAGACTCAAGCTCTACATGGGTGCAATCCTGCCACGTCTCAGTTTTCCACCCACTGTATCTCTCTATCCATCTGTTATTCTTTCTCTGTCCCTCTCAGCAACTCTGTCACTATGCCGCTCCCTGCAGAGCGAAAGACTGGAGGAAAAAAGGAGTCCTAACGATTACTTCTCTGCACACCCACATGGGAACTTGACAGAGCACGGACATTTGTTTGGTTCCAGCGCTTAGGAGCCAATGGTCCATGGAGTCTTCCCAAGATGGTCACTGCGAGGGACAGGAAAGAAAAGTACAGGCACCCTGTCGTCTTTCGAATCATGACTTTCCTGGAGCTTTTGGCCTGTCTCAGGCGGCTCACAACGGGCCATAATCAAGGCTGTGGCTCATCTCAGCCCCTGAAGTGGTTGGTTGCCTGTCAGGTCAGGAAGGGGCAGTGGTGCTGAGATCCTCAGAAGAACCCCGCTAGATTGAACCCAAAGGCTATCAAGAAAAAAGCTGCCTGATAACGAATCAGGCCCTTGGTCCATCAGCTTTGCCTGCCAACTGTGGCTCTTCGGGATTTGGGAGAAGATATTTTCCTAGCCCATCCTGGAGAGCTGTGGTATTCCCTGGTAGTCTCTCATCCAAGGATGAACCAGGGTCAACCCTGCTTAGATTACAAAACTGGAAGAGTTCTGGCATATTCCAGACTTTGGTTTGGGGTTCCATGGTGATCAAGTGTCTACCTCCAATGGACATTCGGAGATACCTATCTTCTGCGTGCAGGATCGCAGAATCGTAGACTTGGGAGGGGCCCAAGTAGCATGTAGTCTAACCTATCGAAAATTTAGAAACTCTATAATGGAACTGTGTCGGCCACCCATCCAACATCCATTCCAAAACTATCAATAAAAGAGACTTCACTCCCTCTCTGGCAGTTTGTTGCCCTCTCAGAAATGATGCTCTTCTTCACCCTAATTGAAAGTAGCTGTTTAGAGGTCTGTTCTTTATGAATTTGCCTACAAACAGCTTTACAGTGGGGTCTTGACTTGAGAATTTAATCCGTATTGGAAGGCAGTTCTCAAGTCAAAAAGTTCTCAGGTCAAATCTGCATTTCCCATAGGAATGCATTGAAAACCATTTGATCCGTATCTGCTCTTTTCCGTCCATAGAAATTAATGGGAAGCTGCTATTCCTCCTTGAACCACTAGAGGGGGATATTTTGTTTCTTTTTTTCTTAGGTCAAGAAAGGTTCAGGGAAGGCAGGGAAAATACAGTCCAGGCAGTACAGTAGACCCTTGACTTACAGAATTAATCCGTATTGGAACGGTGGCTGCAGGTCAAAAAGTCTGTAGGTCAAGTCTCCATTGAGCTACAGTGCATAGAAAACCGATTAATCCCGTAACAGGCCATTTTTGTTCCATTTTGGTTTTTTTCTGGTCTGTAAGTCAAATCTCAGTCTGCAAGTCAAATCTAAATTTTGCAGCCAGAGAAGTCTGTAACTCAAAAAGTCTGTAAGTCAAGCCGTCTGTAAGTCAAGGGTCCACTGTACTTGCCCAGCCTGAAGAGCAGGGGATGTAAATTTTTAATTTGGGAATTTCCTCAAGGAGAATTTTTTAAAAAGTGAACAGTTATGCTGGCGAATCCCCAATAAATGGTTCTGAGCAGTTTTCATCCCTATAGGAACAGGTGTTTTGTAAACCCAATGGATCTTAATTACCCATTGAAGACCAGTACAGCCAAAAAACATTGCTTTTGCTCACTGTGTGATCTTACTGCTGAGGAAATCTTTCCCCATTTGCACACCTGCCAGGATACTGTGATTGCAGCAAGATGTGAAGAAGTGTCATTGTTTATGCTAATGAAAAAAAATCCCAACTCTGTAAGTCGTGGCTGAACTACACCAGTGTGGATAGGTTAATAAAGGAAGTACTTCAGCAGAAGCTGGCTGAATCAGTCTGGAGAAATAATTCAGAAAAGAGGCTGGTTATCTCAAGTCGACTGCATGCAAGGAGGCCGGATCATTCCTCTAATTGTGGATTTTAGCACCCTGTGAATTTACATTGATTCTTTTATGATTAATAAACACTTTTGAATGGTATCAGGTCTACCCGAATGACAACAGGCTGGGAATGTCACATATGGAGCTATCAGTAACAGCCGGTTTTTGAATTTACTTAACGAGGCGAATAAGCAAACTGACAAGTCCCCCCTCGTGAACGCCTCTGTAGGGCAGGATGGTCAGAACGATGCCAGGCAACCTGGAAAAGCGGCTTGGATGTCCTAATGTATGAGGCAGACAAATCTGTATGTCTGAACTGTTGCAGAGTTTTGACTTTCCGGTTAAATTCCTCCAGTTGCATAGCAGAAGTACAGGCAAAATAGCTTCCCCAGAGTAGCCCACCCTCTTTTTTCACTTACAGTCTCAATAGTTCACTCTGGGACATTAGTAAGATAAAGAATAAAAGGTTTCATTGCTTACAATTGAACAGATCAAACAGCAAACTGATAGACATGGATGCCTTCAACAACGGACTCTAGAGAGAGAAAAAGCCACCGAGCAGAGAGGCGGGGCTGTCCTTGAATTCACAGGGAGGGAAGGAACAATTGGTTAGTGTTGGATAGATTGACAGCCACCCCAGCCTGGAAAGGTCCCTCCCAGCCAAACCTTCTAAAGGCAGCAAGCAATGTTGCAAAAACTCCAACACAAACTAGAGGACAGGCAAAGGGGACCGGGTAAATCATTGTGTTTTCTAGCCACATCCCATGCCCCTTCCCAGTGGAACCAGGAGATGTATTGCAGATAGTGTTTGACAGCTCAAGAGTTTAGAAATCTGACTTTTTTGGGAGACTAAAAGCCAGAATCCTCCAGACCATCCGGCAGACAAAAATGGCCATCACGCTCCCGAGGGCTATACTCCAGGTCTCCAAAATGCTTCTTACATCTCCTGACAACCCATCAGTATGTACACAGTGTGTGTGTGAGTCACTGTTTTTTGACCTGCAAGGGACCCAAACCTTGAGAGAAAGCCCGGGAGAACTCTGTGGTCACGGCAACTAGTGGGACCGCAGCTATGTCAAAGGACTTTAATGTTCAGCTGAGTGCAACGGCACATCTAATCCTCTCCTTTCACGTAGCAAGAGGGCCAGTCTTGAAGGGGCCTTCCCACTTCTAGCGTCATCGCTCTGCAGCTGAAAGGTGCACAGCAAGTCGCCTGCCGGTAAGGCGGTGTCCTTTCCGGAGTTCCAAAGCTGGAGCCCGAAAAGGAGAGGGTGACATTTTGAATACCGGCCGCTGATCTTCCAAGTGGGAGGAATTCCACTGGCCTTGAACGAAGTACTCCATGTTTACAACGGAGGTCAAGAGGGCTTAGTTCCAGGGCCTATAGTCCCTCCTAGGCCTCGGCTTGCTTTGGAGCTTAGTAGAGGATCAGCGCAGGATTGGTGAGCTTCCCTGGATGGGAACACACAGATTTTGCACTTGGGATGACTTTTGAAGATTGACCTGCATGGAACACATCCACCCCTGGAACAGTGGGGGGTTTGGGGGGGTGTCAAAAGCTGCAAATAGAATAGTCTTGACCTCTTTGTGTGGTGGATATACGGCATTGTCGAAGCCAGGCATGAGGAACGTGTGGTCTTCTCCAACTCCTTTCTAGAGGCTGCTCGGGTATTTAGCAGATGAAGCTCAAAACCTCTGGAAGGCCAGAAGTTCCTGATCTCCCATCTAAGTAGAGATGTTCTACTTCAAGTGGGTTCAGCCACCTAGGACAGGCAGGGGATCTTCCCGGACAGAAAGGAAGGAGCAGAAGACGGCTTCCTCTTTTAACCAAGCCTTTCCTGAGTGAGCTGGTCACTTCTTCAGGTTCACGTAGTCTTTGCAAGCTTCCTGCTTCATCCAGGACAGCCCGCTTTGCACACAGAGACTCCAAAATAGGGCTTTTTTCCCTTCTTTTTTGCTAATGCACATAGAAGATTAAAAAGAAAGTTGCAATGATTCTGGCAGATCCATTCCTTGATCTAGGTCAAGTGTTGCGATGAGGAAGAAGCACCTTCTTCTCCGCTTGATGTGAATCTGAGTTCTCAGAGTCCCGGGCCTGTAAATATAACAAAAGGAGAAGCATCAAGAGGAGATTTGTTAGGTGGCCCATCATGGGCTTTTCCTTGGCTCAAGGGAAGCAAGACCAGTTGGTCTCTTGGCTTTAGCCCAGGAAAGATCTGTAGAATAAGAAAGTCTATGCCTTCTTCAAAGCTAGGTGTGAATGTGAATTCTTGTCACCAAGAGTCCCCGGCTTCTTGCTGTAACAAATAGAGGGAGAAGAAAAAGCTTTGCTGACAATGTTTTGAAGGCGAGGAGGTGGGATGAGCCGTCTGGCAGAACACGGTGTCATGAAAGGGTGTCCGTGGCACATGGACCAGGGCCCTGGGACAGGGCTGTGTTCTGTAACCGCAGTGCATCTTTTGCCACCCAGTTACAAGCGATGCACTGGATGTTCCCTGCGGATCTGCAGTTGAAATTATCATCGCCTAGTTAGCTGGCCGAGACGCCAGTTCTTCGGAACATTGTGTGGAGAAACCAGACCCCGGTGTGCTTCAAGATACTGTCTGGGGAGGGCCGGGGTGGGGGGGGGGAAGGAGATAGGCCTGGTGTTTGTCTGTCAGTAGAGAGAAAGGCATTAACATGTCCTGGAGTTTGTACCCAGAGAGATAGCCCCATTCTCACACCTTCTGCTGGCTTTCAAAGAGCTTGGGATTAGAAAGAAAATGTCAGTGGTAACCAGAGACTACCCAAACTCTGCACACATAACTGTGAAATGTAGGCCATGAGTGCTCGGAAGGAGAGAAGCTAGTCCAACGGTTAAAGTCCAAACCACCAAGCCAGTCTTGTTGGAAGCAGCAAGTCATCTGAAGGTAGGGAATAACAGGCAGCGAGATAACCACGGCACTCCCCCTTTGTCTTGTCTAGATCTACATGCTGACTGCTATTCTTAGGCCCGCTTTCTTTCTCCTCCATCTATGGTGACTTTCTATCTCTTCTTGCTCCACCACCTTTGTCAATTTGCATGTATGGAATGCAAATACTTCTTTCTATAGTTACGAACTCAACCCTACCCTGTTGCACTCTGACAGCAAACATACCAAATCATCTGAACAAGTAGTGATTCTGCCCGGTCCGCCCACCCACTCCGTATTGTCTACGCTCGGGATTTTGTGCCAGGTCTCGGTCCCAATGACTCCTGCCTCCTGCTTCTCAATCTGGAGGTTTAGAAGGATGTGAGGGGTCACCACCGGGAAGCCCACGACAGCTGTAGGAGAGAGTAGCTTTATATTGGAGGTGATGGCCCATGCCACAAAGATACTAGACCTCATGGCACTTGGGCGAGAGATACCTCAGTTAATTCACGGTGAGTGAAAGGGGAATATGAGTTCTATCCATCCACAAGTTTGTTCTCTTTTTTTTGCTCTCCCAGACGGGGGCCACTGGCAATGTTTTCCCACGTGGTTCGCTCTGTTTGCTAAGCCGGGGAAGATGTGATTTGATTTTACACAGACTGAGCTGAGTACCTCAAGCTGGAGAGAGTAAAGGGGACCCATTTCCAGGTAACTCTCTGTTTCTGTGGAAAAGCAAACACCTTTAGAGTTCAGCAAGGCCAGGCAAATATGGCTTTGATTGGACGAGATGGAAAAAAACGGTGAGCGCAGCCCATCGGCTGAAAGAAGAGGGAGGGTGGGAATAGCCACTCCATAATGTTGCCGACGCGAGGAAGAAGAAAAGGATAACACAGGGTGTCTATCATCCACTCTTATTTACTGACAAAACCTTGCCACCTCGTGTTGAAAGGCAGGGCATGGATAAAGGAAGGGTTTGTTTATGGCCAAGCCATTCTGTTCTGGGCCTTGAAGAGACCAGTGGCATCATCAGAGAACTGTTGGCTGAAGTTCAGCAAGCACAGTTGATGCCCTCGGCCACAAGCAGGACTTCCTTTCTGCCCTTCGCCAGAAGGGAATCTACACATGCATTAAATTTTAATTTTTTTTTTTAAAAAAAGCATTTATGTTCTAATTTTCGCAATGGGATCTCCAGATACAAACTCTTGGTTTTTTTTTTTTTTTTGAAGCCTACAAGGGTTGGGGTCGGGGATAAGTAAAATGGAGCACTGCGTAAACACAGGGATAATAAAACACCAGGGGAAAGACAGTAGGAAAAAAATAGCAGAGTTACAGCAGCAAAATATATATTTGTAAGCAAAAGCACATAGCAGAACCATTTGGGGATGCGTCCTGAAGGATTCTCTTTCAACAGCGTGGTTGGGAACCCAAGAGAAACCTTGTTTGATCCAAGTAAGAGGCACGTTTTCTCAAGCTCCCTGTAGCTTGCAAATTCAGCTGCTCCGCGTTGTGGTCGGCTTGCCTCCGTCTCATGCTGCAGATTGGCTGGCTTTTGCCAAGGGTTTGGGCATTAGGAGGGGAACATTTATTTTTTTATTATTTTATTTTATTTATTTTATTTATACCCTGCCCATCTGGTCTAAAACATGGGCCTGATTTGCAGGTTTGATGGCTCGGGCGTGGAGCTTTGAAGGAAAGGTGTGCCTGCATGGAAAACCATTGTAATAGCAAGTCATATGCATTTCCTTTAATGTCTGGTTTGACTAGGGTTGCAAAGGAAGGTTTGAGACAGATTTTGAAAAGCACCATGATTCAGAGGGAAGGAAAGTAACTTTCCTTGGACTATATCCTATAGCAGCTACTCAAATACCCACACCTAAAACTTTCACAGATCTATAAAAGGTGCAGAAATCCAGCTTTTGAAGAGCAGAAAGGAAGACTTTGGCACAGAATGCAGAGCTGTGCCCAATAAAAAAAGTCCTCATTACATCCAACAGAAGGCTCAAACAAGCACATTTTCCATTGCGGTAGTCATATGAATCAGAGAAGCACCCGTATATTTTCCTATGTATACATCTTTGCTGTATTTACCGCTCTACCTGTCTTGAAGCGTCTGTGGTGACTCCTCACCCAATCTGCATATTTCAACACCGATCTTTGGAGGGCCGTAAATGCCACCTCCCGATGACGCCCATTGCGTTTATGGCAGGATGACATAAAGTCTCCCCGACAATGTAATGAGCGGGAATAAAACGACTCCTTTGGCGTGAATACAAAAGTTCAGGGATTGATTTAAAAAAAACTTTTAAAGAGTATTATGTCACATGTGGACAGCTGTTTTATGAAAACAAGGATTTCCCAGATTCTGTGTCGTTCATTTCCTGATCAGTCCCAAAATACGTTTTCACAACGACGAAGAATCAAAAAGTTACCAAGAAAAGAAAAAGTAAAGTAACAAGCGAAGTAATGAAATAATGCTGTGAGCTACTGGTGTTCGTTTCTTTTTAAAAAATCTTGCTAGGACAAAAGGAGAGGAATGATGTTCAAACACTGTAATGACTAACAGGGACAAATTCCTTTCGAAGAGTAACTTTCTAAGATCTGCACTCAACCATTAGGGGTCAACTGAGTTCCTTCCTTCCTTCCTTCCTTCCTTCCTTCCTTCCTTCCTTCCTTCCTTCCTTCCTTCCTTCCTTCCTTCCTTCCTTCCTTCCTTCCTTCCTTCATCAGCCCCTTCGTTCCTTCATTCCTTTGTTCCTTCCTTCATTCGTCCGTCCGTCCGTCCGTCCGTCCGTCCGTCCGTCCTTCCTTCCTTCCTTCCTTCCTTCCTTCCTTCCTTCCTTCCTTCCTTCCTTCATCAGCCCCTTCGTTCCTTCATTCCTTTGTTCCTTCCTTCATTCGTCCGTCCGTCCGTCCTTCCTTCCTTCCTTCCTTCCTTCCTTCATCAGCCCCTTCGTTCCTTCATTCCTTTGTTCCTTCCTTCCTTCGTCCGTCCGTCCGTCCGTCCGTCCGTCCGTCCGTCCGTCCGTCCGTCCGTCCGTCCGTCCGTCCTTCCTTCCTTCCTTCCTTCCTTCCTTCATCAGCCCCTTCGTTCCTTCATTCCTTTGTTCCTTCCTTCCTTCCTTCCTTCCTCCCTCCCTCCTTCCTTCCTTCCTTCCTTCCTTCCTTCCTTCCTTCCTTCCTTCATCAGCCCCTTCGTTCCTTCCTTCGTTCCTTCGTTCCTTCGTTCCTTCCTTCCTTCCTTCCTTCCTTCCTTCCTTCCTCCGTCCGTCCGTCCGTCCGTCCGTCCTTCCTTCGTCCGTCCGTCCGTCCGTCCGTCCTTCCTTCCTTCCTTCCTTTCCTTCCTTCCTTCCTTCCTTCCTTCCTTCCTTCCTTCCTTCCTTCCTTCCTTCCTTCCTTCCTTCCTTCCTTCCTTCCTTCCTTCCTTCCTTCCTTCCTTCCTTCCAGCCATGAATTGTATGCCATTCTCTGAGCGCTGGGTGCTTTCTTTCAGCGGCTGGGTCTCCACATGATTAATGGAGGCAGGTATGAACCGACTCCAGCTGCCTGGGAACTAATTAATCTCAATCTCAGACAGCAGGCAGTTCAAAATAATTATTGCTCCAATAAATAGCTGCAGAACAGAGAGCGGAGGCTTAGGTGGTGGCACTGACATACCGGTCTCCACCGACACACCCGCTCAGAAATGCCATTGTGACACATAATTAAGTCCCCCAAGGCTTTGCTCTGGTTTCTATTTATTTATTGTGAAAGAAGAGTTGTATGTGGGAGGGGGAAGCGGGAAGAAGGAGTCTTGGTTGTTGTTCAGTCGTGAAGTCGTGTCCGACTCTTCGTGACCCCATGGACCAGAGTACGCCAGGCCGTTCTGTCTTCCACTGCCTCCTGCAGAATTTGGTAACAAATTCATGTTGGTGGCTTTGATGACCCTGTCCATCCATCTCATCCTCTGTCGTCCCCTTCTCCTCATGCCTTCACACTTTCCCAACATCAGAGTCTTTTCCAGGGAGTCTTCTCATCAGATGGCCAAAATATTGGAGCCTCAGCTTCAGGATCTGTCCTTCCAGTGAGCACTCAGGCTTAATTTCCTTCAGAATGGATAGATTTGTTCTCCTTGCAGTCCAGGGGACTCTCAAGAGTCTCCTCCAGCACCACAATTCAAAAACATCAATTCTTCGGCGGTCAGCCTTCTTTATGGTCCAGCTCTCAATTCCATACATCACTACTGGAAAAATCATAGCTTCGACTATGCGGACCTTTGTTGGCAAGGTGATGTCTCTGCTTTTTAAGATGCTGCCTAGGTTTGTCATCACTTTCCTCCCAAGAAGCAGGCGTCTTTTAATTTCGTGGCTGGTGTCCCCATCTGCATTCATCATGGAGCCCAAGAAAGTAAAATCTGTCAGTGCCTCCATATCTTCCCCTTCTATTTGCCAGAAGGAGTCTTTACTCTTAATTTTTTTTTTTTTTTTGGAAAAAAACAGGGAAATGCCCAAGGAGATCAGAAGGTCCAGAGGGGGGAGGAGGTGAAGGTAGAAATGGCAGAGGAAGGATGAGAGCGTTAGACTGAAAGGGGGCTTGGTTTGACACACCCTTCTCCCATTAATATGTCTTAAACTTTACATCCTAAAGAGGTTGTATGGGGGGGTGGGGGCTGCAAAAGTGTGTTGAACCGATGAAATCTGTGGTTTGTATGTAGTCTAACCATGTAAATTCAATATGCAAACAACTGAACCCTTCTCCTGTGGTCGTTTCCAGACATGTCGCTTGTTCGAATGACAATTCCGTTGGATTTGAACCCAGGCCTTCTCAGCCCTCATCCAAAGCCCTCTGCTCTGCTCTACATTGGCACTGTCTTTGCACCCAGGCCTGATTTTGCTAAGTGTCTCTTGTTAATGGAGGAAAAAGGCCCGACGGAACCACCTTCTGCTGGTTCCTGCAAGGGGGGAAACAAGTTGCAACCGCCTGGATGTTAGCAGCAGAAACGCCGCCAGGCAAGTTGGTTCAGATTCTTAGAAACTGGCCGCCGTGTTTAGTGAGGGCTCGAGTGTTTCCTTAGAAATGGGGACCAAATGGTGTTTAACCTTCCGCAGCTAATGTTGTTATGAAGTTATAAGTGGTATTTAGGAGCAGGAGGAAGGGACAGAGCCAGTCCCTGCCTTCTCTTTGAAGCAATACTCCAAAGTTGCCACCTGGAAGAAAAAAGATCACAGCAAGAGCCGTGACACCAGCAACACCAAACGAGGCAAGACTGGATCTTGCCTGGAAACGCTTCTTGGAAGAGACATGCACTCTTTTCATCACTATGCACCCCTTGGCAGGCTTCTGGATCTTGCAAAGGGCAAAGACAGAAGCTGTCTCCAATAAAGCCAAGCTCCTCTGAGGTCATGGAAGAGTTTTGAATTGTTGGTTAAATTCTTCGAGCTGCGCAGCAGAAAGGCAGGGCTGAATAACTTCAAGTTTCCCAGAGTAGACCACCCCCTTTTTCTCATCCACTGGCACTTACTGGCTCAATATGTTGCATCGGTGTAACATGGTATCCCCTAATTATGCCTGCAGGGCGGAGTGCAATTTGGATTTTACTAAATGCTCTGGAAACCTGCAAGTACGTGCGGACTAGAATTGGTGGATGCGCTATGAACCTCCGTGCTGCTCTGAATTTCAGTCTCCTTTTTAAGGGAAATATCAGAGTGACGAAGAATCAGATAACAGGGCAAAGCTGCAGTGAGGTAAGCTGTGATTGTCACATTGTAAGACGTCACACTTCAAAAGTACTGAGTGGGGAATAAAGTTACTTTACTGATGCAACTGTCCGTTCCCTAGTTACCTTCAGGAGTTACTATTAAAAGGAACTTTTGGACAGGACGATTCAGTTTAGATATCATCGTCTCATCAGCCCAAAGGGGGTTCCCCTGCAGAAATTAAGACAGTCATGCGCCTAACAGAAATGCAACGACACTGCAGAAGAATTTATTTATGAACGCTGTGAGCAACAGGATGGAATGACTTTGGAACAGTATGTGGTTTTTTTTTGGAAGAGTAACTTTCTAAGCTCAGCAGAAAACTGGCTGAAACATTTCAGGAAGCAAAAGGAGACGAAGCCAGAGCCATGATCAACAAACGGCAGCTGGTTCAACACACCTATTCAAAATCTAGCAAACTCTCCATGTTTGAGAAGCTTTTTCGGGTCAGGGAGTTGTATTCCAAAAAAACCCCATTGTTTGGGCAGGGGATCGATTCTCCTTGAAACAAACATGGCAATATTTAAGGTGTGTGCAGATTTGAACGGCAACCGTGTAAATTCTGCAGGAGGCACAAATCTGTTTCTCACGAGCCGCAATTAACCTCAACACGACACTATTGTATCTACATGTGAAATAATTAGAATTGCCTGCTCTCTGAACCTTGCCCTAAAAGCCAGATTTGAGGGCCCTGGTTTTTCAGAATGGCAGGGACGATCACCAGCAGGGCTTGGAATTATGATCCTTTCGTACTCCGTTCCCATAATCCCCCCTCGATTATGCTTACTGTAGTCCGCATCTACCACTCCAGACTATTAGCTAGACTCGCTGCTACCTTTAGATCTTAAATACTGTTTATTTTTTTTTAAAAAAGAAAAGTTAAATGATGCCTACTTTAAAAATGATCCACTTATTCTGAAATTGACAACATTGCATAAGACCTCCTGTCTCTTTACGTCTGCCTAGTTTTTCACTTTTTTTAAAAAAAAAATCCCATTGGAGAAAAAAAGAACTCCCTTTGTCAAATCAAAGTGGAGTGCCACGATGGAAGAAAAATGGGATATAAATGCACTATATAATACCAGCTGCCTGTTCTTCTGGGACATTCTCCTATCAGCAAATGAAAGCTAATTTAGAGCTATTACTATATGCCTCGCGAACAAACAACATGCATCGTTTGAATAATGCAGTGCCTCTTTGCTTGTTCTGTCGTTATGGGTACCGAGGCCATTTTAGCATGCACCTGCAAACATGGGAGTGCAGAAAGGCTGGAGAAAATGGATATAAATATAAAACCCATTGCAAAAAATTATCATGATTAAGGTCAGCATTTGAAATGATAATGAATGATTTATACCACCGGGCTGGGCAGCTGAGCGGGAGAGCGCCACTGTTGCTCTGCCCTACATACGGGCTTCCAACAGGACTCTGTTCAGAGTTCAGAAACACTGGGGGTTTTGGGATTACTGATTCTGAATTCCCTAGCTAACGTGACTGTCGGTCATGCTGGTTTGGGAACTCGGGAAGTTTGGGTTGCCCAGTTTTGAGTTTGGGTTAAATTCCTCCATCTGTGCAGCAGAAGTCCAGAGATTTACAGAGCAGAATAGCTTCCAGTCCCCAAAATTTACTCCACAACCCCCCCTTTTTCCTCACCCACTGGTATGTCCAGTTTAAATAACTCACTGACATAAGTAGGAAGGCGAATAAAAGGTGCAATTTACATACAGTGAGCAGGTACCAGCAAGCTAGAAACGTGGCTGCTTTGAGCAGCAGGTTTCAACAGATTCACTAAGGGCTTGCAACAGACAGAGGAGAGGGAAAGAGATATAACGAGAAGGGGCTCTCTTTGAATTCAGAGGTAGGGAAGGATCTATTGTTTAATGCTGTTAGTGATTGACAGTCATCCCAGCCCCGAAAAGGTTCCCTTCCAACGACACCTTCGAGAGTCAGCATGCGAGGTTGCAAAACTCCACTGGTTTGGTTCTAAAAGGGTTCCTGGCTTTCCTGCCATTGGCCCCTGGTCTGATCCACCTTGACCTTTCTGATATTTTAACCCATAACGTGGTTAAAATCCCAGGGAAGGGCACACACAGAAAAACTCTTTTCTTGGATATTGATTATTCCCCCCACAATTTATTTTACATTCTGGCCCTTAAGGATGCATCCATTGCAGACAGGACGAAACAATAATTTAAATCGCTGTATTCAGGATGCTGTAGCCTGGTTAACCGAACCGTTACTCCAGCTCTTTTCGACAGAAGTGGAGTCCACTTGACAGTTATGGAGCTGTTCAGAAAAATCAAAATACTACGAGGGAACACAGGATTCGTGTGTTAGCAGAAGGGAGGTGTATTCAGAGACTGTTTACATCAGTGTGGAAACAATGATTGAGAAGACAATTGTATTGGCAGGATAGGAGGACATAAAAGAACTATAAGAACCAGCCGATGGGAAGAGAAAACAGAGAAAATAATGTATAACATTGTAATACACAGGAGGAGGAGGAGGAATACAGGCAGATTCCTGATGCCGATCAATACTTTTTATGTCTTTTCCACCACCTGATCTTCAAAGCACTTTACGGCCGGACTCGTTTCAGCCTGGTGCGAAGAATACAGGCAGTGAGATCCCAAGCATACGAACTTTATAGGGCAGAGTCACACCATCAAAAGCCGTGTAAGGATGGCGTCATAAATGTGGACTTCGCTAGGAGTCCACATTTCTCCTAATCCCACTGCTTTTGTGGCTTGAAGATGTGTTTTTTGTGGGGTCCAAGATGGAGTAGGTGGAAGGAGGGAAAAAAATGGTGTCCACACTGCGCTGCGCAGAAATACATCGGCTTCTCCTCAGATCCGGATCGGAGCCTGAAAAAGTCATCAGGTAAGGACAGCCAGATCCCAAAGTGAAGATAACACTCCCGTAGTTTAGTTTCTGAAACACTCTCTGGCTTAGAAGCCGGATCATCTCTCCCCCCCCCTTCAGCTTGCCACTCTGCCAAACAGCCCCAGGCCTTCTGTGACATCACAGCTGCTGTGATGTCACAGAAGGTGGCAGCCACAGAGAGAGAGAGAGAGAAAGAGCACGCCTGCCACCTCCACCTACAAATTTTCCTTGTGTGCATTCAGAACAGGTCAGCCCGCACAGAAGAGGGAACCCAGATAGGCTGGCAAGCTAGAGGGCAAGGAACGACTTCCAACAGTAGAAGGGGAGCTTGAAAAAGTTACTTTTTTTGGGGGGGGGGAGCAAGGTTTCCATCCTCTGCACGAAAGACACCATGACTGGCAAAGATTCAGCAAGCCACGGCGTTCCAGATTACATGGGACGTGGAAGCACCTATTTTAAAGGCGGTGCTAGATTTAAAAACAAACCCCTCACTCTGTATGCAAAATAATTCCCCCAAAACTATTAAGAGACCATGCCCTCTCCCTGACATGTTTCTGAAGAGCTGGGGTGCTCCGTGTTTTGAGTACATCCTATGTAGGGCTCTCCGGATGGGATTGAAGTACAAACCCCCCCCATCATCCCCATTATTTTCTGTGCTGGTTAAAGGCTGATGGGGAGTTAGAATCCACCGTCATCCAACGTGTCCCCCAATGCTACTTCACAGAGGTGTTGTGTGTCGTCTTCCTCTGACGCCAGGCCCTTTGTTCAGAACATGGCGGTTGCCGAGCATCACGGTCGATGCTGGTCCCCCAGCCAAAGCCACAGCGCCTGACCCGTCCCCCACAGCATTTCTCCCCCGTTCTGATCTGCAAAACAAGCCTGCAGGATCCCCAGTGGGAGGTTGAGCTGGTGCGGAGGACCTGGCTTCAAGATCCTTCATCTGCCCCATTTCCAGGAGAAGGAGGCTCATCGCGAACCGGTCAAGCCAACCCGGGAAGAACAGGATCTGCGCATCCTGAAAACAGCAACTCTGGAGTCCTCTTTCTCCATGCTCTTTTATCTCCGTCTCCCATGCCCCGGCAGTGGCACAACTTTGGCGCATGCTCGGCGCACCTGTACATGAGCTGTCATGTTTCAATGCGCAGACGTGTGTGTGTTCAGAGAACAGTTACATAAGATGCCCAGGCCTCCTGCCTGTTTTCTGTTTTTCTGACACCCCCACGTATATAATCAACACATCCAGACTTCCAGGGCTAATGGACGCCGATGAAAGAGAGGGGCGGAGCCGAGGAGTCCTTATCGAAAGAAACACCCCCCCCCTTTTGTGCGCTTCTGGTGTCAAGGCTTTGTGAATGTCGGACACCCTCCTTCCTAACCACGCTTGCCCCCTACGCACACCCCAGTTTTCCAGCTTTAAAAGAAAGGATGCTGTAGAGCTAGAAGAAATTTAAAAGTCAGGCTGGAATCGGTCATTTCCGATCCCATTATCTCGCGTCGCCAGTGGTCTAACTGCAGAGGCAAAATGGCTTCCGTCGTCCAAACCGCAACAGTGCTTCTTGGGTCCTCTCGGGTAACAAGGCGGGAGCTATAGGCGCCTGTTTGCCTTCTGGCGGTAGATTTCTTCTGTAAAAGGCCTGGCGGGGGAAAAAGAGACCAAAGTTTTGGAAAGGGAGGGGGCGGACCAAAGAAAGAGAGAAAGGTAGGAAATGAAAACGGGTAAAGCTCTTTGCTCCCTGGCCGAGAGAGAATCTGCTGCCAGTCAGAGCTTGTAATACTGAACCAATTGTGCCGATTCGTATAAGGCAGCTTTCTGTGTTTGTGAGGTTTGGGGACATTTTCCCCAAAAGCCAGCACTCTCCAGAGATGCAGCTGTCCACTACAACTCCCAGTAGCCACGCCAAGATAAACCCACCGGCAGAGATTATGGGAGATGGTAATCTGAACCATTTGGAGGGTGCAAAACGAGGGAAGGCCACGCTAAGGGTTTCCCCTGAGACCATCGGGAGCATGGGGGCTTTGTAGGAAGACCCATGAAAGGTCTCTGGCGGCTGCTCAGCCATATACGTTGGTTCTGTAGGTCACCATTGAGGGTGACCGAGAGATGGAACCGGGGGCAGAGGGGAGCACCGAAGGATAAGCACAGCTTTCAAGAGTTTCTCCAGGATCCTCTTGTCCAAACCTAAACGGGGCATCAACTGATAGGTCTCTTGGCTGGGAGGGGCTACCATCAGGCCAACTTGGCTCCATGCCCCCCCCCCCCCGCAGCTCCTACTCAGCAGGGTCCCACACGGGTCTAGTCTCCTAAAATGAGTCTCCCAAAATGAGTACCCAGCTTGCTGGGGGGGGCAATGTGTAGCCTGTATAATTAAATTGTAAACCGCCCGGAGAGTGCTTGTAGCGCTATGGGGTGGTACATAAGTCCAATAAATAAATAAATAAATAAATAAATAAATAAATAAATAAATAAATAAATAAATAAATAGTCTCCATCCGGCTTGTCACAGCGACAGGTATTTTGCCAGCGTCTCATTAAGCCCGCAAAGCAGGCACCACCTCAGGGCTCCTCTGTGCCTCGGAGAGGAATCGACGTTCAACCCCCGGCTTGTCTGTCACAGATCCCGCTGGAATGAATGAACGGGAAATATCTCAAGCGGGAAACCTATAATTAAACCAGATACGGAGGCTTATTTCCTCCAAGTGTGGGCACCGGAGAGAAACATGTCCAGGGAGCTTACAGACATACATGTGTTTTTTGGGTTGTTTTTTTTTTTTTGTCTGGCAAGGCTGTGCTGTCAATCAAAAAGGGTCTGCTCATTGGCCAAAGGACTGGGGAAAGTTACTTTTCTAGGGGGTGGTTATTTCAAGAGTCAGTGTAGGCCAGTAAGCTGTGGCACCCAAAGGACAACCAAGTTCTATTTGATGTGATCTTTTATGGACCACAGCTGTCCTTATCAGATGAATGTTGAGGATGCTGAAGGCCAAATCAAGCACCTTAATCTGGTAGATGCCACAAAATTTCCTTCCTTCCTTCCTTCCTTCCTTCCTTCCTTCCTTCCTTCCTTCCTTCCTTCCTTCCTTCCTTCCTTCCTTCCTTCCTTCCTTCCTTCCTTCCTTTTATCCATATATCTTTTCTTTCTTTCCTTCTTTCCTTCTTTCCTTCTTTCCTTCCTTCCTTCCTTCCTTCCTTCCTTCCTTCCTTCCTTCCTTCCTTTTATCCATATATCTTTTCTTTTTCCTTCTTTCCTTCCTTCCTTCCTTCCTTCCTTCCTTCCATTCCATTCCATTCTTTTTCCTTCCTTCCTTCCTTCCTTCCTTCCTTCCTTCCTTCCTTCCTTCCTTCCTTCCTTCCTTCCTTCCTTCCTTCCTTCCTTCCTTCCTTCCTTCCTTCCTTCCTTCCTTCCTTCCTTCCTTTTATTTTCTTTTCCTTCCTTCCTTCCTTCCTTCCTTCCTTCCTTCCTTCCTTCCTTCCTTCCTTCCTTCCTTCCTTCCTTCCTTCCTTCCTTCCTTCCTTCCTTCCTTCCTTCCTTCCTTCCTTCCTTCCTTCCTTCCTCCCTCCCTCCCTCCCTTCCTTCCTTCCTTCCTTCCTTCCCTCAAGTTCCCAGCTTGCTTCTTTGACAATGCTCCGTCGCCTGTGAATTATCTTGGTCACCAATCACTAGACCGACTCACCCTTCATATAGCAGCGCAATGGTGTAGCATAGCGCTACAACGGCCGTCAGGAGGAAACCAGCAGGGCTCGCATGCCTGGTTCAAAAAGACAGAAAACAATATGGTGAATGTGTGCGTGTTGGAAGCAGGACACACACAGCCCAAAACAAAACAAAACAAAACAGCAACCCATGCTTTCTTACTGCAATATTAAGCTCCGATCTTATGTAAGGGGGCCTTAAGTCAGCAAGGCGGGAAGAATATGAGCTCATCCCGGGAAGAAGAACACCAGCCAAGGCCTTACGCTTTGTACCGGAGCTGTGAATGCTTTCTCCGTTCCAGGCATCCAAGGTTAATTGGCAAAATCTGTGGCTCAATTAGCAGGCCCCTCCTCCACCCGCCTCCATTTCTGGGGCCTAATTGGGTCCTCTCTTTTATTTCCTTGTTGTTAGATGAAACAATGCGATTTCGGTCACCGAAGATGGAACAATGATGCTAAGTCTGGAGATTATGTAGGCGATTTAGAAGCTGAAAGAAGGGTTATGTAAGAGCGGAGCCCTACGCCAGTCAGCTCAACTGGCGAGAAGACTCCCTGGCGTCTAAGATGGAAACGCAGGCCAGAGACCCAGAGACAAGAACGGAGGTCCACATCAAGCACAATGCTTTCGTTGGGTAGATCCAAAAGGATCAGATGGAAACAGCCTAACAGATCTTGCTCTTGGCCCCGGAAACGTCTTTCTAGTTAATGAAGCAGGAGATATTCATTTGAGCTTGACTTGGAAACAAATTCTGGGAGTTCGTGAAAAGTTGACCTGCCCTGTTTGGAAGGCAGCTCGCCCACCTACATTAATGATAACAACGCATTTTAATGAATCAGTGTACCTGCGGCTATTTTTAGAAAGAAAGAAAAAAAAGAGGGAGGTGGAATATTTTTAAAAAGGCAGATCATGTGCCAGATCAGAGAGGGTAAGGTTGCATGACTGCCTGAATCAGCGTTTCTCTGGCTTGAGATGTGCCCATCAGCTCTATCACGAAGAGGTGAGTTCATCCAAGTTCACCTCTGGGAGAAAAAAATCTGCCTGGATGTAGCATAGGGGAGAAGAGCGGGTATTGAGGAATGAAGCCAGGGGTCAAGCCAGACTGCGCTTGAGAAGAACTTGGAAAAGCTGGCCTAACTCCCCCAGAATCCCAATGGCCTACATCTCCCAGAATCCCAACGACCTACATCCCCCAGAATCCCAATGGCCTACATCTTCCAGAATCCCAATGGCCCACCTCCCCCAGAATCCCAATGGCCTACATCTCCCAGAATCCAAATGGCCTACATCCCCCAGAATCCCAATGGCCTACATCTCCCAGAATCCCAATGGCCCACCTCCCCCAGAATCCCAATGGCCTACATCTCCCAGAATCACAACGGCCTACATCCCCCAGAATCCCAATGGCCTACATCTCCCAGAATCCCAATGGCCTACATCTCCCAGAATCCCAATGGCCTACCTCCCCCAGAATCCCAACGGTCTACATCTCCCAGAATCCAAATGGCCTACATCTCCCAGAATCCCAATGGCCCACATCCCCCAGAATCCCAATGGCCTACATCTCCCAGAATCCCAATGGCCTACATCTCCCAGAATCCCAATGGCCCACCTCCCCCAGAATCCCAATGGCCTACATCTCCCAGAATCCCAATGGCCTAAATCTCCCAGAATCCCAATGGCCCACATCCCCCAGAATCCCAATGGCCTACATCTCCCAGAATCCCAATGGCCTACATCTCCCAGAATCCCAATGGCCCACCTCCCCCAGAATCCCAATGGCCTACATCTCCCAGAATCCCAATGGCCTACATCTCCCAGAATCCCAATGGCCTACATCCCCCAGAATCCCAATGGCCTACATCTCCCAGAATCCCAATGACTGGGGGATTCTGGGCGTTCAAGTCGAAGAAAGGAGCTTTTCCAAGAGTTTTTATGAACTCTGGATTGGTATTTGAATTAGTTTCTGTGCACGGAGTGGTGGGCGGGCGCCATCTTGCCTTTCATCTCAGGCAACAGGAACTTCTGATGGGAGGTTGTGTCATTTCCTACAAGACCACCCCAAGTCGCAACCTGTCTAGTCTGTTTTTTTTCCCCATTGTCTCTCACACACATTTTCTTCCGTTGTACAGCTCTTTGACTACAGAAAGAAGACTTGCAGCTAATGGTTGAACTACTTTTGTCAGGGACGGGGTTTTATGCCCAGGCAAAGTCCCATCATAAACCGGATGTCCTGTTGCTCTTCCTGTTGAGGCCAAGCAATAAAAAACAAGGGCGATGGAAGCCCCCAACACAACCCAATATGAAAGAGACACAAAATCTTGAGATGTTCAAAACAGGTTTTAACATTACAATTTGAGGCCCCAGAATTATTGTTTTGGGGGTTTCAAGAATATAGGGGCTGGGACTTTAGGAGATGGTTTTTTTCCCCCTCCTACACTTCCCCCTCAACTCCCAGCCTAAATAAAGAAGGCAGTTTTTATACCCCAAAAATTATCAATTTCAGAAGTTATTTCCATAGGCCATTACACCATTTTTAGTGTAGCATCTTTGGTTACAAAGAAATATAATCCATTTAATCTCACGTAAGGGACAATAATTCAACAGCCATACAATAGTCCTTATCTATAGAAGATCCCAACTTAATGCCCGACAGTTTGGAAAAGTTAATTTGGTGGCTGGAAGGATCTATCTCTTAACGAGTACCTTTTCCAAACTCTGCAGCTCCCTGAAAAAAACAAGCCAGATCTATATTTTTAAAAGTTCATATCTCTTTTTTTTTTTGGCCATCGTTCTGCAAACATGACCTACTGTCTTCCTTTGATCAAGGACCGGTCGATGGCTGGGCGTGTGTCCCTTCCCCCTTAGAGCCACTGTTTTGATCAAACAAAAAGCGGATCAATCCTCCCCCCCCCCCAGTGAGCCACTTAAGAAATGGGTCACTAAGGAACAACGCTGACCTAGAAGATGCCGGGGGGGGGGGGGGCTTGGCAATCAGCACGGCTGCTGATGCAAGGAGACTGGCCGCATACGGGTCTTGCGCTAGCGCTGTGTTGGGTGCCAACGGATGATGCCGGAGACGGGGGGGGGGAGAGCACATTTAACATCAGGATACGGTAATAAGGGCAAGTTACAGAAGCAAACACAGCTTAGTAAACAGCAGGGCTAAATTAGGTTTTTTATTTGGTGTTATGAAGAGTGGAGAATCATTCATAATAAACCACAATGTAGGCCAACCGCATCTCAAAGGATGATGATGCCCAAAAGGTTCACAAGTCAGGCAACGACAGAAGGACCTCAAAGGTCCTATCGGCTGACACCACCCCTGAGAGGTGGCTTTATTCACTGAAAGAGGGTCCGCCACCTTTCAAGATGCTCTGTTCCATGTGTTGAGCACCCAGGTTCTGGAAGTGGAGAGTTCTATAAGCAGTGGTCCCCAACCTTGGGCCTCCAGATGTTCTTAGACTACAACCCCCAGAAGCCTTCACCACCACTTGTGGTGGCCAGGATTTCTGGGAGTTGAAGTACAAGGACATCTGGAGGCCCAAGGTTGGGGACCACTGCTATAAAGGAACAAAACTAACCCTGGGCAATGTTCTGAAGTTGTATAGACCAAGTTCACATCATTATTTTGGCATCCAAGATGAGTTCATTGGGAGATTCCTCCTTCTTCTACAGCCCTCCGTGCACCCAAACCTCCTCCTGTTGGTTTCTCAGCTCCTTCCAGAGCAGGAATTTAAGACGCAGGAGGGCACTAGCTAATTCTGGATCTCAGCGATCCTGGTCTTTAAATGGAGCGCCGTGTCCATGAAAACTCAATTAATTCTTCAGACGGGTTTTGGCTGCCCGCTGCCATCAAGATGAAACCAGACCTTTCCTCTCCGAGTCAAAGAGTCCTGTTTCAGCCTGGTAGCTCATGGAGAGAGCAATTAGTATCTCTAATTGCGAAAACATTTAATCACATTTGAGTCCAAAGCTTGACCTTGCAGGGCGACCACAGGCTAAGGAAAGATTGGTGCGGCTTCGAAGCAGTGACCGGAGGGGTTAGGAAAAGCAACTTCTGTTACTGTTCTCGAAAACCACTCTTTTCAGAAAGCTGTGGACAGATTTGAATGATTAGTCCCTGCCACCCTCGGTGCATTCTCGGTTTCAGACGGCTGGAATAAACACCAGGTCTTTGTGTCTTTTCAAGGGAAAAGATGAGTCGGAAGGAGAGAGAGAGGCGACGTAAAAGACCACAGCCAATTTTTCCCGGAGGAGCTAAGCTAGAAAGGAAAGACGTCTCCCTCAAGATCCTATTTTGAGCAAGGCTATCCAGCCACCGTAAAAGCTGGATGTTCCAGGAGGTTGGTACAGGCTCTCCAGCACCCGGGAGAGCTCCTGGAGAAGGCTGACATTGATCCAACCATGTCAACGGAGCTCAAAGGAGGCCTCGTGACTCCCGCCGGAGAATGGCAGGAATCCCAGCTCAAACAGTGGAGTTCCAAGAAGCAGAAAGGTGTGTTTGGATTGCAGTCATCATGCCTGATGGTGCTATGAAGGAGCTCCCCATTAGATCTGCTGCCTTTAACATTGTCAGTAGGAAGGTGGCCTGCCTCTGATGGTCAATAGCCGTGCACGCTGCTTTTCCCCAGTAGCTGGGATCTGCCCTTCCAATCCAGCAACTATCCCTCTGAATAGTCAGTGGGGTGCAGTGGTTAGGGTGCTAGTCTTGGACTTATCAGTTTCCGAGCCGTGAAATGGTCAGGAAATGCTGCTGAATCATAGAAGAATTGTGCAATTATTGAGTTGGAAGGCCATCAAGTCCAACCTCCTGCTCAGGGCAGGAATCCAGATCAAAGCAGATCAGACATTTTGTCATTTTCTCTTGAAGGCCTCCCATGTTGGAGGGCTCACCCCCCTCTTGAGGTCATGGGTTCCATACTGTCGTACTGCTCTAACAGTTAGGAAGTTTTTCCTGCTATTCAGCCCGAATCCGGATTCCTGTCATCTGAGCCCAATCAGCCTGACCTCCTTCCTGCATATGGTGGGGATACAGGGCAGAGGAATAAATCCAGGCACACCATCTTGTGTTTACTGGAGAAATGAGGGAGTAGAAATATGACAAAGAACTGAAACAAAAATAAATAAAAACACAACCCCCTTCAGAGTCCAGTGGATTCAGATACTATGAGAACTTCCACTTTTTAGATTAGGCATCCTTCAGTCTCGAGAGACTATGGTAATGTGCTCTGAATGGAGGACTTGGAACGGCGTCTAGTGTGGCTGAGAAGGCCAATTCGAGAGTGACCATCCCTTCCATACCGAAGACAAATACAATCTGTCCCCTGTCCAGCTCCCTGGTTTTGCTGCTTTTGTGACTTCCTCTTTGCCTCAGCCTGCTGGGCAAGGGTCTCTTCAAATTGGGAGAGGCCGTGATGCACCATCTGCCTCCAGGCTGAACGTTCAGATGTCAAGGTTTCCCATCTGTTGAGGTCCGTTCCTAAGGCCTTCAGATCCCACTTGCAGATATCCTTGTATCACAGCTGTGGTCTCCCTCTGGGGCGATTTCCTTGCACTAATTCTCCATACGGGGGATCTTTTGGAATCCGACCATCAACCATTCTCACAACATGCCAATCCAACGTACTTCCACCTTATAGGGCAATTCAATCCCCAAAGCATTAGGTTCTTTTTTCAATAATTTAGATTTTTCAGGAAGATTCTTCTCCCCCAATGAAGGGAAGGACACAGCAGCAAGACACAAGGAATCTTAGTTTTAAACTAATACTTTGCTTATTATCTTTTTTTCCAAAGGCTACTCTGTCCTGTTTTTAATCTTTGCCTTCATGTCTCACTTGTACCATGAGTCATTATGGATGATTTATGCTCCGTCCATCAAGAGGTAATGGACAACTCATAGCAATTCAGATATAAAGTGCTGTCTCTATTGAATGGCGTACTTAATTTTTTTTAAAAAAGAAAAATATATAATTAAGTTTGGTTGCGGTGAAGTTGCAAATGTACATAAAAATATAACCAGTTCTGATCAGTTTGAAATGGGCAACGAGGCAGAAACAGAGGGGGAGAATTTGGGCAAAGCTCCCCTCCCACCATGTACGTATTCTTTCTTTTTTTTAAATGTTAGTTTGAGTATGCTGAGCTTAAGCCTCGGAAATCGGAGATGTGCCCTGGGTCCTTTTCATGAGGTCATACAGAACATGTTCTCACAGAGTGGAAGGAAACAGCCTTGATGCTCGGGCGTCATGGCGACGGGAGATGAGATGAGCAGCCACTGCGATGGGACAAAGGGTTTGCTTGTCCTGTTTTGCCACGGAGTGATGGGGGGACAGATTACCCACGGTCCCTGCCTGTTATCACTTCTGGTTTTCAGATGGGTTTTTTGGGGGGGGGACTAGGGGCCAGCTCCTGAAACCAGGAGGGCCGCCGGTCAATCCATATTGTATATTAGTCCCCTTCTAGAGTCCTGCGTCCAGTTCTAGACACTGCACACCAAGAAGGATGCTGACAAATCGGAACAAGTTCAGAGGAGGGCGACAAAGAGGATCAGGGGGCTGGAAAGCAACCCCTAGGAGGAAAGACTGAAAGAAGAAATGGGCATGTTTAGCCTTGAGACAAGAAGACGGGGGGGGGGGAGATAGGAGAGCCCTTTTCAAAGACTTAAAAGGTGGTCCTACAGAGGAGGGGTAGGATCTGTTCTTGAACATCCCAGAGTGTAGGGCACATAATAATGGGCTCAAGCAACAGGAAGCCAAATTTCAGCTGAATATGTCAGGAAAAACATCTCTACTGTTAAAGAAGTATGACAATGACCTCGAGAGGTCCTGAGCGCTCCAACACTGGAGGCATACAAGAGAAAATTGGACAAACATCTTTCAGATCTGCCTTGTTTTGGATTCCTGGACTGAGCAGGATTAAGTTTTTGTTCAACTTTTCAGGACATTTTAAGATTTGGCCCTCTATGTTTTTTTAAAGAAACAAACAAACAAATACCCCTTCTTGCATCTTAAAAAGAGGCCTGATTCATTCTATCCTCCTCGATGCTTGGCTGGGCGCCATTTCCTCTTTATGGAAAGCCATTTTGTTAGCATCATCAACTCCTCTCAGAGCTCATTAGCAGCCAATTAAAATGGCAGCGAGGTGGATGATGGAGCACCATGCGTCATTGTATCAGCTGGAAGAGCTACTGACCTTATGATTTATGGCCTCAGCGCCACCCAAAAGACACATACATAGTCAGCATGTAAGGTCTACTCTCCAAAACACTGTAAGTCAAAAACAAAGCCTAACAAAGGCAGGAGGCATACAAGTGTGGAGTGAGTGATCAGACAGCCGGTGTGAAGAGATGACATGCAAAACAGATTTTCTGTGAATATAGAATCAGACATCTGGCACATTATATCAGGAAATATCCTTTCCGGAGCTCAGAGACGTCACTCTCAGCTTTCTGTTTGAGAAGCAAAGCAGACATTCACGGCAAGCATGGAATGACTGGTGGATTCTTCAGAAAGAGGCAAAAAACCCATCCAGGGCTTCATATTTTTCAAAGTCCATAAAGCTCAGCAGCAGTGGTGGGTTTTGTGCAATTTGTGTGACTTGTGCAAAAAAAAACAAACACAACGCATTATTGTCAATGGGGAAAAAAACCATAGAGACTAATAGAAAATATCTGAAACCTTGCAGGGATGGAGAAAAATCTTGTGCCTTTTTGTTGCTGCATGCAGAAACAAGGCAAATGTGGGTTTCCCTCCCTAATTAGGATAGAAGAAAATGACTAAACATGATGAGATTTACAGAGCCTTATGGGAAATCAAACCATCTCAGATCAGGAATGACCCAACACCAAGGGGTATGACAAAGGGCATGATGGCAAGATGAAATGTCTATCCTCAGAGCCTGAACAGCATTAGACTGCCAGCTGAACCCTCCTTCAATGGGGAACCATCCTTTCAACACCTCCAAAGGAAGCAAGCTAGACATGGCCCTCACAGCACTGCTCTGCAAAAGAGAGGAACCGTCCAGGGCTCAGACAGAAGAGCAGCTACTACCTCGGCCACTGCCTAAAGGCAGGGCCCGCTCTGCCCACCCCTGGCAAACTTTTGACTACGACACCTGAAAAAAACTGGGCTGTTCAGATGCAAGGATGCAAGAGGGAAATCCAAGCACAGAACTTACATGATGGACCATCCAAGGTAGATGATGGTACTGCCCCAGTACATAGGATTGTCCAGCACGTTGAATGGGAAACAAGTCACCTTTGCCTCCATGAGGATGCCAAAGTAGTCACCTGGAATGAGAACAGACACACACCAAGGATTAAGGCCGGCCTGAGGCTACTCCTGCCAGGTCAGACATCTAGAGCGTGAAGAGAGCCTTTCGGTTATTTGACCGTCCACTGCCAAAGTCTCATGCTAGTTGGGGAAGCTGGGCGTCAAATGCCCAAAAATGATTGTTTCGTCCAAGGTTCACATTGCCACCTGTCACTTCTCCTCCAGATCACCGTCTCTTGCAGGTAAACCGCAGTTAAGTCAACGGGAATCAACCGAGTAGCTACCTACATAGCGCCACCCCTAACCTGCATCACTCCACCCAGGTTATATTTCCTATTCATGTTCTAACGAGACACCCAGAAGCGACTGCTAATATATACATACTGACAGGTCTGACAAGAACTTGAGTAGAATTGTTAATACAGTTTTGTGAAACTATATGTAAGAACTTATACATACTGTAAGTATTTGTAAGAATTACTGTAAAGAAATACTGTAAAATACTGATTTTGACAGCTGTGAAGGAACAAGATATGCAGTAAAACTTGTAACAGCTATGTAAGGAAACCAACGATTGGCTGAAGGTGGAATAAAGCCAGCAGTTCCAGGGTTCAACCTTGTGGTGTGGGTTGGAGGAGTAAGGTTGACAGATGGATGTAACAAGGACAAAGATTTACTGGACTGACTTGTGGACTGAACCTATTGATATTGCCGTGCTTGACCAAAGGACTGAATAAGGACTACAGTGGACCCTTGACTTACAGATGGCTTGACTTACAGACTTTTTGAGTTACAGACTTCTCTGGCTGCAAAATTTAGATTTGACTTGCAGCCAGAGAATCGACTTGCAGACCAGAAAAAAACCAAAATGGAATAAAAATAGAATAAAAACCACTGGTTATGGGATTAATCGGTTTTCAGTGCATTGTAGGTCAATGGAGATTTGACTTACAGACTTTTCGACTTGCAGCCACCATTCCAATACAGATTAATTCCTTAAGTAGAGGGTCCACTGTATGCTGTATGTATGAATCTTGCTGCAAACTTGATTTCAATATAATCTTTCTACAATTAATATTGTCTCTTTGCTTGATAACTCACTGAGCAACTTCATTCTCTGGGAAACGTACTGGTTGGCCCCCTTGCCATGCTGCCAGCACTGTCATATCTAGACTGGGAACTGGGGTGCCCTTCTAAAAAAAGACACACACACCCCAATTCAGGGCTCAGGAATTCTGGCTAGTTTTGCTCTGATATTTAACATTCTGCTTCCTGTGGCCAGTTTGCTGAGTCTGGCTTCCCCTTTATAGGCAAATCTGGAATACTGCTTTATTTTGATTTCTGAGGAGTGGGTTAAAAGAAGCCCATCTGAGTACCGGCTTATACCTGGGGAACGCTAGTTATTGACTATCCTACGAGGAAGATGTCTGTCCACCCTAAACCTGGTCAAGTTTCTCAAGCTGCACCCCGTGTTTCCTGCACCCCAGCCTTGCCTGCCATTATTTCATTTGGCACAGTTTTTCAGAGAATCGGCTGCTTTCTGTGTTGCACCAAAGGAGGCCATGACTATAAGGAAAACGACTAGAAATGTGGGCATATGTTAAAAGTAGGAGTATAAGCATAGGAGAGATTTATTACCTGCCACACGGCTCAAGTCAGAGAGGGGTTTTGCCTAGACATTAATCCTTCCTTTCTGGAAACCTGGGGGAGTCCTTAAAAATCTCCATTTCCTACCCTCTGGTGTGTCTGTGATAGGTTTTTTATGCTCAATATGAGTCTTAGCCATGGCAATAATGGAAATGACTGCGATGATTTTTTTTAAAATGTAATTACGTGACTCCAAGGAGCAAATTGCGACCTGGTCGTGTCTCCTGCAACTCTGCTCTCCTGCTCCACTTGAAAATGGATGTGTGGGCTCAGGCGGCGTTGGAACGCGGAGAAATGGCATCACAACCCATTCAAGGCGAACTGTCATGGAAATCGCTCTCTGCCTAATGTCACTGGCCTCTTTAACTACACCAGAGCAGAGCAGGGTGGGTGGGTGGAGGGGCAAGCTGGCTTAGCATGAAACACAGGCTCGTGAGCTGGAGGCCTGGGTGTACCTCAATGCTAGAGCCATCAGGTACCCCATTAAGCTGCCACGGATCCGTCTCCCACAAAATTGTGGGATCTGTAGTTTGGCAAGGGGTTTCGGATCCTCTGCTGTAGTTCTCAGCACCTCACCAATTGCTAAGCCCAGGTCTCCACTGAATGGAGCCATGACATGTGAAGAGGCATCAGACTGATCTTGTTGCGCGGTGTAGACACGCTCTTTGAGAAGCCCAATGGGTTTGCCCCCACTGATGGCAGTAAACCGCAGCCTTCTCTGCCTTATGAGTTGAATCCAGTCCTCTGAGAAGCCGATTCCCCCCATCTTTTTCTCTCCAAAAGGGATCCCCTTCTGGTCTGGAAATGCATTTCCCACCCAGTCAACATTTCCAGAAGTGTTGGTTCAGAGCATGTTCCTGCCCCTCCCTTCCTCCTGATGTGGATCTAAATGCCAAGTTCCTTTCCTCATTTTGGGCTTCCAACACCCAGATGTGACACTGATGTCTTGAGACAACTTTTGCATTGCTTTGGTCTTAGATTTTGGGCACACGTGTGCATGTGGTTTGCCGTATTTCTTTTCCTCTTATACCATCATTAGGAACAGCTATTTCCTTTTAAATAGCAATGCTTAAGTCCATGTTGATAAAACACGACATGGGGATGGGGAAGCTGAGTTGATGTGATCACACCTACGGCTGGGGGTCAGTACCAGTGTGAGCAGCAGACCACTGTGTAGGTCAAGAAGACTTTGATTTTCTAAAATAAAATCATTGCTATTATCATCAGCAAGGCAGTGTTTTATAGGGGATCTCCGTAACCTCGAAGAATGGAAGTGAATGTTGCAAACATCTAGACCTGTGATTCCTAACCTTTGGTCCCCAGATGTTCTTGGACTACAACTCCCAGAAGCCTTCACCACTCACTGTGCTGGCCAGGATTTCTGGGAGTTGTAGTCCAAGAACATCTGGGGACTCAAGGTCGGCAACGACTGACCTAGAATGAAAGAAGGGCCAATGGCACCTATTCCAGCTCTAGAGTCAGTTCTGGACATTATCCTCATGAAATCAAAATTTGTTTTTGTTAAGCAAGCAAGCAGAAAAAGCCGTGAAGCAAGAAAGGAACAGAATAATCGGAGTGGGTGGGTGGGAAATTCTCTGCAGATAGAGATTTTGGAATTGCTGTTGCTGAAGTGCAGAATTACTAGAGATGTCATTTTTCTGCTGCTGCCTGGAAGATTCTGGGAGGCCAAAAAAAAAAAAAAAAAAAAAGTAAATGTTCCAGATACGGGAGGGTAGAGAGGCCTATAAAACTCAATGGAGGTCCAGTCTGACCATTTCTGCAGCTGTTGCCCAGCCTTGAAAACCTGGGCAGATCTTTCACAGGCCAGGTCATGCCACCGTTTTCAGGTGGACAGCCCCACGGAAATCCACCCGAAAGAATTTCTGCACCAACGTGGAGCAAACAGCGGCGCAGTGGCTCTGGAGGCATTTCAGCCACGACGCGCCCCTCCGAGCCGACCCACCCAAGTGTGTGTGAGTCAGCCGGCTGCTCTCAGAGATTGCCAGGCAACCGGAAAAAAAATGAGAATTTTCAACAGGCAAAACTTTTCTGCCATGTCATTACATCGCACTTAACAATCACCTGGAGGGGATAAAAATCAAGATAAGGGTCATTCATTTCTAGATGTTCAAACGGAGCCTTTTTTGGGGGGCATGGCAGGAGTTTGTCAGAAATGGCAGATCTGACCTAGGCAGTAATGCTTAATAAATTATAGCGTTTTATTCTCTCCACGGTGGCCGTTCGCTTGGGATCTTGAAGCACTTTGCTAATGTCAATTAATGTTCTTGCTCCGCATTGTAAAGAAGTGTCAGCTTGATGGAAAGGGGGTGGTGGTGGTGAAGGAGGCAGAAAAACAAAATTGGGTCATGTTTTATGTGACTCACCCCTCAACCTTCATTTTGATAAGCCTTTTCATGCCGAAAAGCTCTTTAGAAATCTCGAGAACCACTTATTGTATCCATACAGTAGCTCCCGGGTGGCTGTTCATTTATGTTCCCATGTATTGTTTGAAAGGGTGTGATTGGGGTTTTTTATAAAACTCCACTTCAATCAGAAAGGCTTAAACCGATTTACAGCCAGGGAACAGTTCTCCTTTGAAGTTGCGTACTCAAAATCGAGAAGGTCGAACGAGGTCCTTTGGGTGATCGCTGGTTGCTGAAGGACAAGTTAGCAAAGTTAAATGCTTTGGGCTGTGGCTGGCATGTGCTGCTCCGTTATTTCCTCTTCGTAGCAACCCAGGTAGAGTTTTCAAAGTACAAGAGATGTTCAACTAGTGGTTTAGCATTGTTGCATCCCCAGAGAATTTCTATGTCTGTGCAGTGATTCGAACCCAGATCTCTCCCATCCTCTTCCAACACCGACTCTTCTTTTGGATTGCAACTCCAAACAAGCCACGGCACCGGCCATACTGGCCGGAGATCCTGGAATATTTCACTCAGGAGAATAACTCACTCTGCCCTCGATTAATAGTCAGTGAGGTTGTCAGTGCGAGGACATGGGAAGCTCCTTAAGCTATGAATGGTGGCCTCCCCGAAAATGTGCCAGAAGGAATTGCTCCGCCGGTGAGATATGTCTGGACACAGGAAGCAGATGATTAAGTAAACACAACTGCAAGGGGAACAGCTGGATCAAGAGGGGATGCAATGAACGAATGGGGAAAAGTGAAACAGCATCAATAAACCTGCCTCCTCACTGAGGTCTCTCCCCATGGCTTGGGCTGTTTCTCCTGACCTTTTTATATACTTTGTATGCTCAGAATACTTGCAGTCTGCCACGGTTGGTTTTTTTACTGCTGCATGATGATGCATTTTTCTCCTGCAGAATCAGAAGATTTGTAACTTCCCTGAACCAAGAATACGAGAAACTCAGATCCCCATTACCGCTACTAAATAAGCAATATATGGGGAGCATAGGATCTGTGTTTCCTCTGGCTCCCAACTCCTTCTGGGAGGCAGAGGAAACTGAAAACCCATCACCCCCTGCTGAGAAAATGACATCCTTGAGCATCATAGCCAGTTGAGAAGAACTTGCCGAGGCCGTTCCGTTTGCTAATAATTTCCTTTCTCCATCCTGTAAAGTTGTGGGATCCAGTTTTAATAAGGAATCTTGGAGTGGGAGGGGGGTTGAGATAGTCACAGACGATCTAAATTGGACCAGCGTCAGGGTAGCAATAGCCAGAGGGAAAGAAAACTTCTGTTTTTTCCCCCTCCTGTTTGAGAAAAATAAGCGCTACCAATGCGAACAGTTCAGTTCTTTTTTTCAAAGCACTGACGCCAAGCCTGCAGACTGCCAGGGGCTGCATAATGTTTGGCTGGTGACATTTTGCTCACCGCGGAGGTATCATTATTCAGTTTTGATGCAGGAAAATCACCCTTTTCATCTCTGATAGATCACCGGCTTTCACTTACTCTGCATGCCTATAGATGCACATTTCATAAAGGCCTTTTCTCTGCTTGCCTCCTTCACCTATGAATTGGACAGCCAGTCCCTGTTATTTCCTGCTGAAGTCCAGACGTAAAGCTAAGGTGTTTGACGCCAGATTTTGTTGGGTTCTTTTTTGGGGGGCGGGTGGGAATAAATAGATCAACAAACAAAGCATGGCCAGCTAGCGGCTTAGCTTTGCGTCTTTCAAAAATTGCAGGTAGCTGCATGGATCCATTAGAAGGGCTTAAGAATTTAAAGGCGTGGGAAGGAAAATAGCTTTTATTTAGCCCGAGGAAGGGGGGTCACAGAGACATGAGCAGGCTTTAGCGTTGGTCCTGCCTTGCCATCGGTCTGAAAACTAAGCCAACAGTCAACCAGCCGAACAGACAGGCGGGAGAGAAAAATACAAGATGTTCTGAAACATACGTGGCTGCTATCGGTTCTAATCTTCTTAGGTTGAATTAGACCAAGTTCCCCTGCTGAAAATGGATTCCGACAACCGTTATTTGCCCCACAAGAACGACAGAAACACATAGCAAGCCAACTCCTTCCTTCTTATTTACCAACAAATAACAAAATATAGTAGTAGTAACAACAACAACAACCCCATGGGACCCTTTGAATCACTGAGTCCCTTCCCTCTCAAAGAGGCAGACCTAAACCGCTTTCCCAGAGTTCCGGCTGGATACGATATATGATACAAATCCATTCTCTCTTTGTTCCAAATTTTGAAAAGGCACTTCTCATCCAGCCGGTGGACTTCGACCAAGTCCATACAAACAGCAGTAGGGTGAGTGGCCACACTAGTTAGGAGATTCTTGGGAGTGGTGACCGAAAACCAGTTGCTCTGATTTGGGCGTAACTGGCAGTCTTATGGGGTTTCTGTTTCCATTTGGGCTATAAACCCCAGTTTTCGAACACCTTGGTACTACCCCCGGTTTTTCCTCAAAGAAATGGAGGTACACCAAGAATCTTAGCCGCTTGGGTGGGTTGAGGGAGGCCGGAGTGTTAAAAAAATGGCCCCATTAAATCCCCCCACGAATCCTAGAAGTGTCCAGGATTATACTTCCATTTTGCTTGTTCGTTTAAATTGTATTATATGGAACGATACAGAGACAGTTTGCCTTTTTGGAGTGCGGTGTGTGAAAAAAAAGAGAATGCGGGGTACAAAACCCATGGCTGCCCTTTATTTTTGTTGTTGTTTAGTGGTTAAGTCGTGTCCGACTCTTCGTGACTCCATGGACCAGAGCATGCCAGGCCCTCCTGTCTTCCACTGCCTCCCGGAGTTGGGTCAAAGTCATGTTGGTCGCTTAGGTGACCCTGTCCAACCATCTCATCCTCTGTCGTTCCCTTCTCCTCTTGCCTTCACACTTTCCCAACATCAGGGACTTTTCCAGGGAGTCCTCTCTTCTCATGAGATGACCAAAGTATTGGAGCCTCAGCTTCAGGATCTGTCCTTCCAGTGAGCACTCAGGGTTGATTTCCTTCACAACAGATAGGTTTGTTCTCCTTGCAGTCCAGGGGACTCTCAAGAGCCTCCTCCAGCAGCACAATTTAAAAGCCTTTTATTTATCCTGTTGCAAACTTTCCTGAGGCTTCCAACCTCTCCATTAAGCAGCTTGCTGAGACTTCACTTTTCCCCCTTCTGTTTTGCTAATAAATTGAATGACAGAAAGAGCAAGGCCAAATCTGGCAAAGTCGTCGTGACATGAAAACTTGAGAGCTGTCGTTGTCATCATCCTCGTTTCCCAAAGCAAATGATTATAATGGCAGCAATAAAACACCCTAAAAGGGACAGACTCGCTCCCTCTCACACACATATGCATCTGCTCACGCTCAACTTTCCTTCCATGAAAACTTCATTACTTCCCAGAAGGCGAGACCAAAAACAGGGCAAGCTTTTCAGAGAAAAACTAGGCGTGGAAAAAGAAGTCCAGAGACTCGTGAGCCTGCTTGCAGACGGCCTGCTGGTCGGGAGAAGACAGGAGAGCGACCCTTCTTCCTTCACCGTCACACACACACCACAAAATGAGTCAGCACGTCAGGAACAAAACGGGTCTCCATGAACTCAAAAACAAAAATACTAGCTGATGAAAAGCACAAAGAGGTGATACCTTTACAGACCACCAAAAATCATCACATGATACGCACACTTTCTGGGATAAAGAAATCCCTTCATTAGGCTGGTATCACTTTGAAGAAATTAAAGTTTGTGGCACGATGGGATTTCGCCAGGCACATCTTTCTCAAGGTGTAATTCAGCAGAGGTGCAGGAAGCAGTGGTTGCTGTCTTAAGGTTGCAGCGGAGGCAGCTGTGGACCGGATGTCACGCCCCAGTTCTTCAGACAAAGAAGCACGGGCCATGCGCACGCACATGCACCTTGCTTCTTGGAACGAAATCAGGTAGGAACGGAAAAATTGCTCAGGAAGAATAATCCGTTACATGCAACTCCAACCTCTTAGCTTACATTTAAGTATACCTCCCACGCCCCCCCAAAAAATGCCCAGCATGCACTGGGGCAATTTCATTGCACTATTCCAAATGAGAATACCCAGAAGAAACCCAACTTCCTCATTCTAGCTAATTTCTCTATTGTTTTAGACTTTCATTCTTGGAAGACCCAGTAAGGGAGTCTAGGAGTTGATGTCCAAACACAGCTGGGTGACCCAAAGTTGCTGTTCTAGCTCTTCATCCAGAGGTGCCTGCGATCTCTGCTCCCTGCAACACAAAGGGGGAGGAACCCTTGTGAATAAATACATCTGCATATTTTACGGCATTCACATCTTTCCGCACCAGAGGGGCCAATGCATCTCTCCCACTTCTTCAACAGCAAACGTTGCATTTTTGAACGTTCCATGCCGAGGAGGGGCCCAAGAGAAGGCCAAGTCTCCCTCAAAGCTTCCGTCCCATCTTTTGCTCTTCCTGACTCTCACCTGTTTTGCATCCTGGCGGAAATGACAACGCACGGCAAGTCCTCCGAGCGCGGCATCAATGAATCAGCCATCCCTTCCATGAACAATCGGGAGACTCCGCCAGGCCCCTGAGGAGAGCGTCACTCTTCTTGCTCTTCATTGAGCAATCGTGCACTCTGAAACGGGGACGGTGGAATGATGCAGCAATTTCCCTCCTCTTTCCCATTTTTCTCCGATTTTCCTTTTCTCGTTTTGAAAATGAATCAAAAACGGCCAGAACCAGCAGATGATAAAACAGAGGTCCAAAACCCTAACCCTTGCCCTTTCTATTTTTATTTATAGGGCACCCTTATTCTGGGCCTGCCAAGTTTCAGAACCATGTGAACAATGTCCCTCTTGGGGGGGAAAGGGTGTGTGTGTGTTTCCACACCTTGAGAAGTTTAAAAACCTGACTTTGAGACAGAGCAGGAAAAAAAAGGTAGAAGGAGAAAAACAGAAGCGAGCTGATGGACTGGAAGGGGTTTTGCATCCGGGAGTTCGGGTGACCCTCTTAAGGAAAAAGCAGAAACTTCTCAGTCTGAGAGCAAAAGAAAATGAGATGGATGAATAATTTTGTAGGAAGATTGGGATGTTAAATGGCAAAAAACCCTCTTTGTTGCTATGCAAACATCAGGGTGTTTGCACGGTATCTAGAAAATAAAAATATATATATTCTCCACCTCCCCGCCCTTCCCCATCGTCCTTCGCTTTGAGAATCAAGGAGCTGAAAAGCAGATTTTGAATGATCTAGGTGAATAAATAAACAAGCAAACGGATGCATTTCCCCGGTTACACCGTTTTCACTCTCCGAATAACTCACATTTTATCTCGATTACAGGTCGTGTCTTCTCCCAAAATAGTTTTGATGTGTCTCTGCCTGAAGGGCTTAGTAATTTAAGACACTGAAAATGCCAGGAAAAGAGGTGGTTAAGGGGGGGGGGGTCCCAAAAAAAGGGAAGCAGTAACTCTTTGGTCTCTGCAGGCACTTCTGGGTCTGCAAACCCAGGAGACACCAGTTCTTCGCCTCCAGGGCGCCCTCTAGGCTGCACTACCATGGTGCGGGAGCATTCCGTCAGCTGACCTTGCCAAGGGCCAATCCCGTATAAAGACCAGATCGTATAAAGCCCTTGCTGCTCCTCAACTCTTCTGTGGGGACTCGATTACCTGGAATTCATCCCACGCTCAGGTCTGACCGCTACGTCTGCATTACACAGTTACATCAGATTGATACCACTTCCACAAAGGAATCCTCGAGTTTCTTGTTGATTGTCTTAATCCTCCGCTAGAATGGTCTAGTTTCCTCCCACAAACCACAGCACATTGTTTCAAGACCCCGCCCAAATGACAAATCCATGGATTCTGTAAGGACGGAGCCATGTCACTTAACGTGGTATCGAACTGATCCAACTGGCGAGGGCAGACACAGCTCTCGACTGGCATGAGGCCTGCATCCAACAAGAGGATGATGGGTGCCTTACCCAAGAATGTTCCAACGAAGCCCAGCACCAGGAAGCTGGAGACCACGAACACGGTGCCTACAACCACGAAGGCCAAGCCGATGTAGTAGCCCACCAGGCAATCCAGGACATTTAGTCTGGGTTGACTCCTCATCGCTTCGGTGAAACTGAATCGGAAGGAAAGGAGAGAAGCTGATTCAGGTGCCCCATCCAAAATTGTCCCATAGAGTGCTGGTTCATTACATTGTGTGCCCCACCCACTCTACAGTAGAGGTAGACCAGGCCTGGAAGAAAGGTGGTCATCTACTCTTTCTAGAGTCTTCCTTCCTTCCCTCCTTCCCTCCCTCCCTCCCTTCCTTCCTTCAAAAGGTGGTCATCTACCCATTCTAGAGTCTTCCTTCCTTCCTTCCTTCCTTCCTTCCTTCCTTCCTTCCTTCCTTCCTTCCTTCCTTCCTTCCTTCCTTCCTTCCTTCCTTCCTTCCTTCCTTCCTTCAAAAGGTGGTCAACTACCCATTCTAGAGTCTTCCTTCCTTCCTTCCTTCCTTCCTTCCTTCCTTCCTTCCTTCCTTCCTTCCTTCCTTCCTTCCTTCCTTCCTTCCTTCCTTCCTTCCTTCCTTCAAAAGGTGGTCATCTACCCATTCTAGAGTCTTCCTTCCTTCCTTCCTTCCTTCCTTCCTTCCTTCCTTCCTTCCTTCCTTCCTTCCTTCCTTCCTTCCTTCCTTCCTTCCTTCCTTCAAAAGGTGGTCATCTACCCATTCTAGAGTCTTCCTTCCTTCCTTCAAAAGGTGGTCATCTACCCATTCTAGAGTCTTCCTTCCTTCTTTCCTTCCTTCCTTCCTCCCTAAGGTGGTCATCTACCCATTCTAGAGTCTTCCTTCCTTCAAAAGGTGGTCATCTACCCATTCTAGAGTCTTCCTTCCTTCCTTCAAAAGGTGGTCATCTACCCATTCTAGAGCCATCCTTCCTTCAAAAGGTGGTCATCTTCCCTCCCTCCCTCCCTCCAATTGTTCATTCATTTATTTGCCTGTTATTCATTCCTTAGAGCTTATATTTTAACAGCAACATGGCCAGCCAAGAGAATCTAGTCTTGTCCAGGCCTGGAATAGCTGCAGTTTGGATTTGGACCAGTGCACATTTAGACGGACTTCTTAGTCACACACATATCCACCTTTCTTCCAAGAAGCACAAGCAGGAACACCCGACTCTTCTCCTCTTCCACAACAGCCCTCTGACACACGCCAGACTCGGAGCGTGTAGCCCTGTGTCCCCAGTGAGCTTTTCGCCTGACTGAGGATGTGAAACCCAGGTCCCTTTAGCCCTCGTTCTGCACTCTAGCAATGATGGCAAAATAGAACAAAATGCATACATTTATTTGTACTGGCCACAGAAAAACCAACTCAGGAGTTTAAGAAATCTGTATGCAGGGGACAGTGAAACTGCTGGAAACATCCCACTCCCCTTGGAGCTGACTGAATAACAGCCTGGCCTTGGCATTTAATCAAGTGCAGGAGGAAAGCTAACATTAGGACATGTACCACTTAAATTCACGCAGTGAAAGAAAATCCGCAGGAGGCTTCACAACTACGAAAGCTAAGCCCCACATCCTGGGGCCACGATGACCTATCCAGATGCCCAGCGCCCCGAAAGAGGAGTCCATAAATTAATTAATTAATTAATTAAAAGGGGGGGGCATGGATTCGCATAAAATCAGCACAGAAGGCAAATCACAAGTGCTCTCGATAATTTGTGCATCTCATTCGAGCCGGAGGAAAGAGAGGATGGGGTGAACTAGGTATCTGCTATGGAGCCTGCAGTCCCGGAGTTCTCTGCAGTGGATAATGGGCCGCACCAAGGTCCCTGATCCTTGTGGATGATGGGCTCCAAGGTCCCCGATCTTCTTTCTTTGTATGTGTGTCTTCATCCTTAATCAAGCATGAACCGGACAGGCTGTCAAAATGAGGACACCATGGATTTTCCCACGGTCAAAGAGGAGACACGCTCACCCTATGCATTTCCACAATGCCTTCTTCCATTGCTTGAAACATTCCTGCAGCAACGGCGCATTTAGGGAGTGCCACCAAGGGGTCATGGATTAGGCCCCCTTCTACCATCTTGGATGAACTTCAGAGTTCAATCACACTCTCACCCAGGAGGCGCTGGTTGCATTACTAGGTCCACTCCTGTTCCACCATCAGGCACGCACCACACAAGGTGACCGTCAGTGGCAAACCACACTGGTGGGTGACACAGTTTTACTTACAGCACGTGGAAACCTAGCACTTGATGGCCCTGTGGACCTGGTTTTGGACTCCCGGTGGCCTCTTAACAGATGTTAACCCAGAGCGGATGAAATCCTTCACGTCTCACGAGCCTGGCTCCCAGAAAAGTTTGCACAAAGTTGGGAGGACCCTCCGGTTTCATTGGGAAAGATGCCGTTCAGGAACTCTTTTGTTTATAATTGCCTTTAAATAAACCAAACCTGGGAGGATCAGCATGTAAATATAAGCTCGTTGGGTTGCTTGCTGCTTATTAAACCTGAACCCCCCTCCCCCCAGGTCTGGTTAATTAGCCAAAGCCCTGCTGATGAAGGGAGACCCTGCTTAAAGCTTCTGGCTCTGCTTAAAATCGGGCGCAAGGTTTTTGCTGCCGAGCTTAGAGGCTGGATTGCGCTGGTTCCTCTTCTCTTCCACGATGCTTCCTTCCACTCACGCTTCAGTAGCCAGAGCAAAGGCAGAATTACCACCCTCAGCATCTCGCTTTGGGGGCCATCTGGCATTCTAGCTGCAGCTAAGAGGGAAAATGTTTGCCCACGGTAATGGGTCATCTCCGACCTACCGTTTCCTAGACAGAGCCTCTGTTTGTTCAACACAAGAACTCAAGTCTCGCCCCCACCCGCTCCCCATCTCCCATCGAGAACCGCCGATTGAACTTTCCTCGCATTTTTACGGCTCTGCACCATAACAGCCGCCATTGATTCTTTCAGCTGATAAGACCAGTTCATTGGAAGTCCACCTGGCTCGCCCCATCTGTTAGAAACCTCCGCCCGAGTTCTACGCTCCCTCCTCGGTTCACAGTCAACACAGACCTTGTCAACATCGAGTACTTTCCTGTACTCCTTTCTCAGTAAGTAATGCTCAGAAGCAAAACACGGGCCTCGTGTGCAGGTGTGGTTCCAAGCAGCAAATCATCCTGCCGCCACCTGAAAAGGCTCTCACCTGGCCAGGCCATGTAGTAGGTTGGGCGCTGTGCACCTAAGCAGTATCTGTGCTCCAAAGTGCTTTTTGCTAGCTTAGGCTGGAGTGCCAGCTATAGCTCCTTCTGGACAAGACCCCTCTTACCATTATTTGTGCTCAAACAAAATTTGGGATAGACTACTGCAATATGCTGAGCGTGGAGCTACCTTTGGAGACTATTCAAAACCCTTTTCTTTTATTTTTAAACAGTTCTCCTATGTTCACAATAGAAGCAGCTTGCTTATTGACCACAGCTTTTGAGAGAGAAGCTTTAAAACAGCTTCACTGACTTTTCCAACTTCTGGTGTCTATTTCTTTTCCCTCTACAAGGGCGCTGGCTCTTTTAGAAACCCGATTCTATTTGCTATGAGCCACTTTAGGAAATTACATTTATCTGAAGAGCGGAATAAAATGAAACATCTTAAGAGGACCACAGCGAGGTCATGAATCTCCCTAGGAGGGAGGGGTGGCTTGGGGCAGAAAGACCAGAATCCTAGAACCACAGATTAGTGAAGTTGGAAGGGGCCTATAAAGCTCGATGCAGGGCGATATAAAATTATAATTTTTTCAGACTATAATTCCATCCTCTCATTGGACATGATGTCCGCGGAATTTTGGAAGTCATCGTCCAAACAGCAAACATTTCCAACGAGAAGGGCTTACTCTGTTTCTGGAGGCTCCTAAATCCTTTTGCTGATTCCAACCTTAAATTAATTCTTGACTGCTGAGTCAATACTTACGTAAATCCCATAGATTCAATTGTTCCTCCTAGAATAGGGGAACTGGAGCAATCAGCCCCGGTGCCCTCTTTTCCGAGATCCTGACACCGAGAGACTTCAAACGAACCCCAGGAGCCCCCGAGCCCCCCACGTCTTCGGCACTGAAAAAAAAACGGCATAAACATATCTTCTCCAGCTGGTGCTGAATGGCCCATCAGTCTTGAACCGCTGATTGCAACCTTCAATGAAAACCTTCCAATCTGCAGGGCAGCCTGGCTCCCCAGGAGTAAATAGGGCCGGGGTCAAGGGCCCTACTGGCGAAGCCACCGAAACAGGAGGAACAGCCATTGTTCCTTGACTGACCTCCTGCAGCTCCCCGCTAGTTAAGTGTTAGCACAGCTAATCATTTCCAGGGCTCAAGGTTTGGCATTTCATTTAACAAAAACCAGTCTCGCCATGACAAGCTGTGCTTTCCCTATGCAGCATCTTCCAGCTCATAATAACTCAGCTTGTCTCTCAGGCTCTCTTGGTGCGTTATGTGTTATTTGGGTCAGTATGTAACTGTTATTTCCACAAGCGCCCTTGTCGAAGACCAAAAATCCTCTCTCTTTTTCACCCACATCGGCCTCCGCGAAAATTATTTCTCTGTCTGTCATTGTTAGAGCCCTGTTTACCCCTTTAACCATGTCACCCATTTCACTGCTAAACTCTCGGGGTCCAGTTCAATAACAGATTTCCCCTCACCCAAAAATCCTGCTCCAGAAAGATGGGGGGGGGGAACCCAAAACCTATCTTTCATAACTGGTGAAATCCCAGCGCTATCGAGTGTATCATGCTGAATTTAATCCGCCATTCTCAGCAAGCTCCCATCGACAGGGACCTTAAGGCTCCACAAGACAGAGAGCGTGCTCCAGTGGTTGGTGTCTTGAGCTATGAGTAAATCAGTCTAGATTTAAAATCTTCTTTGTGGAAGTGTTGCGATTCCACAGAAACATCTTAGGCCACAGATGGTCCACAATCAATAGGATTTAGACGCCATGCGGTGTTGTTTCACACAGGACTTTGTAGTGGAATGGGAGACAAGGACCCTTGCTTTCCTTCTGCTTAACAGATGTTCTAGCCACCACTCACATGGAATTGGCTATAGCATGCGGGATACGTAGACCCTGATTATAAGGCAGATTCACCTTATCTTAGTCTCACCGATATAAACGGGCATGTTTTATTTCGCTCTCGTAAAGGGTGCGATGACAGCACCCACAAAGAGAATGCTATTAAAACAGCCACTCTTGAATGTTGAGGGTTTTTTTTAAAAAGCCCATCTTTTATATTCATGCAGCTCACAAAACATTAAAAAAATTATTGCATTTTTTATTACATTTTTTAAATTAAAAGACCATTTTATTGCATTTTGGAAAGCACTGGCCAATGTAAAAGCAGGGGCATCGTTTAATGCACAGCCTGGCTTTATTCAACCAGAGAGGGAGGGAGCGAAAAGGAGAAATGTGTTTTGGGAGGGGGTGGAGGAATCGTATGATGAGTCAGAAAATAAAAGGAGAAAGCAAGCAGGGAGACATGACATAGAGAGAGAGGTAGCCGGCCCGTTCTGGCGTAATACGACACTCAGAGTATAGAGCCGGCGCTAACCAGAACGTCGCAGGGTTTAGGACTTACAGCCTTATACTTTGGCTGCGCTTTTCTCCGTCTGGCGAGGCCTACGTGCGTACATTTTGCTCCTGGCACATAAGGGCACTCAAAATGTGTCACTGCCTATCAAAGCGATGGTGGAAAAGGACGGTTAGAAGTGGGTTTGACAGTTTGCTCTCTGGAATTCTTTACCCGTACGAATCATGGTGGTTTGCGAGGCAGCGTGGCGCAGGGGTTAGCGTGTCGGGCTAAGAGTATGGAGATCTGGGTTCAAATGCCCGCTCCGCTACGAAACCCAACAGATGACCTCGGACCAGTTACAGGCTCCCAGCCTGGCCTACCTCCTCAGGTTGTTGTGAGGAAGGAGGAGGATCGCGCCACAGACCACATTCAATCCAGACAGGGCACAAATGGAACAAATGAATTTAATAAATGTTGTGAATGAAACTTGAAATTCATCCAAGTTTGCCCTCTTGCTTCCTGCTCTGAACAGCCAGAAGCCCCTGAAATGATCAAATGCCAGCAAGAGGATGATCGACCGATCCTCACCTCTGGTGGGTTGTCCTGAGAACTGGGACGGATGCCTCTAATCTACTCCAGTTTAATGTACTGCTCGAAGGACATTTGAACTCAGCACTGAACTAGTTTGTTCTCTTAAGCCAGATGTGAACACCTCCACCCTCGAAATTTCTGGCCTACAATCCCCATAATCCCTTCCCAGTCACCATGGTGACTGAATTTCATGGGTCTTGTAGTCCATACCTGACTTTTGGGAATAATGAATTCCAAGTAACCTAGTTACCTGTAATTAATTACTTCTCAGGGCAAGCAGGGTGCCATGAAGTTATATCTCAAAGGTAATATATCGAGCAGGACTTTACTGGAGTAGCAAGCAAGATTTCCCAGTGGCTTCCAAAAGTTACTTTGGAAGGGCATTTTTAGGGCGCTCTTAAAAACACTTCTCTCTCATCTCTCTCTTTCTCTCATTCATCTGAAGACGGGAAATAAATTCACAAGCTGGGCTTTTCCGTGGATTTTGTGCCTTTGCTAGCCAAACCACGGTGCAGGCAGGCTGACAAGAAGCCCTCATCAACACAAAGCATTGCTCTCTTCTCTCTAAACTAGCAGGCGCCGTTTATGTCCGGAAACAGATACCGGATTTATGAAGCGTCCTGGGGGAGCGGGAGAAAGGAAAAGAAAACCAGCTATTAGATCGCCTGCTGTGAAACTGGGCGTCCACAATCAGGCTGTCTTTCTCTCTCTAACTCTCTGCAAAATTGAAAGCTACTTATCTCTCTGTTATATAAGCCATGCAAATCCTGGATGTGCAATTACCACGGAATCAATTATAACCCAATCGTCATCTTTCGCATCAGCCTCCCAGCTGTCCCCACTTCTGGTCTCCAACCCAAAGGAAGTGAGCTAAAGATCTGATGTCCGTGAGTCCTCTTTTAGGGACGACAGTCCCTCACCTGAGGGGCTGCCTGAGAACAAACGTTCCTTCTGAAGGTGGCCTTTCTTTGAAGAATCTCACTTCTAGGTCTCCCTCTGTTGTCGTTTACGTGCCGTCAAATCACCTCTTGACTTGAAAGGCAATGCCGTTAGGTTTAAATTGCAAACACCTTACTGGGGATCTGCACCTCTTAATCACACCATTTCTCACTATGGATCTGCCCCTTCTGAATCACGACACACCATTTTCTGCAACCAGAATCTTAGATTGTCTTGTAGTGGGTGGGTGTTCATGGCCAACCGACCTAGGGTGTTGAGGTTTGTTTTCAGAACAAGCTCCAAATTTCAAAACACCTCGGGCCTGACCCACGAGAACCATATCCGCTTCAGCCCAAGTCTGCCGTCTTAAGGACTAGAAACCTGAGAGTGAGAGTCTGTGCCCGTTTCTTGAAAAAAGATCAGCGGTTTTGCAGATTGCCATCGAAGCCAGGGCTGGCGTTTTCAGCTCGGCCCCTGCCTTTGCCTCCCGCACAAATCCTGCCTCCATCCCCCAACCAAACAAGCGTCGGATGCAGAAGCCAACAAAGGCCTGGACGCGTGTGGATCCAGAGGAGGCCACCTGAAAGCCTTCCTCCCCCTGCTTAGGTTACCTCCTCTGCACCGGGAACATCTAAGGACAGCTCCGCATAATGTACAGTACATCACCCATAGTGGATTACCAGCTAGCAAGGGAGGGAACCGAGAAAGGGATGCGTTATCTTGTCACATCAGAGATAAGTGAGGCAAAGCAACCTGTGAGCGACGCGCACATATAATCCCCAACGGTTTCTTGCAAACAGAAAATTCTATAGCGCTTAAACAGCGTTTCGCCTTCTGGCCTTAAAAGAGGGACAAAAGCGATGCCTTCTATCCGTTTCACTCCCTGAGAGGAAAAATGAATGGCTTTTGTTCTGCCGGACTGGACAGAGGAACAGCAAGAGGGGAAAAATATACCCTCAAGCAAAAGAATGATTCTTAAAACTGGCATTGATGGCCATGTGCCATCACGCCACATTGCACGGCCCGGGTGGGCATTATTGTTAATCATCATCCACGTCGCCAATCGCCAATGAGACAGAGATTTCTCTCGGCGTCTCACTTGATCAACACAGCCCGTTGACTAAAGGGTGTCTGGGCATCTCTTCCTCAACTAACCACCGGCTTATAAAAATAACACCCCCCTCTTTCACGCAGCCTCTGCAGAAAAGGCCCTGCAAATATGCAGATCTTGAGAATCAAGAAGTGATTTTTCCCTCCTCTTGCAACGAGTCTAAGGAGATGAGGAATACTCCTCTTGGCAAGACAGATGCTCCTCCTCTAATGCTTTCTCCGTCCGTATCTCCACAAGGTCATGTTTGGCATCAGCTCCGTGCTAAGACCAGGGGGACGTGGTGGCGCTGTGGGCTAAACCGCAGAAGCCTGTGCTGCAGGGTCAGAAGACCAAGCAGTCGTAAGATCGAATCCACGCGACGGAGTGAGCTCCCGTCGCTTGTCCCAGCTCCTCGCCAACCTAGCAGTTCGAAAGCATGTAAATGCGAGTAGATAAATAGGGACCACCTCGGTGGGAAGGTAACAGCGTTCCGTGTCTAAGTCGCACTGGCCATGTGACCACGGAAGATTGTCTTCGGACAAAACGCTGGCTCTATGGTTTGGAAACGGGGATGAGCACCGCCCCCTAGAGTCGAACACAACTGGACAAAAATTGCCAAGGGGAACCTTTACCTTTACCTTTTACCATGCTAAGACCACCTCTTCCTATATAGGTCATTCCAGTTACAGCGCTTCCCAACCTCGGGTCCCCAGGTGTTCTTGGACTACAACTCCCAGAAGCCTTCGCCACTCGCTGTGCTGCCCGGGATTTCTGGCAGCTGCGGTCCAAGAATCTGGAGACCCCAAGTTAGGAAGTGCAAGCTTTGGCTGGTCACGTTTACACGGAGCTCTCCAAGGTCCTGTTTGCTCTCTGCCTGGACTTTGCCTGGACTCTACCAGTCTTCACCCTTCTTGCTGAGACTCTACCAGATCCGAGCCCCAGGGGGAGCCCTCCCACTTACCAGTTAGTTCGTAGGAAGTTAAGTAACATGATGACAGCTCCCAAGCAGTAACAGGCCACGTAGGGAGAACGGAACATGCGTGTGAGCGACCGGGTCTTGTGCTCCCATCGTGCCACCTGATGGAACAAACAAAAATGGAGAGAAAGAGAGAGAGAGAGGTCAGAAAGACTCCACAGGACATTCAATAATAAATACACTGGTGCCTTGCTTTACGATTGCCCCACATTACGACAAATCCACATTACGACCATCGTTTTGTGATCGCAATTGCGATCGCAAAACGATGGTCTGAATGGGGGAATTTCGCTTTGCGATGATCGGTTCCCTGCTACGGGAACCGCTTCTTTGCAAAATGACATTTTTCTAACAGCTGATCGGCGGTTTCAAAATGGCCACCGGGTAATTAAAATGGGTCCCCGTTGTGTTTAGGGACAGATTCCTCGCTATACAGGCAGCGAAAATGGCCACAGTATGGAGGATCTTCGCTGGACGGTGAGTTTTTACCCCACTGGAATGCATTGAACAGGTTTCAATGCATTTTAGTGGGGTTTTTTATTTCGCTTTACAATGTTTTCGCTTAACGGCGATTTTTCTGGAATGGATTATCGTTGTTAAGCAAGGCACCACTGTATAGACACATGTTGTCAAGTCAATTCTGACTTACAGCAACTCCTTCTAGGGTTTTCCAGGGATGGATTACTATTGCCTTCTTCTGGTGGCACCCTGAGATATGTTTGCACTAAAACTCCCAGAAGCCTTCACCACTAATTGAGCTGGCCAGGAGTCCTGGGAGTTGTAGTTCAAGGACATCTGGGGACCTAGGGTTGGGAGCCATGGTCTACCCATCAACCCTACTTCATGGTCTACTTCATCCCACGGTACATGATGCTCTGCAACATCAGATCATCAGCGCCTGGATGGGTCTCCCTTGGCGTACAGACCTCAGGAAAAGCCGAAAGCACCACTGGGTACTGGTCAAACACACACACACCGCTTGCCGAGGCTACCAAGCTGGAGCCTGTGGGTCCATCTGATTGCTTGTGTGTTGGGGGAATAAATCAAAACAAATAGCTTTCCCCCACCCCACCCCACCCCCTTGATTACATGCAGGCACCTCACTCTTCTCCTTGGCTGGTATAAAAATAGTCTGGAAGTTGTAAATTCAATTTTCCAAAAAAAACACAGATGGTTATGCGTCAGCAAAGGGCGATAATGTGCGCTCTGGGCAAGGGGCGCAGGGCAAGTCTAGGTTGCCGTTCCTTGCAATGATGCCAGGACTGGTTCCCCAGCAGGTCGCTGGGTCTGAGTCATGGAGGGAAGAAGGCTGATGATCAGATCTCCAGGCCAAAAAAGCAAACAAACCACACAACAGAACAAAACAAAACACAGCCCTTGACGGATACCCTTTCATTGACATGGAACCGTTGGCTTGGGATGCTTCTGACACTCTACATCCTTTCCCTCATATAATAAAGAAGTCAGACCCAGAGGGACCCACGCTGCATAAGATATATTGCTTGATATTGGGGGGAAAAAAGCTTTAAAGAGGCAGGAAGTTATAGAGCCAAAGGAAGGCATCAGAGCTAGGAAATCTGGATTCAAGTCTTCCTTCAGCCTCTCGCCTTTTCTTTCTTGGTTTCCTCTTTAAGGGCAAGTTTCTAGTCCTTATGGATGACTGCAAAGAAATGCTTAAAAGCATGTACAGTGGTGCCTCGCTTAACAACAATAATCCGTTCCAAGAAAATTGCCGTTAAGCGAAAACATCATAAAGCGAAAATAAAAACCACATTGAAACGCACTGAAACCCGTTCAATGCGTTCCAATGGGGTAAAAACTCACCGTCCAGCGAAGAGCCTCCATATGGCGGCCATTTTCGCTGCCTGTATAGTGAGGAATCCGTCCCTAAACACAGCGGGGGGCCATTTTAATCACCCGACGGCCATTTTGAAACTGCTGATCAGCTGTTAAAAAACATCATTTTGCGAAGAATCGGTTCCCAAAGCAGGGAACCAACCGTCGCAAAGCGAAATTCCCCCATTCAGACCATCGTTTTGCTATCGCAATTGTGATCGCAAAAAGATCGTCGTTAAGTGGATTCATCGTAATGCGGGGCAAACGTAAAGCGAGGCACCACTGTAGATAATATCCCCCAAAGGACCTGAGGTGATGCACATACAGAACCCTCTGGGTGGAATGTTCAGTCATGAGTAGCTTGGAGGGCTTCTTTAAAGTTCAGACCACACCCTGGGAGGGATTTCAAAAAAATAAAATTTCCAAGCTTGGAAGCAGAGGCATTGCTTGGCAATGCGGACATCAACAAGGAACTTATCGCAGCCCACTCAACCGTCTCGTGTAGTTTTGCAAGCTTCCTGCAAGGAAGAGGTGAAACACGCACCGCTCCCAGCAGCACGGAGTAAAGGGAAGCATGATGTGACCAGCATGTGTATATTTTGATTTGATTCCCACCACCACGTTCGACTTGAAATGCTTACCGTCATGGCTGCCAAACGTTACAGAAAGCTCCACGTGGCCATAGCTTCTCCCTCCTCCCTGTCTTCTTTCAAAGCTCCTTGACCTCTTCCGTTTAATCAGCCGTAAAGGCCACGGATGGCTTTTGCACACTCAACAGACCGCCGTTCATTCATATTTAGTGTTTGTTCCAGGGAGAAGAGTATTCTCTTTCGCTCTCATCCCAGAAGGCCTGACTTTTAAACCTGCTGCATTTTAATCGCCGTGACCCTGGCTTTGAAACCTGGCTCCGGTTCTATTTTATGCCATTCCATTTTTATCTCTGGCTTACCGCAAACATGAGGCGTAACGCCAAATTCAGATATGCCCAGGCCTGGAAGACTGCTCCTGTTCCTCGGCTTTATTCTGTCTGTCTAGGTCCTTACATGGCCCCAAACATCCAAATGCAGAAGCCATTGTTGTCTTTACAGTCATACAGTTTCTATACAATACTGTATATTCTATGCAACCTTTGAGGTTACATCCTCTATACGATATACAGGGGTAGAGAGCTACGCCTTCAAAATCAGCCACGGCTCCGTCCCACGAAAGAAATCAGCAGGGCCAAAAAAAACCAGAACACACAATTTACACAAACCATACAGGTTTTCTCAGATGTAAAAAAAAAATGTTCCGTTTGCTAAAGCTTACTTCCTAAATGAAGTACGTTTAGGACTATAGCCTTTGACAAGGAATGAGTTTTGAAACATTTTGATCAAGGACGACGATTAGACACCTTCGCAAATTCAGTGGTCACGTTGGAGGAGAGATTCTGGATGTTTTAGTTGAGAAATGAAACCCTTCCGGGCTCTAAACCTTAAGGAATAGGAGCACAGATGTTTGTGCTAGGCAAAAAGGGGCACCATTTTGAATCGCAATCCTTGACCCCAAACAAGAATTTGGTGAAGTCGTGGTTCTGCGATTGAGGTTTTGGGATCTCTAGGTTAACAAACATGACACACACCCACACACCCACAAGGTACAGACAAAGAGAGAGGAAGGAAAAAAATGCCTTTCTGGTGACAGCAGCTGGACAGATGTTGGGTGTGCACTCCAGATGTTGCCTCCATCTCTCATAACTGGAGGGAAGAAAGAGTTATGTTTTGAGCCAACAGTTCCAAGGACATCCCCGCCCCCCCCAACCTGTGTGCATCACAAGAGGAGACACTGAAGTCAGGAACATGTTCCCGGATCACACGGTCTCCGATCAACAGGCATCGACCTTCACAGAATGACTTCCCTGCAACAGATTGATTTTTTTCCCCTCCCGCCAGAGACACAACTGGTTTGGCAGGTGGGCTTCTCATGTGGCTCCTGTAGAGAAGAAAGAGGATGAGCCCAATGCAAAACAGCCTCTACAGCCCCGGTTTACAAAACACTCCACACCTTCCCAGGGAGAAAACTCTGCTGGGGGTCAAATTCACATCTCAGCCACATTAGGGGTTCTTCACTGCTGTTTTAAGTTGGCGTTTGGACAGAGAGGAGTGAAACACAAATTCAGATCCCCTCCTCAGCTCGCTGGATGGCCTGAGCCAAGATCCGGTTTCTCAGCCTAGGTTACCCCGTAGGTTTGTTGTGAGGCCAAAAACGAGCTCCTTGGAGGAAGACACTGTTTAGGATCGCCCAAGGCTGGCTGGACAGCTCAGTGGTTTAGGTTTCTGCCTGTGGATCCAGAGGACGGGGGTTCGATTCCCCCACTGTGCATCTCCCGGGAGAAGAGCCAGCCTGGGTGGCCTTGGGCCAGCTGCACCGTCCCAGGGATGCCCCCCAGAAGAAGGGAAATGTGAACGACATCTGAGTATTCTCTACCTGGAAAACCCTGGAAAGGGGGTCCATAAGTCAAAATTGATTGGACGGCACACAACAACAACAACAACAACAACAACAACAACGATCACCAAGGAAGGCAAGTGCTGCACTGGGGAAGGGCTGAAAGTCAAACCTACAACCTGATCACCAGTTCAATACATGTCTGAAAACACGGAGGGCCACAGCTGCCTGTCAGAGCCCTTCATACTGGGCTAGATCAACCAAGAGTCTGACACAGCCAACAGCAGCTTCTGAAGTTCCTCATGAGCATGGCCATCCTTGGCCCTTGATTATACCCCCAAATGTTAGAGGAGTACTGAAGCCGGGCCTGGCCAAAGGGACACGGAGCCCACCATCCTGTTCTCCGTGGAGGGCAACCCAATGACTTCAAGAAGCCAACCAAGTTATAGGTCCTCTGCAAGGTTTGCTCTCCAGAAACTGGCAACCTCAAGCTTGGATGCTCCTTCTGTCAACTACAAAGCCCAGCTTCTTACAATTGCATGGGGATTCCGGGAGAAGCCGCCCCCCCCCTCCCGAGGGACTTTTCTCAAGCCGTCAACAGGACCCTGCTCCTGAACCAGGAAGTCCTATGTAGGACTGATAGCCATGGACGGATGTATCTTCAGCATGAACTTTTGTACTGCACATGAACCTGGTCACTGAAGTTGATTCCTGGGGAGATGAAAGTTTGGAGGCAATAAGTTTCGAATCCTGCGTGCCACAGATGTTCTCAATTTGGCCTCAATCCAATGGGCCACCTCACCCATGGGTATACCCACTCAATTAATGGGATTTACATCAGTTGTCATCCAACCGTTGATTCAATGAGTCTACCCTCGCTAGAACCAGGAATTGGTCTGAGGCCATATCATTACGATTTCCCAGAACGGGGAGATATTTTTTGGACGACACCTCCCGTCATCCTCCACCCGGCATGGCCAACAACAACAGCACCAGCTCTTCCTGGTGGCCATGCAGATTGGAGGATTATGGGATAGGTCATCCCAAAAAACGAAAACTGCTCTAGTTTGGCCATTCCCACCAGCCCGCCCTCGTGAACCAAAAGACCATGTCTGATTCTTGAAGAGCGTCCACCTGACGTCAGAGGCTAATATTATCCCAAACCTGTCAAAGTCACAGAGATCTTCATACCCTTCCGGAAGCCTATAATCGATTCCTGTGCTGTCCTGGGGGGGTGGGGGTGGCAGAGAATGACTACGTTGTGCTGTCTACAAACACAATCGGCTCCTGTTCTAACTTGAGGTCCTCTTCTTACATAAGCAAGCACATCCTCGAGACGGAACAAGGACAGGAGGAAAGACGAGACGCGAGGTCAACTCAAGGACCGCTCTCCTCCTCCAAGGTGACATCAAGAAAGGCAACGATGCAGCGGGAAAGAAACAAAGAGCAAAAATGCTCACATGGGAAGACACACATCGCTGACTAGGGAGCGGGGCCACCTCCAAGCATGTTTTGTCTCAAAGACAAGATGGCAGCAATAGCCTCCTCCTTTGACTGGTGAGGATAGTGTCTCTCACCTCAGATGGCTTTGAACACACAGCCTGTCCTTCAGGGGTAGGAGATAGCTGGGCATGTTGTTCCTGCCCCCTCCATGCCACCCAGCCTTTGATCACTGAGGTGCCCGCCTCACCCTGTCTAACGGGAGGGCCGCTTGTCTTGCTTATGCTACAGCTGAGCTGTCTCCACATGGCTGGAGAGCCTGTGAGGAATTCTCAAACCCTTGCAAAGGAGCTTGCCTCCTCCCAGACGATAGGAACCTTGAACACTCCCCATATTTATTTGGTTGGTTGGTGGGTTGGTGGGTTGGTTCTTCTTCTTCTTCTTCTTCTTCTTCTTCTTCTTCTTCTTCTTCTTCTTCTTCTTCTTCTTCTTCTTCTTCATAATTTGTAGAAAAACCTATTTTTCCTTCACGAAGAAACACTGACTGGGAGCTAAGCCCTAAAAAAAAAATCTCACAAATTTTCTGAATTCAGTTCTGGTCTCGGTTCACAGCGAACATTTCAAGTTGGCTCTGATTTACAATAATCCTCACAGAGTTTGCGAAGTATACTCAGAAGTGGTTTCCAAGTCTCTCCCTGGCGATGTTCTGAAGACAGTGTAACTTGCCAAAGGCTACACAGGTGAATGGAAACATGACCTCATCAATCAGCAATAATACCAGTAACGTTGGCTAGAAAATGCTATGAGGATTCGAACCGCCAGGCCCAGACTCTCTGCTCAGCCACTGTCTGCTTTTATTTCTTGACATCATTGTATTTTCTTTGAAAGAGACCAGTGTTTTGTTTTGTTTTTTTTAATGCCCCTGGATGTGGAAAAAGCGAGAGATAGCCACAACCAGCATTATTGGCAAAACCAAACTAAACAGAGTTATGCATATCCAGAGGCAACGGAACGTGAACAAACAGTTCCCAGTGCACGCAATGATTCCCAGAAAGATGCTCATCTCTGATCTGGAGGGCAAGGATTCTACTTTGATAAAAAGGTTGCTATGTTCTCTCCTGCCCTCCAACTTGAAACCCGCCAGCCAGAGTAAGTGATAAGGTTCGGACAAAAACAGGAAAGGGTGAAGGGCAGGAGGTGGACTGATCTTTTATGTTCCCACATGACATTTATCTTGTCTTCCCTGGGGTCATCGTAACCACCAACGCACACGAGACAACCTGCCAAGAAGGAAGTCAAAGATGCCCAGGCTGAGAAAAGTTCCTTTTTAAAAAAAAACACACAGTACAATGTCTAGAAGCCACTGGTTTAGAAATTCCAACAGTTGTGGGTTAAAAACAAGGAGGAACTTTTAAAAGCTGTGCAAATAGCCTCAGCTACGTAAATTTCTTAAAAAGAGAGAAAGCCCCAGCATTCTAGCTGCCTCTGTTTACTAGGAAGTAAGAACGCTGCTCTTATTTTGCTCCTATTTTGTCTTTCTCAAGCATTGCTAGCTAGCCATGGTGTGCTGATTCATGCTTCCTGACTACAAGTCCCAAAATCCCCCTTGCTGCCTGGTGAATTCGGATAGTTATTATCCCCAACCACAAATCGGCACATCTCCGCTAGTTGGCATGAGTTCGTAGAATCATCCCCTAGGTTCAGCATCTTCTGCAGACTCTCTAGATCAGCGTGTCCTGAACCTGGGTCCCCAGATCGACTACAACATCCAGCATCCCTATACTAGCTGGAGTTCCTGGGAAACAAAGTCCATGAAGTCTAGGAGAAAGCAGCCTTAGAAACATTAACTTGAGCTCATTCAAGGAAAGACAAGATATAAATGAAGTTAACAAACCTCCATCTTTGACATTTATGGAAGAATAAATGGAAGAACATTAACGTCCTCTGCATTTGGGAGATTATATGCTTGTCAACTCATAAATCGTGTAATTTGCTATTTTTATGCAGACAATAAAAACACAATCAGGAGAGAGGCAGAGGGGCACATTTCAACCTGTTTATGGCACACACACACACACACACACACACACACACACACACACACAGAAAACACAACACCAGATACCAAAGTCAACCTTGGAAACTTTCCAGTGTTTGGGTTATGAAGATAAAGCACACTCCAGCAAATTCTATTTTCTTTTTCTAAAAAGGACAAACGAACACATCATATATGAAAAGGTTAATCTGTGTTGCTGTCTCTCAGACATTTCTAGACCAAGTTTGCTCTTCTCCTGAGGATACAGAAGTGGCTCGTGTGATCCGGCATCTTCATTTTGGCTCATAACTTTATATGGATGATTTTCCCTGGTCTGTTTTTTAAATGTGTTAATATATACGTCTGGTATATGTGCATGGGTCCATCAGACACAGCCATGACCTTGGCTTAATCACCGTCTGCAAGTGAATACCACCTTCGACCCTACAAGGGCCACGTGATGGCGTAAGCAGAATGGGGCCATGTGATGGTCCCCCAGTTGAGCAACAGAGACAACCGCAGGAGTCAACTTTGATATGAAAAGTCTGATCCTGAAGAGTCACACAGAGCTGGAAAGGGTATGAAGAGGTAAATAGCAGAATGTAAGTGTGCAGGATTGGCATCCCTTGCGAATCTAGCCTTTATCCAGAAGGACAAGGCAGTGCAACATTTTTCTCTTCCCCAGCTGGGTTGGTGAAGAATTCCCTGGCACCCTCCACAAAATATGAGGTATTTCTATTTTGATTGGTGGGTGGAGAGCACATTCCCCAACCCCCAAATGCCCTCATTTCCCTCAAACGGCTCCTTTCCAACCAAATTTTGCCAATTGACCCACACTAGGATCCCTGCAGCATTGGTCAAGAGCCTGAAGCATAGGATGGGTTGCTCAAGTCTTTCCCAAGAACAACCAAGTCTGTCTGTGTTTGCTCGATGTGCATGCATGGACCTTGCCTCTTAGAGGAAAAGACAAATCTTGCAGAAATGACAGAGATCCACAGGAGCAGGGCAACTTTGTAGAGCTTCAAAATTCTACATCAAGGTACTTTGCCCTGGCGGCTGAAATCATCAAGAAGGAAGAATGTAGCAAGGATTTTTTTTCCACATCTGGATGTTCGGGCATATGTAAATTTATGCACAAGAAAGGGGATGCTTTGACAAGAGGTCACCCATAAGAAAGAGGGGAAGAATGAACAAAGATTCTGCTGTGATGAGAAAATCCTCACATCTGGCTGTGCTAAGAAAATCTTTGTGTACAAACTCAAACCAGCAAAAACAGTAAACAGGGAACAGGAGGTCTTGCTAAAGTCCATCCTATTAAGATCTGTTGCGTTAAAAGGCAAAATAAGAGTGTGACAATTGCTCTCGTAGGTCTGTCTTTTCCGAATGCTTTTATCGCAAGATGTGCACATGACTGCTTGCTAGCGAAAGAGGACAGATGTTATGCCCAACATCTGGAGGGTGCTTGAGCTAGAACCCAGCTGGACTACAACTCCCGGAAGACTCCTAGCCATCCTGTGAAACATTCAATGTGTTTCAAATCAGCTCTGCATTAAGATAGTCAAGGCAAATAGCACTGCTCCTTAGCTGTTTTCGACAACACCACCCTCAGTTATGCATTGCTGTGAAATAGACCAATATGATATACAGCCGTGCCCCGCTGGACGATTACCCCGTTTAACGATGAATCCGCTTAACGTTGATGTTTTTGCGATCGCAAAAATGATTGCAAAACAATGTTTAGATTGGGTTTTTTCGCTTCACATTGATCGGATCCCTGTTTCAGGAACCGATTTTTCGCTTTACAACAATCAGCAAACAGCTGATTATCAGGTTTCAAAATGGCCGCTGGGTTTCAAAATGGCCACCCGCTGTTTTCTAGGATGGATTCCTTGCTATACAGGCACCGCAAATGGCCATTGTATGGAGGATCTTCACTGGACAAGCAGGTATTCAGCCCATTGGAACGCACTGAACGGTTTTCATTACGTTTCAATGAGTTTTTTAATTTCGTTTGACGACATTTTCGCTCTACAGCGATTTCGCTGGAATGAATTAACATCGTCAAGCGAGGCACCACTGTATATGGTCCTGTTGGGATCACCCCCTCCAAGGATGAACCTACAAGGGGTTACGTCCCAAATGGCCTTAAATCCAGCTGGCACCAAAGCTAAATGGCCTCCCCCCCCCTTTTTGGAAAATTTATTTCAGCAAGATTCATCGTATCACCATCTGGAACTCTGTTCCATTACGGGTGAGAAGAAGAGAGCAGGGAATGGATATTCAGTTAATTTCTAGTGAAAATAGGAGGAGGGGAAGCGTAGGAGAGCACAGCGGGAGAAGAGGACAAAAACAAAACAAAACACACACAAAAAAAACACTTGCTAATTAATTTGTACAAGCCGGCAATTAAGAGAAGATGGTATTTGCATGAAATCACTAATGAGATGCTTTAAAGTATGTCCTACGTGTGGCTGGATCATATAGGAACATTCAAGGTGTCTCTGCTGATGAGGGAATGCCGCGCCATCTTCAACAAACTCAGCGTCAATTAAGTGGATGTTAATTAGGCTGCCTAAACGGCACTCAACTGGCTGCTCACCATTATCTAAGACCACGCTGGCTGCCATCGTATTCCCTCCAAGCAGGGAGAAGGTAAGACTGCGTGCCCGTCTGGCTTGGATCAGGCTTCCTAGCCAAGAGCCTTGGAGAAGGACCTCCCTTTTAGGTAAGAGATAAAAACAGGTTAGATTTAAAAAAAAAACAAAAGGAAACAAAAAGTTGGGAGAAGCACATCTTCGGAGGGTAGCCGAGGAAACAAGTCCGCCCTGATTTTCAAGCAGAACCACCCCTACCAATTTTGGCAGATTGGGAGTTGGATTCCCCCCTCATTGAACTCAGTCATCCAGAGGGTCCCTTCCCGCTCTGCTGCTTGAACATTATTATTGTCCATTTGTGCACTCTTTGAATTTTGGCCTCTTGGGGTAAAGCCCCGGTCACCTGACCCTCTTTAGGGCCCTGCTCCCAGGGGAGGTGAAAAAGTAGACCATAGGACCAAGGATGGAGGGTTTGTTCCCTAAGCCTCTTAACTTTTGCTTTCCGATAAAAGAGTGAAACAAAACTCAGTTCTTCTGATGATGGTGATCAGCTGAGATGCATGTGCATAACCTCTTGGTAGCAATTTCAAGACTCTTGAGCCCAACCCAGAGAGACCCTGACAATTTCCTTAGGACGTTTCCTATTTAGGCAGATTTTGGGCAGCTAGCTTTCAGGGCTGGCTGGACAGCTCAGTGGTTTAGGTCTCTGGCTGAGGAGTCGGAAGTTGGGAGTTTGAATCCCACTATGTCTCCAGCAACTAGAGCCAGCCAGTCTGGGTAGCCTTGGGCAAGCTGACCAACAGAAGAAGAGAATGGTAAACCTGTGCATTTTGTACCCAAAAACCTCTGAACAAGAGTGGCCATAAGTTGGAACTGACTTGACCACACATGATGATGATGATTCAGCAACAAATAGCCCATACAAATGGCAAAATCCTGCTGGGAACCGAAAGTCACTAAGAGCAGGATATGAAATTTTCTAAATTAAACACCAGTGTTTAACTAGTTTGTTGCTAAGCCAAATCTTGGTACAGTGGTACCCCGCTTGACGACGATAATACATCCCAGGAAAATCCAGGAAATCGCTGTTAAGCGAAATCGTCGTCAAGCAAAAAAACCCATTGGAATGCATTGAAAACCGGTCAATGCATTCCAATGGGGGAAATACCTCATCGTCCAGCGAAGACTGCCCATAGAGAACCGCCGATCAGCTGTTTAAAATCACTGTCTTGCAAGGCAGAGGTCAGGAAAGCAGCCATTTTGCAAAGGGAGGGAAGCCATTTTGCAGAACTGGAAAAATCACTGTATAGCGAACAAACGGTTAGCGAAGCAGGTTCCTAATCAACGTAATGTGAAAAAAACCCATTGGAACCATTGTTTTGCGATCACAATAACGATCGCAAAAAAGTCATTGTTAAGCGATTTCGACGTCATGCGGGGGTAAGCGTCTAGCGGGGCACCACTGTATTTATGCATCAAAGCCAAATGCCCAGAATCTGGAATGTGCAGAAACTTGTACACCATGCCTACAACCCTGCCAGGTAGACCAGGATTATTATTTCTATAATTTCCAAGCCCTGAGTGGTGAGATCAATGGCACATAAACCCGTCCAGATCTCTTCATTTCCAAGACAGAAGTTTCTTACTGCACAATTTTTTTTGTGAGGGAGCACTAAATCAGAATCATAACAAGGAATCCTGCATCCTTGTAAACATCTTACAATCTTTATCCATTTCCGCCGTTGCATAGGGTGAGTAAAAATGAAAAGAAACCAGGTAATGAGGCAGGGCTATTGCTAAATTACATAAACACTATTAGAGAAATGAAATCCTTATCTAGCTGTTATATCATGCGTGGCTTGGACAGGAGGGCTGATGGATAAATAATCTTCAGAGGCAGGTGGGAAAAGCAAAAACAACATCCTAGACCTCATGAAACCTGTATCTATTTATTTATTTTCCTGACCCAGCAGCTTGGTCAAAGTACCCCAAGGCTGAGAACAGGAAGGTCAACTGAGTCTACCCCATTTCCTCTGGCCCACCTTTTTTTTAAGGCTGATAAGGTAAAGCCTCGGAGCGTGAATCGGAAAACAAGGAAGGAAAGCAAAACTGTTTGTAAACCAACCAACCAACTGCCGAGCGGCTAAGAAGCCAAGAATGGTTCGTGAAGAGATATCTACAGTAGTGTCCCGCTTGACGATTACCCCATTTAACGATGAATCCACTTCATGATGATGTTTTTTGCAATCGCAAAACGCTGTTTGAATGGGTTTTTTCGCTTAGCGATGATCGGTTCCCTGCTCCAGGAACCGATTTTTCGCTAACCGATGTTTTTTTAACAGCTGGTCAGCGGTTTTCAAAATGGCCGCTGGCTCTCAAAATGGCCCCCGCTGTTTTTAGGAGCCATTTTTCACAAGACAGGCCCCGGAAAATGGCCGCCCTATGAAGGATCTTCACTTTATGATGAGGTATTTCGCCCATTAGAACGCATTAGCCGGTTTCTAATGCATTCTTATGGCCTTTTTAATTTCGCTTGACAAGGATTTTGCTTAACAGCGATTTCAACGGCACGGATTATCCTCGTCAAGCGAAGCACCACTGTACTCATTTCAAACACAGTTTAGCTTACGATACGCAACTGTTCCACCTCTAAAAAGCAGCCGGACAAGGGACCTCTAAGCATATAGCGTAGGACAGTTACTTTTTTTGCCCGACATCCTCCAGCATTCCTGAGCTAGTATGGCTAGGTCGGTGGAAGCCCCCCCCCAAAAAACAAATGTTTCTGAGCTCTGCTTACCAGTAGATAGAGAGGCCCACGCTCAGAACCATCCTGAACCAACCCAAGCTGGCCGTGTCCATAACCCCACCATCTGGCCATTGCTCCCGGGGGGGGGGAATTATCTCAGCTGGCTCCTCTCCTGGGAGACACTGGAGGGACTCAAACAGCCTGCCCCTGATTGCGCAGCCCCACAGCGACCAAACGGCTGAGCGATCACAGCTCTTAACTCAATTACAGATCCAGATAAACAGAGGGATCATTACGGACCACTCCGCAGCCTGTCGTTACGATCCCTGGTAGAACCCTGGCCCCAGAACGGTAAGTGAGACACCTAGGCAAAGGTGCTGAGCCCCAAGGGAACAGGGCATCTTGCTTATCCTTGCCTCGATTCCGCTCACAGAACAGGAATCACATAAAGCAGGTCTACATGCTCAAAGAGGGTTTCAGGTCCCCACCTAAGGCAAAACGCCTCCCCGCCACACGGTTCCCACCTCCCCATGTTTGTCTTGGAGGCTTGGCTAGTATCCAAGACCAGCTTCAGGACCTTAACCCCCCAGGGCTTTGTCCTAATCCTTTTCTAAAGCTATCTAAGCTGATGGCCTTTACCTTGGCTTGCGGGAGCGAACACAACGTTTGGAGCGGCAGGTCCTTTGCGGGGATTAATCGCCCATCAATTAGATTGGGTGACTCTCCCCCCCCCATGAGCCACGGCAGAGAATTTCATGTGATCCCCCTTTTCTTTAAAAGCGAGCCCGACTTTGTTTCCATTGCCCCAGATAAGGTTCTCAGCCTGCACGGAGGTCACCGGCCTCTGGATTTTGCATGGTGATCCTTAACCCAAAGACATTGCCAAGGGATGTATGCCCAAGCCAAAGGTCCATACAACATTTTGCACGTCAGAGAGAGATGTGCTGGATATTTTTTAAATCCGTTTAAATTTAACTCCACTTTAAAGAGACCCATTCTTTCTTCCTTTCTTAAATTTAAATCTGTTTTACATTTAAGAAAGAATGAAAGCACTGGTCCATTTCAGAAACCCGAATTTCCATCCTTTGGTTCCTTCCGCTCATGTTCCCATGAAACAATTTTGAAACCGAATGACTCCCCAGTCCCAGCTTCCAGGAGCTAAAAAGTTCCTCACCGTCCAACTGGTTCTAGAAGGGTGTTCTGGACACACAGAGAGAAACACATGATAGGCAAACGGGCTCCATCGTTAGACCTTAATGACTCATGCTAAATTAGTTTATTTCATTTTTTTTTTTTGATCTTGGGGATTGTTTCAATCCAGCCAAATCGGTCCCTCTCGCTGCTTACACAAGTGCCAGTAATTGTGTGCAAAAGGGCCCAGGGGGTTTGGTTAGCCAATAGGAAGGCAAGACACGTTCGTTAGCATCGTTATGAATTTATGAGCGCTTTTCTGATGATTCTATTTTTGCCTGCTACCAAATCACCACCTGCCAGTTCAAGAGGCTTTGACACAAGGCAGAGCGGCAGTCGGCAATCGGCACGAGGGCTCCTCCGTACTCCGCCATGCCTGCACACACACGCACGACGCAGAGGAAGTCGTTAAGTAATGTTCGGTGGGAATGCGATCCATGGCTGGGTCTGTATGGGGCAGCTTCCAGAGGGTGCCAAGGAACAGAGGGCAGGGGGTTCGCATCGATCCCCAAGCCACTGGAAAATGTCAGACATGCGGCCAGACATTAAGCAAGAGGCAGTGGGATGCGTGTCCACGTGAATGTTACTGCCACCACTCCACAACCACAAAACCTCAGCAATCGAAACTTGGCATGCTCATTCGGTGGCCACTCGCAGTACGAGTGGCAGGATGGTTTTGTTTTTAAACAGGATGAATTAATGCCTGCCTGCCTATAGCTTCTATAGTGCTGTTGTTCTCCTACTAGTTGCCCACCAGAGATTGGGCACGAATGGTGATTTGATTTGATTCGTGATTCGTCAAGGTACCTAGGAGGAACCTCCTTGGGTGCGGCTCTTTGTGGGCATATAACTCAGACATCTGAAACCCAATCTTCACCAAACATGGCAGGATTGTAGAGGAGAGTCCATGCAAGCGTCTCTGCCATTTTGGCATCTCCAGGTGCCCAAGAGGGCGTTTTATAGCCAAACGAATCGATGAATAAAAAAATCGCTAACAATTCATTGATTCATATTTGTTGGGGGCATTATTTGTAAAAGTATGGATTGATGAATTAGCGATTTTTGAACAAATTTGGCGATTCGTTTTTTAATCCGTGCCCATCTCTAGTTGCCACACTTTTCCTAACAAGGAGAGATAAAAACGTTAGGTAGGCCTGCAAGTCTTTACTTTTCCTCCACAAGGCCTGTGGACAGCTCCACGGTCTGCTTTTCCGCACAGACACCAACCAGCTCTTCCAACATTTCAGAGACAGGGAGAAGCAGAGAGGCTGAAGTCTGGGTTTGCGGGGGAAGTGAGGTTTAGTGAGCACTGAGATGCAGGGTGAGAAAGCGTGGGTGGGGGATAAGGAAGAGGAAGAAGAACGAGAAAAGTTCTGGGTTCGGGCAAGATGAGACTGGAGCAAATTCAGAGGAAGGCAACAAGGATGGTCAGGGCCTGGAAACCAAGCCCTGTGAGGAAAAACTGAAAGAATTGGGCCTGTTTAGCCTTGGGGGGAAAAGAAGACTGAGTGGAGAGAGGATGGCACTTTTCAAGTACAGTGGTGCCTTGCTTAATGATGTTAATTCGTTCCAGCGAAATCGCTGTAGAGTGAAAATGTCGTAATGCGAAAATAAAAAACCCATTGAAACGCATTAAAACCCGTTTAATGCGTTCCAATGGGCTAAAAACCCACCCTCCAGCGAAGATCCTCCATACGGGGGCCATTTTCGGTGCCTGTATAGCGAGGAATCCGTCCCTAAGCACAGCGGGGAGCCATTTGGAGTACCCGGCAGCCATTTTGAAAACCCGACGATCAGCTGTTTTGATCGTCGTAATGCGAAGAATTGGTTCCCGAAGCAGGGAACTGATCTTTGCAAAGCGAAAAAAAAAATTATTTAAAACATCGTTTTGAAGCGGATTCGTTGTAATACGGGGTAATCGTTAAGCGGGGCACAACTGTACTTGATAGTTATACAGAGGAGGATCTGTTTGCCATCATCTCAGAGTGCAGGACACGTAATAATGATCCCAAGCTACAGGAAGCTGGATGTAGGCTGAATATCAAGAAAAACATCTTAACTGTTAGAGTAGTACGACAGTGGAACCCATGACCTCAAGGGGAGGTGGGGAGTGCTCCAACGCTGGAGGCATCCAAGGGAAAATTGGACCACCCTCTGCCCGATCTGCTTTTGCTTGGATTTCTGCCTTGAGCAGGGGGTTGGACTGGATGGCCTTAGAGGGCCCCTTCCAACTCCTATTATTCTATGATTGGACTTCTAACTTTGCCCCATGTAAGGCTGGCATTTTCCCTAGTGAAATTTAAACAGCAACGTCTCCTCAGCTCCGCCGCCAGTATTATTCACTCATCTGGCCACACGATGTCCCTTCTTCAGCTCCTTCCTTCTCTTTCCTCAACTAGTCCCTTCCCTATCCAGCCAGGACTTCCCATCCTGATTTTTATGGGGGAATCTCCAAAAGCTCTCCGTCACTTCAGGAGCGTTCAGTCTTTGGGGGCGGCCATCTCCATGCTGAAAAAGTGATCCATGAATACTTCTCATAAAACAAAAATAACGAACCGTCAGACCACTAAATCAGTTCAATAAAGAATCGTTAGAAAGGAACACTGAACTGACTCAAACTGGAAGGTTTTTTTTTTTTAAGTTAAGAGGCGGGGTGTAAATTTACTCATGAGCAGTCCCATAGACTGCAGCCCAACCTCTCCCATGGTTCCATCAGGGCTTCATCCAGGCACCTTGCTACACGTACGTAAGTACCTCTAACCAAACTGGAAGTTAACAGGGGGGCCACGTTGGGTCTACCCCACGCTACACAAAGCACTGTGGCGGATGGGCCACTGGGATGGCAAAGTATCCTGCACCCCTTGGGGAAGTTCCTTTTTGGAGTGGGAGCTCACAGAATTCTCCATGTGAAATGGAATTAACTCAGCGATCGCCGCTCGGATCTCAGCCATGCAATTAAATCCTGCCCCTGAGCGTGCCAGTTCTGAGTATTCTGGGAGCACGAATCCAGAAAAACGTAACATTCCCCAAAGCCATTTTGTGAACAACGGCTGATCCCCTGCAACTGGCCCCTGTAGGAGCCAGGATTATTGCCCCTTACAAAACCTATATTCGTCTGTCCCCTCTTCCTCTCCTTGATTGTCTGGCTTAAATTCTAGCACTCTCCTTCTCGTTAAGCGCACGGACAAGGCGGGTACTAGATCTAGATCGCCCCAGCGGTTGGGGCTCGGCAGATGCCCATCAAAGCCACGCAGAGATTGTGTCCCTCCCTTGGCCATCTCTATAAAGACAGCACCGCGGTGGCCTCCGATGAATGCGCTCTTAACGCAACCCAGTCCTCCCCATCAACATGTCTTCAAACAAACCAGCCCCAAATAACAACATAGCAGCCAGCCAGTCCATGGCCATCCGAGGGGGTGCCACGGACTAAGTCGCCACGGACCCTTAACGCGGCACCTAACGCTCCCCAATAGCACCTGTTATTTCCAGACAGCCCCAAAAGTGGGGCTGTTATTGGTTTGGCACGCCAATAAGAGCCTATGGTTTTTGAAACTTCTGTTTTATGCACTAGAGGTGTTACGTTTTCAGGAGGAGCGGGACAGGAGGAGAGTGAATGGAGAAAGGCTATTCGTGCTGGGATAATTATTTTAAATGACTGTATTCAGCAGCGGGGAGAGCAAACATTAGCCTTCCTTATTCAAACAAGCGATACAATGCAAACAGGGAAAGAGGAATACCCAATACAAGATGGACTCACTCCCTTAAAGGAAGCCACAGCCTTGCGTTTGCAAGAGCTGAGCAGGGCTGTTGAGGACGGGACCTTTTGGAGATGCCTCATTCATAGGGCCGCCATACGTTGGAGGCGACTGGCCAGCATGTAACAAGAGGCGAACACAACCAACGGTCTGACCTCAATTTACCTGCACATGGATCTTTGCGTGTGTTCTTTTGCATTCTGCAAGAACGTCCCATCCCTGCCAGTGACACCATTGCTCGGTAGCATCCTAGCTTTCATGCAGCATTCCTCTCCTTCCCCCAGAAAGCATGCACTACCTCTCTTAAAACTTAAGTGACTGGCCGTAGGAGTGCTAATGGACTCCTATTTTTCGCCTTTCCTGCTTTTGTATGCCAGCCACTGCTGAAATGTTAAACCCCCCCCCCACCTCTGCCAACTTCTCTCAAATGCATCCGGAGAAAATGTCTCCTCTCCTGCCCTGTAAGTTTTCAACAAGTGTTTGGAAACTGGGAAGATTTGGGGAGAATCACCCCGATATCCCCAGCCAAATATCCCCAAACTGATTAATCGAAGGAAACTAAGGGAGGTGAGGGTGCGTGTGTTTTGATTCCCTCTCTCCGAACCTCAAGTAGCAAACAGGAAAATGTCATCGAGAGAGGCATCAAAGTGGGGTGGGGGGAGACTCTCCTTCCTACGCATATACAGGGCCACACACTGCCTTCACCTCGGGGAAGTGTGGGTGCAACAGGAGGAATGGCATATGTACTGCCTTGCTCCTTCAGTGCCCCCTGCTGGCACTTTAGAAATTAGGAGGGCCGTGCTGGAAGAGACCAGAAGTGCATAAAAAGCATCGCTTTATGGAACATCTAGAAACTTCCAAGGAGCCGGGAGCAAAAAAGAGAACGCCTCTCTTTCAAGGCAGGTCACCTCTAAACACGGGGGCGGGGGGGGGTGTTTCATGTCCTGCTCAAAGCCAAGACCGAATTGCAGGATTAGATCGTACGGTCCATCAGCATGGGAAAGTTAGCTTTCTTCAGCCTACACCTCCAAGAGCCCCATGGCGCACATTATCTGGGTCTCTGGTTCGATTCCCCGATGGGGCCTCCTGGACAAGGGCTGGACTTGATGATCTACAGGGTCCCTTCCAGCTCCGCCGTTCTAAGGTGATGGTGATTAATCTTTTCATTTCCTGCTACAGAATCCCACTGAGGATCTCAGTGCTTGCAAACAAAACCGATTCGGGACGGGGCGCGATCTCGCTCAGCCTCTAGAAATGCCCCGATACGCCCACCCTGTCTCCCAAAGCTGTGTGACCTGGTTTTCGGCGCCTTTGTGTTCAACCCGGCCGCGTCGAATCACCGGCCGCCTAAATTTAGCCCCTTGTGCTCTATTCGCCCATCGTCATCGTCATCTCCAGGTGTTGGAGTTACATGTTAGCCTACTTAAAACCTTTGTACCATTTCCCGCAGACGGATGACACACGGCGGGCAATCGATACCCGCTCGGTGCCGGCCCTCCCTTCTGGCTTCAGCGGTTTCGCTTCTTTGATAATAGTCATTTTGAGCATCTTGGTCGGCTGGTCGGAGCTCAACAAGAGACAAAGGCTGTTATTGTCACTGGAGAGGAGGGCAGTTGGTCACTGCCGGGGGCTCTCCAATTTTCTCCACATACAAAGGAAGGGGATGACTGTCCATGCTGGAAAGACTCTTCAGGGGGGGCAGCACTGCCCCCAAACTCAAATTAAGGCCAGTAGGGAATAGGGAGCCCAGTAGCACAGCATTCTTCTCTTTACTTATCCAACTAAAGGATGTTACTTGGGTAAAAGGTTAGGGGGCCAAATCAGAGCTAGAGGGAACTTGCCCCTCTTCGGTGGTGCTGAGTTACAGCTTCCACCAGCAAAATCAGTGATGAGAGACAATGGGATCTATAACCGAAAGACCTGACCCATTCCTTCCCCAGTCCTGGGACTGTTCAGAACATTTGCAGGTGAATATTCCAGAATGGTCAACCTCCGGTAGCTGATCAAGACAGGCAGGTAGTTCTGACTGAAGCAGAAATATCATCCTTATGGTCTTCGCCATCTACAAGGCAGTGTGGTGTAGCAGTTAAGAGTGCTAGGCTACGGCTCAGCTCCATCCACATCTCACTTGCTTTATCCATGCAGGCTAACCATTCCAACGCCAGTGGAGGCAACATGTCCCCTCCAGACTTTAGTCCAAACTTTACCATGGCTAGCCATCCAAGGTGCTGAACCCTGTCCAGTTCAGAACCTTGGACAGCTCCTTCAAAGGGGGAACCCCAGGTGCAGATTCATTGAAGCCACGAATGTCAGCGGCCTACAATCCTTTCCACCCGAGATGCCAGGGGCTGAAAGCATAGCCTCCTGCATGCAACGCAGGTGTTTCAACACAGAGCTTCGTCCTCTCCCTATAGGGCCACCCATCCTCTTGAGAGCCAGAAGAGGAATACATGAGGTTCAGGAAATGAAGTTTGACTACTGCCACCCATACCCTTCCAGCTCTGGGTCACCTATTTTACATAAATTATTGATCCACAACGGAAGCCGTGTTGACTGTTTTTCCATTTTAATTTTTGTTCCTTTCATTTGATCACTCCCTTGTCATCGCCCTCTCCCCTACTTACCTCATTTCTCACAGCAGCTGCAGGTCTAATATCAGGGTACTGTGGGTGGCTTATCCTGCCACAGTCCTAGCACTTATCTGTACCTGCAAATGCCCGACTGACAAAGCTAGAAGGCTGCAGAAAATGGGTGAGTAACGGCCCATCACTTCCTCTTAGTCACTCTTCACTGATGCATCTACTGTTTCAGCATCAAGCACTCGTCTGTGATGAGCAATGCTAGGCACCAGCGAAATTTGCATTAAAACAACAGTCTCCTACTTGAGACAAACTTTCTTTAAAATAGAGAGCATCAGTAAGAGTAGCAAATTTTTAAAAAATCAGAGCAAGGTTCCAAAGCCTGGTTTTCCCGATGCAACTTACACCCTTACCTCTCTAGGATTTAGCCTTCAATGCATCAAAAATTGAGATCACAGCTCAGTTATCATCATCATCTTTGAACTGCATCACAGAGGATGTGCTTTGGATGAGAAAAGGCTAAGGTTGAACCCCAGGCATTTATAATTAAAAAGTTCATTAATCCACTCCAGATTTCAGTACAACCTTTAAAAGCATTATTCAAGAAGCTGGTCTACTACTTAGTCCGGAGAAGAACGCTACAGAACTCGAAGTCTGACATATCACTGTAGAAGTCTGGCACGGTATTGCCTATCAGTGGATTTTGGATTCCATTCTGTTCTTACGGATCAACACAGCAATGTTTGAGTTCGGACAAGAATGACCTAGCTTTTATATTTAAAAACACGGCCATCATGTAGCAAAAAAGCAAGAAGAAGCCCCTGGAGGAGAAGATCAAAGATTCATCATGTTCAGAATTCTATTTCCGCTGGGGTCAAACATTAGATGCCAATGGGAACTCCCAAACAAGATTTGAGGTCATCAGCATCTTCCCGGATGTGTTCCCAAAAACTAATATAGTGGTGCCCCGCATGAGGATGAAATAGAAATCGTTGTTTAGCAAAAACATTGTCTTGTGAAAACCATTTCCCCTTTGGAATGCATTGAAACCCATTTAATGAGTTCCAATGGGGAAAAATCGTCGTTGTTTTGCGAGGATCACCCATAGGGAAGCCATTTTGCGAAGCGCTGTATCAGCTGTAAAAATGGCTGCCCTGCGAAGCATCGGTCCCGAAAACACCCATTGCAAAGCGCCGATCAGTGGCAAAATCGTCGTCTTGTGAAAATCAGTTTGCGAAGCAGGGACCCAAACATCGTCCAATGAAAATCGCCCATTGGAATCACTGTTTTGCAAATCGCTACAGCGATCGCAAAACCTCATCGTCATGCGAGGTACCACTGTACAGATAACAGAGTCTCTGGGGAATTGGGCCAACTCTCCTTGGTGCTGAAACAGTCAACCACCACCTTTCCAAATTGGACTGAAGCTTGTCTTGAGTCCAATTTGGAAAGAAAGATGGAAAAGAAACCTAAATAGATATGAATACCTTAATAGCACCCTTTCCCAACCCAGTGTCCTCCAGATGTTTTGGACTTCAGCACCCATCAGCCACGGCCCGCACAATTATTACTTCCAACAGATGACAACCCCAGACCTTGAATTACCTGAATACCTTTCCTAGGTTTGAAGCAAGGCTTTGTTCCGAGCATCTTACTGACCTGACCTTACGTAACGGGGACCAATGAAGCCATACCTGCTCAGGAGACCTAACCAACGTGGGAAAGAGTCAGCTGGCTGGACTCAGACACACATTTCATGACCTACTGCTACTTCTACAGCATTCATGAACTATGCAGGCAACCAGCACTTTTCCAAGGTAGCTCCTATGAAGCAATGGATTAAGCTCATCCAGCTTCGGAAGAAATAAAACACATTTTATCCGGGGGGGGAGGGGAAGCAAAAAGCAACCTTATAAGAACAGCAAATACCCTCTAAGCATGGGAAGAATGAAAAGAATCGAAGTTTGTTGACCTGAGATTGCTAGGAAATAACACACTGGTTCAGAACTAGGTCAAACTACAGTGATTGCCCCACCACAGACACAAAGGAGTGGACATAATAGTCCAACTGATGAGCTGGAAAAAGGAGACTGCTACGTACCAGATTCCAGAAAAGTGGGTTCAAGGCGATGCAGAGGACAGCAACTACAAAGCGGGAGTCGGTCAGGTCCACATACTCAAGGGCCAGCGTCATGACTGAGAGGTCAACCTGCAAAACACGCAGAAAGCTTTGTCTCACTCGGTGGAAGTTCCTCCACTGTTTCAGGTTAAATTCCCATGGTTGGAATTTAGGTGATCTGCTCTCTACGTATTCAGGCAAGCCATGAGCTGCTCTCCAGAGATCTGTGTCATCTCTGTGTCTGTTTATTCTCACCTTTCTGGAGAAGCCCGGAGAAGCCATCCCATCTAGCAACATCTCAAACCACGGTTGTGAGTGCAGATGTGATGTCAAACCATAGTTTCTCCATACAGGGATTTACAAGCAACTTCAAATCATGGTTCTAGTTCACAGTCTGCCAGCTGCTAGCAAACCAGGGCTTCTTAGATAGCGCTAGGGCAGACAGCGCTGGTGCAACCTGAGAAGCACGAGACAACTTCACATCAGGCCGAGCTCTTTCTCTCTGTCCAACAACTGTCTGGGTTTTTGACACGTTGATCCTTTTAAAAATGGATATGTGGATACAGACAACAAACACATATTTAACCACCTTTGAGCACCGTTACAGTATCTGCAGGGCATTTTTAAAAACATGTCTGTACCGTTAAACTACCAGAAGGACAGGGATGGGATGAGGACATGTTTTCATAACGACAACTCCAGAACCCAGAATCCCTTGGGGATTCTGGGTTCTGGAGTCCAAAAGCTTTAAGTTGTCCAGGTTGTTGATGAAAGCCTCATTCCCCCACAAGATTCCTAGCTCATTCCTTCATGTTTCTAACTAATTTTGTCTCTTGTAATGGGGTGTAGGTACGAGGAAATGGGCTGAAGCCAAAATTATAGCTGAGAGGCCAACGTAAATGCTGGGAAAGGTATTTGAAGAAAACAAATTTATGGTTTGATTGACTGATTGATTGATATGCTGCTGTATTAATGCATGCAGTATTCTGGGTGGTTTACACAGGTTATAAAGTTACAAGTCACAAATTTTGAAGACCCCCCCACATGGCAAAATATGTACAGTATAACAATATGGGCATTTTTTTAAAAATCAGGAAAAAGAGAAGAAAAGAGAAAGCAAGAAAATAAAAATGAAAGATTAATAGATAGCAACTGGAAGACTTATTTGCTAACGCTTTGAGTAGTTTCCTGAACAGAAGGAGGGAAAGAAGCTGCCGCATCTCTGCTGGAATCCTGTTCTAGAGAATAGGGGCCACCACTGAGAAAGCCTGATTTCTTGTTACATCATGTTGTTAAGTGCCAAATTGGAAATCTGCCCTTTTCACTTTGAATATTGTGGTTACGTAAACACATCCTTGAGGGCGGCCACGGGAGAGAAATGGTGTGTTCCATATCGTCTTTTGTAACTACGGAAATAAGAAGCACTGGAGTTCATGTCACAGAGAGAACGGTGCCAATGAGCTGGCGGCAATTATCCGCGCCGTGGAAAAAGATGCTTGGTGGAAATGTAAATTTTAGTTTGGGATAGAAGTTTTCCTCCTAACTCTGCACCCCCCAGGGACCGAAACCAAACCTCCAGCCTTCCTTCTCCTCCACCCCAACCTCTCTGATCATCTCTCTGCTGACGTTCAGTGGGGTTTGTTTGACCTGCTTTTCCAGGTGTTTCATATCAAAATGACAAGTCATTATGCCACCCAGGGGACTTAAAAATTGCTTCCTACAAACATCCGGCCACCTGCCTTCTTCCTTACAACTCCTTGTATCATCTCAAGCAGGCTATGGTGATGCGGGGTGGGTGTGGTTTGGGGGAAAGGCAAGCACAATAAGGTGACAACGCGCAACGGACTCAAGCTGGCTTTCCTCTGTGAAATACATAAATGCATTATGCCTTATTAAATCGTCCCCAAGGCGTAAGAATTTAATTCTTTCTGCGGTTTTCCAACATACGGCAGGATCTTTTATTTCACCCCTGAATGTTTAAATGCCATTTTTAATTGAAAGCCAATCAGAGAGGGTTATCCGATCAAGTCAATATCAAGAAATGACTTGGCCCCAAGTCATTAGTGGGGCCAAGCCTAACTTCTCTGCTCTGACAGTACAGTGATCCTCTCAGGTCTCTCAAACAGGGGTGGATTCGTTTGGCTTCCATTAAGCTGTCGTGTTTTTATCTCACCTGAATTCAAGACACCCAAAGAACCAATCACAAAACAAATTAAGCTAATATGTCAAAAGAAGGGAAAATCTCAAAAGCTCCGGACGGGAGCATCTGAGATTTTTTCCAACTGAAGACTTTCCTTACAACTGGCTGTTGCAAGAATGGCAGATGGCCAGGCTAGTTTTCTGCTTCGTTTCTCCATCCCCTTTCAAATCAGTAACGATACTGGATCATGCAGAAACAAGACCTGCCAGAAAAGATAGGGGGAAAACCGAGAGCAGGGGTGGGGGAAAAAGGGAGAACAAAGGTGAGATGAGCTGACTCAAAAAGGAAGCCATGGCCTTCAGTTTGCAAGCGTCAAGAATGAAGCAACCACAGGCCTGTCCCTGGTGGGAGGTTTACGACGTCACTCACTCATTCCTAATTCACCGTAAATCAGAACTAACTCGATGACATACTGGAGGATTCCCAACAGACCCGAACCCTCCTCCGACGTGGGCGCATGCAACCTTGGAAGCTTCCGGGATGAATGATCACATCCGCTCCCTCAGTAACAAATCTAATTTATTTAGGGATCCCCAAAATCTTGTACACATGGTAAAATCCAACCCGGTTCTGGGCCCCCCAAAAGGCCACTTTTCCCAAGTTCGGCTTGGAAACCTCTCTCCCCTCCAAGCCTAAGAAAAGCAAACCACCGTATGCCCTTCTCCTTCCTCCTTGGCTGTTTGGTCTTTGCAGAACTGAAGGAATAACCCTAGCCAGAGACCACGAGACTCCTTCTGAACCCGTCTCTCTCTCTCTCTCTCTTTCCAAATTTACTGCCCCGTTCATTGCCAAGGAGTGCTTGACAGCCAGTTTCAACCGTCTGCAGGAGGCCTTTGTTCTTCCAGAAACCCAGTGACCCCTCCAGGACGCCCAGTGCCGGGCAGGATCAGCTCCAATGGCTCTTCAAAGAAATACAGTCATCCATCTTTCTCCAGCTCCCCGAAATCAAAAGCTTTGGGGGGGGGAGGGCGACACAGACAAACCAGGGGCCTTTTTCTCCAGGATCAAGCTGGTCGAAGTCATGCCAACATAATGCACAGCCAGGACAAGAAAAGGGGAGGGTGGAAAAAGTCACACACACCCTTCCCTTCCCGTTAAGGCTGGGGCCAAAAACTTATTTTAAAACTTTGCAAACTTTCCCAAACAAAATTGTGGCCAGCCAGGTTGCAAAAGACCAGCGTGAGAGGCTCTCCCCCCCCTTTAAAAAACACCACTTTGTTCCCGGGGGGGGGGGGGTAAAAGAAGGCACAATTCCTGAAAAGACAACCCAGTAGAAACGGCCTCCACCAGCCTGCGGAAATAATAAGCAAGCTTCTGGGATGTTTTCTCTCTGAGAGAGCAATAAACGATGCATCTCTCTTTTTTTTCCTGTCTGTCTCTCTTTCCCCCTTTTATTTACACCCGGGGTGGGGGGAAAAAGGGTAACGCAAAACCCGCAGCCACGTCTGGCCAACCTTTTGTTTGGTTTGGTTAACTGGATAGTTTGTATTTTCCGGAGAGCAAAACATTCTCCGGAGCGATGCGGCAAGAGGTTTGCAGACCTCTATACACATACCTCTACCTTGCTGTAATCCACATTATTTAGTCCTTCGCAGCAATCCAAAGAAAAAAGCAAGAAAAGCATTCGAAATGCAGTTTTGGGGGCTTAAATTTCGCTCCCCGGCATTTGCACAGGAAGAGGTGCGCTTTCAGAGTTGGGGGAGTCCTCCTCCTCTCTCTCTCCCCCCCCCCCCCCTATTCTGGACTGATGCAACGCAATTTGTGGAGTCCGGCTTCCTGATTACTCATCGCTTTAAAAAAAGTCTTGCCAAGGATGCTGGGAAATGTAGTTCCTTGGCTCCCTCGAGCTCGGTGAGTTAGCGCGCAGCGGCTGCCCGGCGGGGAACTACAAGACCCAGAAGGCACCGCGAGGCCTTAGCGCTGGGGCTCAGAAAGTGGTCTTTTGGGGAATGAAATCGAAACAGCTCAAAAGGGGCACGTCGCAACCGGCTTCGGTCAGAACCCAGCTCCGTCGGGGTTTCACACATGACGCGGGTTCCCCGACGCGTGTCGCGAGGTGTACAGGCTCCGGCTCCCACGTTCTTGCAAACCACTAGGAATAGGTGCGCCTGTTAAGGTTTGCCAAGCGCACCTACAAGAAATAAATAGGTTGCTTCTGTATTGGAGAAAAAAGAAAAGGGAAATAAAATACGAAGCAACCCTTTCGCACGTTACGGTGCAGATTTGCCAACGCCAACATTAATTCAGCTTGAACACTGAACGTGGAGGGAGAGGCCCTTGCCCACGATTTCAACTTGTTGAGGCTTTGCAGGAATTCCAGGCACAAGCCTTTCCTAGCCTTATCTGGAGACTCCTTGCAAAGGTTCATCATCATCATCATCACCGTCAGCATCATCATCATCACAACCACCACCAAGATGTTAGCCGCTTAGACACCAGGAAATCAACACTAAGTTCCATTCGGAACCTACAGATTGTTCAGAGTTCGAGGAAAGCCCCTCTCTCTACAAATCCCAGTATCCTTGGCCCTCACAGCCGGTGATTTTGGGAACTGTAGTCCAAAAAAAGGGGGGGAAGGGGGGGAGGTCTTTCCTAAATCCTAACTTTAAAAAGAAAATACACCTCGTGTCGTTTTAGGGCAAAAAAGGTTAAGGAGAGGTTGGGGAGGGCGTGGAAATCAAATTTCTGACACTAACCTTTTGCTCTTGGGACGAGGACACGCTGGGCGCTTAACGAAACCAGGGAACTACCTCCAGGCAGTGACTGGAGGTGGATGGACTTTGCACTGCACACCCAGGCAAGGCGGTCCAAAGTCAGGTGTGGGGGGGGGGGGAAGGTCACTGGCATCATGTCCCCTGAGCTGGCTTTCCTTCCTAACCAGGGCTCTGCAGGAGCTGGCCTTGGGGGGCAGGGGTGCTGGTTGCAGCCTTGGGTTGTGGCAGGCACAGAGCCGGCCCTCCTGGGGCAGGCGGGTTAAGGAGACAAGCGGCCGGGCCGCCAGGTCAAGGCACCACCAGGCCAAAGAAGAGGGCACCCTCCTTCTCTTCTTTCACTGGTGCTTAGCCCCTGTGTGTTTAATTCATGTTCCTTTTGTTAATGGTCTGTGAGTCCACTGCAGGGAGAAACATGGCATAGAAAAGCAGTAAGTAAGTTAAGCAAGCCAACCCGCAAGTAAGTAAGTATTTTCGGAACTATTCAGAAAACTAATATTTTCTTGCCCCCAATTCCCCCCCAAAAAGATTCCTTTTGCAGTTCTATTACATCCCCGTCAGGTGACTCCCAGTTCTCGTGTCTATGGAGAGGAAACACCCCCCCCCTTTGCCCCATCCGCCATCTCCTAAATGTCTTGTCACGAGTCCACTCAATTATATTTGTTTTTTTCCTCTTTCAAGTCACATAAGAGCAAGCACAAAACAGTCCGGCTTTTCCTCAATTTGCTGTGTTTAGGGTTTGGGGTTTGTTTTTGTTTTTTTCTGGGTCATTGCCCACCCCTGTGATCATGCGCTTATTAGGGGCACAGAGGCTGGGGAGGGAGGGGGGGAGACAAAAATTTTCGGTAATTTTCGAATTCTTGGCTGGCAAGGTTGACCCCTGGGGTTGCTCTGCTTTCCATGATGCTAGCAAGACAAGTACATTTTCCCACCATCTGCACGTAGTCAAAAAAGAGGCTTTCTCTACACTTTGAGAAGCACCCACCTCTTCCACCCCACCAACCCTCTCCTCATCCTGCCCAAGGTCATGCCCACTAGTGGTTGGTGAGGATCCTTGACAGACCTGGGGGAGGGGCAGTGGTATAATGAAGCCGGGGCTGTAGAGGCCAAAGCTCCAGGATATTCTTAGAAGGGACCATAACATCATCCACCCCACCGACAACCTTCTCTCCTCCCTCTTAACTTAGCTGGAGTTCTCCTGCTTCCAGGAGGTTGTTGTGCAATGGCTGAGAACAGCTTGTCCTTGAATGAACAATGGAGAGCCATTAACTTTACAAAAGACCCAGCCCTAATTGTTGATATGTACCCATTCCAGATTCCAGCAGTCTGCACCATTTAGAGTCTCCTTGTGGGGCCAGGTCGCTCTGCAAACTGTCACAATGAGCACCTGTCCTTCTAAAGGTGCCAATGCACCACTGCCTGGTTTGTGTGTGTGACCGATACAGATCTTAATTATGGTCATTAAGAGATATGGAAAATTTGTTGGTGGACTGACAAGTACATTGAACCCTAAGTAAATAGATTAGCCCTCTCAGGGTGGAGAAAAAGCCTTTGTCCAGAAGGTGGTTACATTGCTAAGAAAAAAAGAAACCCAACAAATCCTATTTAATTTGGATTTAGTTTCTTTTGAAGTGCAGGAAAAGACCTTGCAGAAGTTACAGTGGTGTCTCGCTTAACGACATTAATTCATTCCAGCGAAATCGCTGTAGAGCGAAAACGTCGTAAAGCGAAAATTAAAAACCCATTGAAACACATTAAAACCCAGTTAAAGCGTTCCAACGGGCTAAAAACTCACCATCCAGCAAAGATCCTCCATATGGCGGTCATTTTTGGTGCCTGTATAGCAAGGAATCCATCTCTAAGCACAGCGGTGGCCATTTTGAAAACCCGATGATCAGCAGTTTTGATTGTCATAATGCGAAGAATCGGTTCCCAAAACAGGGAACCGATCTTCTCAAAGCGGAAAAAACCATTTAGACCATCGTTTTGCTATTGCAATTGCAATCGCAAAAACATCGTCATAATGCAGATTCATCATAATGTGGGGCAATCATTAAGTGGGGCACAACTGTACAAGGATAGAACAGTGCAGAAACAATAGTGGCCAAGCACACATCATCAGACTGGCTGGATGGCTGGGCTGCCCGGCCTCCTTCTCAAACTTTGGGTTGATCCAGGGAGATTTGGCAACCACAGAGAACTAAGTGGACGCCGAAGTTGCCCGCCCGGCAGGATTCCTCCCCTTGAACCATTTCCAACACAAGGACGGCCTCCGAGAGTCTTCAGCCATGAAGAACATCTCCCTGGCAATGGGCTGGCACAGGTTTGCTTGCACAGAGCTTGCCCGGGGGGGTCCGTAGCCCTAGGACCATGAATCTTGTTGAGACCACTGGGCGCTGTCTCTCTCACACACAAAGAGAGCTCTTTGCTTGGATTCTCAAGGCCATGGGAATCTGACCATGAGAGTCTACACTCTGCAGACAGAGAAGGCAGGAAGCCCAGTATCTATCTTGCCCAATATCGCTGATTTCGACCCTAACCTTGTCCAAGATTTCAGGCTGGATTCTTTCCTAGCCCTGTCTAGAGATCCCTGGTATCCCCTAATGGTTGGCCATCCAAATTCTAACCAGAACTGATCCAGCTTAGCAGCTGAACCCCGACAAGATAAAATGTGTTTAGATTGTTTGTGTTTTCCTAGAATGTTTGGTTGCTGGTTCGCAGGAGGATCAACTCTGGCGGATATGTGTGGGGTATGATGCATAGATGCCCCCATCCAAAAACAACAGCAACAACAAAAACAAGGCTCCCGTAAGTTTAACAGATATACAAAACAGTGGAATTCAGCTAGTGTGGTTTGTCTGCTTTGCTTTAAAACAAACAGGTGTTGAAGGCTTAGGTATTATTGCAAAAGCCTGCAGAACCTGTTTCTCCAGGATTGACCCGGGGGGGGGGGGAAATAACCATGTTGCAGGATTCCACTGTAATAGAGCTTGGGAATTTACTGTTTGAAAGTAATTTGAACACTGTTGCCTTTTATGCTGTCCACAAAGTTGTTATATTGTTGCAATTGCAACTTAATGAATGATCTATCTCAATTTGTTATTCCTTAGCTCTTTTCTGTTTATAAAATAAACATTTTCTGTTTATAAAATAAACCATGGGGTTAACAACAACAACAGAAAAGCACCGATTTTGAAAAAGCAGTCTCTCTCACGTGCCTAAAATTGACTTCTAAAAGTAACCAGAAAATTATATCTCACTATCTCATAAAAGGCCCCACTTGTTATATCATCAAAGGGGCCCTAATGTTTTGGGAATGCTGGCAGTTGCATTTTTCAAAAGGGTCTTTTTTCAAGCCTTGGTTCCTACATCCCAGTGAGAGGTAAAAGAATAAAAAATAGCTCTGTTCTTGAGTCACACGGAGAATCATTTTATAAATGCCACCAGCTTCTCCCCAGTCTTTCTCTCTCTCTCTCTCCTTTTTATACACACGAAAACCTCAAACATTTTGCTTTTTTCTCCTGCAGAAAGTATTGCTCAGACGCCTTCCCCTACTTCCATCCTTGCATCTCTGTCGTTCTCTGCACTGTTGTCAACAACCCGGGGCCTTTCTTTGGAGGTGCGCCCACAAGAATCGTACACAGGGTTCTGAACGCCATTGCTCCACAAATGCATACCAAGATTTCCGAAGCAATTGTTCCCCTTGCATTCACGACTCTTTAGTTTTCTGCAGGGGGGAAAATGACACCGAAGGACAGATGAGAGAGGTCTGTTATGTAAGATGAGCTGGTAACAGAAGACACATAACCATTTCACCGTACCACGCTGGTGTCAAGAGAGGTGACCCAAGGGTTCATAACAGCTGATATTTCACAGCTTGGCTGTCTGTTTCGGGACCTGTTATGTGAATAACGGGATTGGTTTAATTTTGTTCATCACAGGCCACTTGCTCTCTCTCTCTCTCTCTCTCTGTGCGTGTTTTAAGGAGGGAAGCAATTTTTAAAGTCCAACAGATCTGGGAGTTAGATCAGTTTGAAGCTCAAGACCAACCAGAGCGAACACTTTCTAGAATTGTGTGCTTAAAGATCAAATCAGATGCTGAAGGGAGAGAAGTTTTTTCTTCCCATTATGTCCAGGAACGCATTTTCTCCCATCTCCATATACAGCGTTGTATTCTGAAGCTGGAGTCGGAACATGTGTCCCTGTACAGTGGTGCCTCGCTTAACAATTGCCTTGTTAAACGACGAAACTGCTATACGATGACTGTTTTGCAATTGCTTTTGCAATCGCAAAACGATGTTTTAATAGGCAAAATCCGCTCTGTGATGATCGGTTCCCTGCTTCGGGAACTGATTCTTCGGATTGCTGATCGGCAGCTTCAAAATGGCCGCCCACTGTGTAAAATGGCTCCCTGCTGTCTTTTTGGATGGATTCCTCACTTTACAGGCACCGAAAATGGCCACCCCTATGGAGGATCTTCGCCAGACAGTGAGTTTTCCAGCCCATTGGAATGCATTGAATGGGTTTTCAATGCGTTTCAATGGGACTTTTTATTTCGCTTAACGAGGATTTCGCTCTACAGCGATTTCGCTGGAATGGATTATCCTCGTTAAGCAAGGCACCATTGTAGTTGAAATCTGGCCCTTTGGAGCTCCCCAGACAGACACACCATTTGGCCCATGACTCCATTGCTTGGTGGCTTCCTGGCCGATTCCTACTTCACATCCTCGTCAGTGGATGAACCTACCCCTCCTCTTCCGGAAGAAGAAATGCCCAAACCCACAGGCCTTCAGGGAGCCAGGTTCCTGAGCCTAACAAAGGCTGAGGGGCAAAACCAGAGATGGGGGTGGGAGACACACACACATACCCCCCCATTCAGTCCCAAGACCATGGAAGGATGAAGGCATGGGCCCACCTGGAAGCCCCAAGGCTTCTGGGAAGGACGCCTTGAGAGGAAGAGACGAGAAGGCTTTCCTTCCAGGGCCAAATCCTGCAGCTGAGGTCTGAATGGGGTTCCAGCAGTCTGATGACAGAAGGCCCTCCAGCGACAGGAGATGGATGCACATGCAGTTTGCTGTGCACTCAGTCCTCTGCTTGGAATTCCTGACGTCTGTCTGGCACCCAGACGGTGGTTTTGTATCTTCCTTGGAGACCGCAAAAGATCCCGGGCCCCACTTTGACCCCTGGGGCTGATATCGGACGGTGGCCTCGGACCTCCTTCCTCTGCTGGTCTGCCTGGGTGTGATCTTCAGGGTCTCCCGAACTAAACCCAAGAAGGGGAAAAGAGGCTCACCGAGCAAAACACACAGAAGGCTCCCTGCCCCTGATGTCTCTTTTTGAAAGAGCTGGAGAAGAGGCCAGCGTTTTTTTAATCTCCGCCAATGCCAGAGCCTTGCAGTCCCAGAACAACCAAGATATGAGAAGGCCATCACTTCATGAGTCGCTCGTAAATATTTAGACCATGAAGTCTTTGCTGTCACAGACTGTGTTTGTTTGCTCTAGATTTCCGCTGGCTTTTGCAGATCTATACGGCAGAAAAGCTGGTCAAGGAGAAGACACATGAACGCAACGAATACCAGCTTTCAGAATAAACTTTCTGAGAGGGGGGGGAACAGCTCATTTCCCACCACAGGCACGGATCACAGCAGCCTTCAGAAAGGCAGGAAATGGAGCCATTTTCAGTCACAGCAAGCTGGATGTCCCTTCTCTGACACCGGAAGTGGAAATGTTAAAGAGGGCGCCATAACGGTTTGGAAATCACCTCATGGGACTATATTGGTTCAAGAAGACTCGATCCACAAATCAGGTGGATCATGAGCTGACTTCGCCCACGTTCCTTGGGCTTTATAGAGCTCCTGTTGTTGGAATGGAAAGCGTGTCCGTGTCGGAGAGACGCAACTGAGGTGGTCTTGCGGGTCTGAGATTTTCCCCTTCTAACTATGTGTCAGCTATAATGTCTGTTTTGGCCCTCTGTGCATGGATAAGATGAGGGGGGGCTGACTGTCCTCTGGCATGAACCTCACCCCCGAAATCTTGCTCTTGAGCCTCCCAGCTCTTCCCTTCTGGCCACTCCGCCCCACTGCCTCTCTGATTCATCGACGGGCCCACCTGTCTGGCGACAGGGCTGTTTTTGGCAAAATCATCTTTGAGGAGGGCATTCAAAGGCAGAGAATTACAAGAGAGCCTCTGATTCACCTCCAGTTTCGCAGGTAGGAGAGGGTGGAAGGAGAAGGCAGGGGTTGGCCAACGCGCACCTCGTCTCCTCTTGGTGCATGAGCCTCGCGGCACATGACGAGCAGGAGGAACCAAAAGGCCCGCCTTAATTAAGGTCACCTTTCCACTCACAGAGGGGAGGTATTCATAGTCTCCAAGGGAGCCAGTGTGACGGAATGACCCACACCGTCCTGCGTTAATAAACGACTAGCAACCCCCACCCCTCTTTTTTGCTCTCTCCTCGTGGTGAGATTTGGAGACAATACGAATCCGGCTTTCTAATTGTGGAGAGCCAGTGTCACAAGCCGTGCAGCTCTTTGTAACCCAGCACTGATAATCATGTGCCTTTTGTCTTGGTTAGGGATACTCGGGTATATTTTTTTTAGCATGTGACCAAGCTTGTCTGAAAGTAGGAAAATAGGAAAGTTAGTGTCAGAAGCTTTGACTTTGACTTTATTTTTTCCTTTTGGCTTTATGGGCAACAATTTGCAGATTTTCCTACCTTCCCTCCCTCCCTCCCTCCCTCCCTCCCTCCTTCCTTCCTTCCTTCCTTCCTTCCTTCCTTCCTTCCTTCCTTCCTTCCTTCCTTCCTTCCTTCCTTCCTTCCTCCCTCCCTCCCTCCCTCCCTCCCTCCTTCGTTCCTTCGTTCCTTCGTTCCTTCGTTCCTTCGTTCCTTCCCTCCCTCCCTCCCTCCCTCCCTCCTTCCTTCCTTCCTTCCTTCCTTCCCTCCTTCCCTCCTTCCCTCCCTCCCTTCCCTCCCTCCTTCCTTCCTTCCTTCCTTCCTTCCTTCCTTCCTTCCTTCCTTCCTTCCTTCCTTCCTTCCTTCCTTCCTTCCTTCCTTCCTTCCTTCCTTCCTTCCTTAGCACAGCTCTCTGCCCATATAGACCCCATCTAACCCTTTACCTGCTCCTATAAGGAAGCTCAGATAAATGCACCAGACGTGGCTGAGAAGACAAGGCCCTGTTTTTAATATCACCAGGTTGACCACGACCGGTTGGGTGATCCATCTCCACCGGAGTTCTGCAGTTGCCTTCTGGGCAATTCCTCTACAAGTAGATTGCATGGGGAGGGTGGGGGGAGCATCACGTTCCCCTCCTTCGCTCCTACGAGGCAGTCCTTGATCATGGCAGGGGCCACGCCATCCGCGTGGGTTCCTTCTAATTAGGTACAGTACCACAATGGGAGCAGGGCAACATCTGAGGTCCATTCATCTCCGCTTGGGGTAGGCGGATGGAGAGGCAATGAATGCCTGTTTTCCTAGAAGCCTTGGCTCTCAACGAGGCACAAGAACAGAATGCCCCCTGCTATTCAGAGCCTTGAAACGTTTAATGCCACACAGGAACCCATAGCTGGCTTTTCCTGCAAAGGATGAAATCATGCTCCCTTAGGATCTGGCCCCGTCAGACGCGAGAGGAGGAAAACCAGCCGGAGATTTGCATGAGCTCATCTGCCAGATCATACGGACTGAGAGGTGGTTCTCGGAGGAGAATACGACCTAGCCTTTTCTCAGCCACTGCTTCAGCAGAGCCCCAGAGTTGGCTGTGTCTACGGGAGGTCATCAAGCCACAAGCTTGGTTTTTACGGTGAGGGGCATGAGCTCTCTTCAGTTTTCTGAAAGCCAAGGAACTTTTCCGTCTTCTGGTGTGCTTCCTTTTAAAAGGTAACGTTTTGAGTTCGGTAATGAAGGACCGCCATCCATGGTTCTTGGCAGGCATATATTTCTGATGAATATAATAATCACATGCCAACAAGTCAATTTAGATTTATGGGTGCCCTTTTCACAGGTTTGCAGGTACAGAGTACTTTCCGCTCCTTTCTTCCAAGGGTGCCCTGGGACTAGCGCGCAGCTGGCCCAGGGCCACCCAGGCTGGCTCTTCCCCAGTGGGGATACTTAAACCACTTCTGATACTGGATGGGAAAACATCAAAAGAGGGACCCGCAGGAGGCCTGAGTCAGAAGGTTTCGAAGCTCCGAAGCCACCCACCTGGGCCTGCCGAGTCAATAAACAAAGCAGTCCCGCTCCCCAAAGGAACCCCTTCAAGTTTTGCAGGAGAACGGAATGTTATGCCTCTTAGAAAACATCTCCCTCAACGTATTTCCTGCACCTGAAGTTCCCGAAATGTGTTGAAGTTCCAAAACTCCAATTCATCTTCATCTTAGAACTGCAGAGGTGGAAGGGACCCTCTGGCTGCAGAACCAGAGGTTGGGAGTTTGAATCCCCCCACGGGGCCTTCTTGACAGCGACTGGACTAGATGATCCAGAGGGTCCCATCCAGCCCCGCAGTTCTAAGATACCCTGCTAGCACGCCACCATTATTGCTTTCCAAACATCGAAAGGAACACTCAAAGAGAAAGGGTGACTTGGTGTCCTCTTTTACAAGGGGCTCTCCTCTTTTCTTCTACTGCAGGTATTGCTGAGCCATTAGATGAAGGCAGGTGGCCTCTTTCTTCTGCCCTTGCTGGCTCTTCTCCATGCATGGAAATTGTAGCCACTCTGGTTTAACAGATGAGCCTCTACCTTCAAGGCCAACTGGAACTGGAGTGGTGCCCAGAGATGGTTCCAATAGACCTGGAAATGGGTTTCCTGTTGCTTGGTGTTTGGGGATGAGCCAGAGCAGCTGTCCACAGGCACACGGTTCTGGCGTGTAAGTGGCGGTGGTGGGAGCAGAGGAAGAGACGTCTGAGAGGTTTATTCTTTCCATTGAGGGCGACATAGATCAACGCATGCCGAAGCGGTGTGATTGAACCCACAAGGAAAGCCTTACTGACCTGGAACCTGATCAAACTTTTAAACAACTTTTTCCCCAAAGACTGGGAAGAGAGATCAAGTCAACGGGCAGCTTTGGGGAAAGTTGCGACTTCTGGGAAAGAAAGAAAAAAAACCCTCCAGCAGCAAGCGACGCTGCCCTCCTGGGCTGTTGATTTGATTAGAGAAGACATTTGGCCGGGCAAAGCAAACCTGTCCACACAACATCCGTTCAGGAACACCCGGGGTGGGGGGGGGAGATTTTGAAATGCGAATGCAAGAGCATAGTCACACACTCGGTCTCTTCAGATAGCATTTAACAGAGGTGTGATTTCTAAGGCATTGGAGAATTTTGGAAGGCTCAGATTCCCACCCACCCTCCCCTGCATGGTACTGTTGTCGAGAAAGTGACATGAAACCCAGAGCTGTTAGCTGTTTAACATGTTGCTGTCTTTTTTTAAAAAAAAACATGTTAAATTCTAGATGCCCTGAGAGACTAGACCAAAGATCTATCGAATGCGGCATTCTGTCCCCACAAGATGGGACAGTAGTGTTTCCTGCTTGCATTCTTCCTTAAATGGTACATAGAGATAAACTGACATAGCGCAACATCTGACTTGCACAGGAGCTCTCCAGGGTGCTGAAAACCAAGATTTGCTCCTATTGTCTTACTTCTTTTTCTGATGCAGGATTGGTCCGCTGGATTGAGGTGCAGGCTAGGTGAGGGGCTAATGTTCTCTCATAGGAATGCCCCCCCAAAATATTGGGATCTTCAGGTGAGACCTGGGTCCTGAGCAGCAGGATTGGTGAGACAGGAGAGAAAGCCTTCTTAGTCACTGCTTCCAAAATACTGGAGCTTTTTGCCAAGGGAGGATGGGTTGACCCTTTCCATATCTTTCATTTCTTCAGCAGCCAAAGATCTTAATTCAGACTGTGATGGCACATTATGATTTATTTAACTGTGTTTTGCTTTAAAAAAAACTTTTATGCTTCACTATCCCATAGACTCCCCCCTATGTTAACTTTTCCCCCATGCTTGGGAAAGTTAGCTTTATTTTTTGGACTCCTATTTCCAGAATCCATCCACAAGCCTGGTCTGTACTCATGTCAGGATTTTGGAAATGGCTTCACATAAAGTTACTTTTCTGAGTTCTGGAAGGCATGATTGCAACCTCCTAGCTCAGGTTCCCTAGCAACCGATGTTCAAGAGGCCAGCTGCCTTTGATCTGGAAATGAGTGTGCAGCTGTCTTGACTAGAAGACACTGATTGCTTAATTATCACCAAACATGCTTCATTTCTCCCCACCCCCTTTCAATTGTGATTGAACCTGTGGCCATCGCCGCAGCTTGAGGGAGCAAATCCCACAGTTTAAGTGTGCAGGGTGCAACGGAGTCTTTCATCTGATTGGCATTTCTTATTGTTCCACTTAACTGGACACCGACAGATTGTGGTATCGTGAGGAAGAAACATATTCCCCCCCCCTTTTCCCCACAACCTGCATAATTTTATAAACCTGTGCTCTGTTCCTCTCCACTGGGGCTATTCTCCCCAACCAGATTCCCCCCAATGCTGTATCATCGTCATCATCAACTTTGAACTGCACAGCTGGAAGGGATCCTCTGGATCATTGCTTCCAGACCCTGGCAAGGATGCCCAGTGGGGGAATCGAACTCCCAGCTACTGGCCCCTCAAGCCAAATGCCTAAACCACTGAGCTATCCAGCACTTCAGATAATTATCTTAGAACTGCAGAGCTGGAAGCAGCCCTATGGATCTTGCTGTACTTTCTAAATGCACATTTTGGGAAAGAGATCCACCGTTCAAGATGGGGATGCTGGCATGCAGACTGCATCCCGCCCCGCCAAGGAGCTGCTGCAAACCAAGCCAGGTCTGCAGTCGTTTTGCTGAATAGATTCCTGGCACCTCCTTCAGGAAGCCAAGGGTTTATTTTTCAAAGGAGAGTCAAGCCCGCCCTCCAGTGGCTAAAGCCTTAACAGCCTAGCCTTGCCAATATCTCGAACACAAGGGCCACTTGCGTTGTTGTTGTCATTTAGTCATTTGTCGTTTAGTCATTTAGTTGTGTCTGACTCTTCGTGACTCCATGGACCAGAGCATGCCAGGCTCTCCTGTCTTCCACTGACTGCCAGAGTTGGGTCAAATTCATGTTGGTCGCTTTGATGACACTGTCCATCCATCTCATCCTCTGTCGTCCCCTTCTCCTCTTGCCTTCACTCTTTCCCAACATCAGGGTCTTTTCCAAGGAATCTTCTCTTCTCATGAGGTGAGGACTGGAGCCTCAGCTTCAGGATCTGTCCTTCCAGTGAGCACTCAGGGTTGATTTCCTTCAGAATGGATAGGTTTGTTCTCCTTGCAGTCCAGGGGACTCTCAAGAGCCTCCTCCAGCACCTGTCGTTGTAGCTGCCATAAAATACAAAAAAGATGACAAACATTCCAGGTGAGGGTAGAGACCACACACCACTGCAGCCTTTCTGCATCGGTAGCATCCTGCAGTGTTTCAGATCCCCTGCAGTGCCTCCCAGGAGAGGGATGAGCTGAGATCACTCAAAGTCGCATTTCTGCCTGATGGGAATCGGTGGCTGTCTGGTCCCAGAGCACCCTCAGAAGGAAAGACTACACCAGGATCCTAAATGGTGTGGGACCTCGGGATGTAGCAGAAGGCCTCCTCCCTGCCCTGCCCATTCATCATCAGCTGGGCAGCTGAGGGTGCTCACCCGGAGGGAGGTGTGGAATGACAAAACAAGGACCCCGCCTTCTCAAGAGGAGCCCCATTGTTTTGGAACCAACTGCCCCCCCCCCGCGAGATTCATTGACCTCACTCCCCGGGAGACCTTTAAGAAGTCTTCAAAAACTTTTCTTTCCTGGCAGGCTTTTCCAAGAGCACGTCATCTTTAAAGGCTCCACGTCGGAGTTTTAACGTCGGCAGCCATCCGGTTAGCTTCAGTTTTACATTACGGAATATATTCTCTGCGACATTTTTATTTGGTAGGTGAGGATGTCTTTTTGTCTTAGCACCGTACACCACCAAGAGTGAGCATTTGGCCAGATGGGTGGTATAGAAGTGTAAAAATAAATAAATAATCTCTAGAAAACCCAGGAAGGGTCACCCTGTGTTGAAAATATTGATTACAAGCTGCACAGAACCATTGCGGTCGCCTCCCGTTTTCAGATGCTCCAGCCAAGGCGGTGTAAAAACTAAAATGGGCTTCAGAGTCCATCTCCAATCATCTCCCCGAAGCAACAGAAGAAGCCTGGCCACAGGAAAACAGAAGACATTCATGTGCTGTGACTAGATGTGTGGTCAGGGCCCCGAGCGGGATCAAAATGTTCACCTCCTATAAGAGCTTCAATCTGCCGTCCTGATTCTCCCTCTCATCCTCATCCTCTCCCGGTCTTGAGAGAGAGGTCGCCACAGCGCCATCATTAAATCGAATAGAAATAAGGTACAGGTTGTTCTGGCAATCGGAGGGCTGGATGACCTTTCCCTCTCCTTTGCACCATCTGTTCCGAGGATGCTTTGAAAACCTCCCTTTGCTGGAGCAGCTGCTTCAATACAACCGCTCCGAGGGGGCAGCGTTTCTGCAGGGCTTCCTGCATCGCACAGGGCTGGCCTGCGTCTCGAAGAGCACCGAACTGTGGCTCTCCGTGGTCTCTGAAACTGTCTAGAGAGATCAAGATGTTCAAGGAGAGATGGTGTGCGGGAAGCAGCATGATAAATTCGGATTCATTTCCAAGAATTGCCTCCAGATACTTCCACCCACCTCATTAAGTTCCCCTTGAGTTGTAAGAAATGCAAAGAATTTAGAGGGCATCTCAACCTCCATCTCCATCGTTTCCTCCCTCCCTCCCTCTCTTCCTTCCTCCCTCCCTACATTAACAAGCTGCAAACAAGGTTGGTTAGCCAATTTCCTCCTCTCTCCCTGTCTGGCCAGTTAATTCGGACAGACCCAGGGAAACCTAAATTCCCTGTCGCAGCTTCACAGTGAGCGAGTTCACATTTCTGTTGCTGCAGTCACACTCTTATTCGGCACAGGTTTTGTGAACTTTAGCCTGCTTCCTCAGAGGCATATAGGAGAAAAACAAAAAGAGGCTAGTCCAGGAAAACACAGGCTGAATATAATGTGTTACACCTTTCGAAGGCCACAAACCATCATCCTGGTTTTGCAGCAAGAGACCGGCACAGCTGTTCTTTTTAAAATAGGTGCTTGTAATGATTCTCTCTCTCTCTCTCTCTCTCTCTGTCTCTATCTCTGTCTCTGTTCCTGTATGTGATAAGACTGTAAGAAAGCTGTGTTTCAAAAGTAACATAACGGCCAAGATCCTATTGCACTTGCACTGAGCACAACACCCCAGTGGTGAAGGAACACAGTGTCTGTTTACACAAGCTTTTTCTTCCTCCTTTTTTCCATGGAAGAAGTCCTACTTTCTGGTTGTGAAATTAAGTCTGGGCACATCTGCCCAGCTGCTCTCTGTGCAATCAGCTGCACGCCTGGCTTCACTCAAGAGGAGTCTTGGCCGGTTAACATAATTTACTGAGAAGGAGGCTGAAACTTGGAAGGGCAGCAAGGAAGGAAATAGAAAAGATCCTCAGTATGTAAGGACCTGTTGCGGGAGATACCAAGGCCTCCCACACTCTTGTCTTTCTGTCCACCCTCTAGGGGTGCAAGAGCTGGACAGTTAAGAAAGCTGGAAACAAAATGGATTCAGTTGAAATGTGTGGTGCTGGAGGAGAGCTTTGTGAATCCCCTGGATTGCCAGAAAGACAAACAAGGGAGTCCTAGATCAAATCAGGCCTGAACTCTCTCTGGAGGCAAATACGTTGAAACTGAGCCTGTCCTCCTTTGGGCACCTCATGAGAAGGCAGGATTCTCTGGAAAAGACAATTATGCTGGGAAAGCTGGAAGGCAGGAGGAGAAGAGGATGACCCAATGGGAGATGGATTGATGCCATAAGGGAAGCCACAGGCTTGCATTTACAAGGGCTGAGCAGGGCTGTTGAGGACAGGACTTTTGGCGACCACTCATTCATAGGTGATGTGGCCACACGTAACAGGAACAACAAGTGGCTGAGTCACCCTGTGCAGGAGCTTGTTCTGGAGTCCACAACGCCCCTGTCCTCCTTGGTGTTATTTTTAGCTGGCACCTGCTCCCCGATATAGACACGTTTGTCCTTCTAAATATAGGCCGAGGGATGGAAGCTTCGTCACCCGCTGTCCAGCAGCCAGCCAGCCGGTGCTCAGAGCGGCCTGGCGCATGCCTGCTTCATTTACATCCCGTCGGCCTGCTTCGGATGGCTCCCGGCCAGCGTTCAGGCTCTGCCAGATCACAGGAGAATGGAGGCACATTTCCTGGGCAGAGCACGGACTCTTAGCAGCCAAGAAGCTTGGTCACAATGTGGAACAGCAAGAACGGGTCTTAACCATTTCCATCCTGGGTGAGCTGGGGGCAAGGGTAACCCATCACAGACCCGTGTGGTCTTCCCAGTTCTGACCGGCAGCTGTGCTTGCCCAGGTTTGGAGCCTGGCTGTTCCTTTAACCTCCTCTGGAGTCTCCCCTCCAAGGACCAACCCCACCTGATCCTGCTTAGCTTCAGAAATCAAATACGATTAAGTTCAGGGAGGGATGGTAATGGAGAAATGGCAAAACATGGCAAGGTCATTCACAAACTACAGGAAGTGTGGGAATCGCCTCTTGCCACAGTCAGATGTTCTCAGTATGTAAAGAATCCTCTCTTTTAACAAAGGGTTATCTCTATGCGCTTGGGTCTGACTGCCCAGAGCAGGGCACAGGGTATATCTCAAGAAACGATCAAGCATCCCCAATGAACCAGCCGGTACCCAAACGCTCAAGATATCCAGCAAATGACAACACACTCCTGAAAGAGCAAGCAGCAAGTGGGGTGGGGTGGGCTTGTGGGGAGAAGAAACCACCACGAGGCCACCACCCACCTTGACTGTCCAAAGGGCCCACGTTCAAACTCTGTCAGAAAAAGGAATAAAGCAGGTATCATCTGGTTGACTCCGTAGCATAGGACTGGAGAGTGTCCATTTTCCAGATATCTTTGGCTGCAATTAGTTAAATCTGGACATGATGGTACTCCTCATAGTCGTCTTTATATCTACCACCACCCTGTAAGGAGCTTCTAAATGAACATACCGCTAAATCAGCCTTTTTTTAAAAAGGGAGGGAGCAGGTCTTTTGTAAAGCCAGTAAATCTCGATTTCTCCATTCATGGGCAAGCCATTCCTGAACAAGTTGGCTTACAACAAAGATTCTCTGCAAGAGTCTACACAGTTTTAAGGAGCAGCCCTTTCACTCCCAGCTACTATGAGGACTGCAGCTGAACTCACAGAGAGCAAGGAAGTATGATGTGATCACAGATAATGACATAGTCCCTGCAGTTAAGAAAGTCCCAGGTTTTCAGCCCAGCAAGCCCCAGTTCCTCTACACCACTGGTTCTTAACCTTGGGTTACTCAGGAGTTTTGGACTGCAACACCCAGAAGCCTTCACCACCAACTGTGCTGGCTGGGGTTTCTGGGAGTTGCAGTTCAAAAACATCCAAGTAACAAAGGTTAAGAACCACTGCTCTACACCAATGAGTGAAACACTGGTTACAGTTCTGGATGTTGCCCCTGAAAACATGGGAGGCCACCCTAGGTTAGCATGATTGTATCACTAACCTCATAACGAGTACTGATGTTGCAGTTCACGAAGATTAGGGTCCCCTGTGGCAACTAGTCATCACGGCCACATCTACACACCTCCAGGAAATCACAGTTCTTCCTGAAAGACCGTGGGGAAGCCTTGGTGCCAGTCAGAGTTGGAAATATAGGGTTGGAAACATTAAGGAGATGGTACTTCGTAAGTTCCTGGTTTATAGGATTCTCCCTTCTCAATTAGCTGAGTTTTTCATAGGCACTGAGGGCCAATGAGGTCTAGGAGATGATTGTTGTGGGTTTTTCGGGCTCTTTGGTCATGTTCTGAAGGTTGTTATTCCTAACGTTTCACCAGTCTCTGTGGCCGGCATCTTCAGAGGACAGCACTCTGTGCTCTGGTGTAGTTGGCTTGGGAGTGGAGTAATCACCCATCTCCTGAAAAGGACAAAAGCCTATTTCACAGCCATAAATACTCCACTCCCAAGCCAACTACACTAGAGCACAGAGTGCTGTCCTCTGAAGATGCCCATGGCCACAGAGACTGGTGAAATGTTAGCAAGAACAACCTTCAGAACACGGCCAAAGAGCCCGAAAAACCCACAACAACCATTAGATCCCAGCCATGAAAGCCTTTGTGAATATATCTAGGATATGAGTTCCTTCTGTTTCAGAATGCCCCTTTGATCCGCCTTTCCTCTTGAGAAGCCAAAGGATTAAAGATGCTCTCTCGTGCTCCCCCCACTCCTTAAGCCCCAGAGCCAGGAAAAGTCCTGTGAGCCTCAGCTCATCCCTTCTTGTCCATCTTCTCTTCATTTCACTTCCTGGCCCGGTCGGCTCCAAATCCTTCCTTCTGCTGCCCCCTGATGCCGCCAAGTGTGAACTGCACCTTGAAGTGTCTTTAGAAGGAAGGTGGCATCACATGCTGGATACACCAGAGCCCCAGTCATGATTCATTGTTCGGGTAATAGCTGTAATCCAGCAACCTCTGGAGGGTGACAGGTTCCTCCTTCCCCAAACGTCAGCTGCTAATGGGTATGCCCCAGATTATGGGGAACTTACCTTCATGGACTAGAATGGTCAGGATCACCCAGCCTACTGGTCACACCGGCGGGGGGATTCCGGGAGTGGTTGTCCAGAGACAAAACAAGTTGTGCAATCTTTCCTCTTCACAATGAACTCATGGGCATGACATTTCCACTCTTGTTTTATAGACCCAACGAGCTAAGGTTGAAGAACAGGAAATTTACAAAGACTTACCGGCCGGCTGACGATCTGAACTGCCCTTCCACTCAGGACACAAGTAATGTGTAGGCTTCTCTTGCTAGATCAGAAGGCTTGACAGGTTCCAAATATTTCTACATTTCAGTTATGTACAGCATGGCTCTCCACTGGTCCAGCGTCAGAAAGGAAAAGAGGCAGCGGTGATCGATCTAAATTTTCAGCACCTTGGAGAGCTCCATGTAAAGCAAACGTTGTCCAATATTAGAGGTCATTTCTCTCTGTATATAAGATTACCAATAATGCACGATTTGTGATGCAGCCGTTAATGCATTTAATTGAGGGTGAATCTCAATGAGTTCAAGTGGCGTTTGTGCCCAAATGAGTGGGCATAAGATGGAAGCCATTTCTGTTGCAGGGGTGTTTCCTCTCTTGACCTTGATGGGGGCAGAACAGTGCAGAGGGCCCTAAAAATACACCAGAAATCATAGTTGCTCACCCTTCTGTGTTCTGGTATTCATGATGGCAAAGTGCTTGCAGTTCCAAGCGCATCTCTGCAGATGGGGATAAATGCTAGACATTTGTTGTAAATTATAAAAGAGGGAGAACGAAAGAGAGAGGAGGCTGGTTCTTCCCGAGTGGAATTCTCTGCCCAGGGACATGTTATTCATTTTTTGCTGCATTCCTGCTAAATCTGAGCATCAACAGAGAGGGAGCTGTGGATCCGGCAGCTGCAAATCTCGTGATGTGGCCCAGGCTTCAACATACAAACCCTCTAATATTCCACACAGAAAAACAAGGACAACCTTATAACTCTCCTGCTAAATTCCAGAATCATATCCTGAGACCTTTCTCTATGTTGTTTCTTGCGTTCTCTGATAACATGGCCCATGCAGGATTCTGAAAGAGGGACTTAAATCTATCAGGCAATGCAACATGGGTTGAATGTGACACCTGTTCAATCCATGTGCCTTTCGTACGGAAGGACAAAAAAGTCTAGATACGATTTCTAGTCTCCATAATGTTCTACGCCTGTATGGGTGTGTGAGCTTTCCAGAGGCTTCTGGACTACAACTCACATTATCCCCCTGACCATGCGGATTGCAGGTGATAGCAGTTGTAGGCCAGGCTCATCTCCAGTCCTGACGAAGACGGAGGTGGAAGTGGGCAGGAAGGTTAAAACTGGAGAAAAATGTGGACATGCTTTTGTGAACCCTGGATATCTTTCTAAAAGACATTACAGTAGTACCAGAAAGAGAGGAAATAAAAACAGTATTTGAAAAATGGAGAATGTACACATCTTTGTCCAGTGCAAGCTATATTATAATTTTTCCCCCAGTGTTTGCTTTCATCATAAACTACCTTGCATGGGCTTTATCCTAAAAACAATAAATATTTTCAAAGATTTCTCAAGGCAAGGCCCAAACCTTTAACATAGTCCAAAAAAAAAAAAAAAACCCTCTCTACATTCCCTGTAGCTTGTTTATTACCTTGCTTTGCAATTGGTCTGGGGTGCCTTAACGTGTAAACACGGGCTGTATTTACATGTTTCACTGTTCAATTGTGAAGTTCTGGCGGGTTCGCCTCTCTGGAAGGTGAACCGGTTTCAGTTCTTAAGGACTTCTCGTTCTTGAACGTTCGAGGGTCAGAACCCGAGGAGCCCGTGCAAAATAACCGAGAAGACGGAGGGCATGTTTACCCGTTTGGAAATCCAGCTCGAGCGTTCAGTTCCACCCATAGATGGAGTCTGTGCACCGCCGCCTGCGCCCGAGAACCTGGCTGAGTCATGGATGATGCTGAATTTAACTTGCTGACAAGGGACTGCATCAAAAAATAGCGCCAGCTTTTGCAGAGAAGCAGCGTTTCTGCCGACAGGGAAGAGAGCGCCCTTCCCAGCCGGCAGCTTTGCCTCGCAGGAGCAAAGCAAACGGAGCCATGGAGCCCAGCAATGGAAAATGCCCTGCTATTAAAATAACCTCATCTATCGCAGTAATTGGGCTGGCTTAGATCACACCTCCTCAGTTTTTCCAGCTGGCTTCAAGGGAGAGCAGTTAATACTCTGTTCTTACAGTTTACTGATGGGGGGGAGGCTTGGTTTTTCTAACAACATCCTCAGCTACCTTTTAAAGGAAGGCTATATGATTCAGTTTTGGGGGCATCAGGAGATAAGGCTGGTGGCTTTTAAAGACAAAGACTCCCTCCCATTCCAAATACCACGTGATTTTTTTAAAAAAAATCACAACTGTGATGCTCTGGGCTGCAGGTAACCCAAAAACTTCAGCCAGGGTGGAAGAGGAGGCTGGAACAGGATCAGAGTTTTTTAAAAGTTACTTTCTCAGACTGCGATCGGCTGCCAGGCTGGCTGGAGAATTCTACGAGCCAATATTCAGAAAACGTGTGTTTTTTTTTTTCCTCCCCCAAGCTCTGCAGCGAACGAATCAAGGAGACAGGACCCAGAGCAAAGCCAGAAGGCAGGCTGGGGACTTAGAGGCTTTGCTCCCTTGGCACTGCGGGTCCCAGGAGGATTCTGTGAACCATGGTCTCAAGAATCAACTTTTCTAAGCTCAGGGTGGTGGACACACCGCACGGCAGATGCTGGGCCCGGACGGAAATCCTTTCCATGGAGCGAACCAACCAGATTAGAAGGCAGAGGGTTGCGAGACCTGCGCTTTGGCTTCCGGGCCCTGCAGAGCCAGGGGGACAGCATCAAATGCTCTTTCATGCATGGAGGCAGCCCCGAGCATCCTCCATGTAGCCTCATTAAGCTCTGTCACAGCCACACCCAGGACGTGTGCCCTTCCCCTCCTGCTGGCTCGCTCAGAAGAGGCGATCAAAAGCCTGCCAGGGAGGCAGGCCCTCCAGAGTGCTTTCGGGCCACTGACCCGATCTATTCCTGGAGGGATCTGCCTCACGGACAGGCCTCCACGTTAAGGCACACCTTGTTTCCTAAGCAGAAGCGATGCGCCGAGATGGACAGCTCACCCGCCTCAATTCAGAGGAACTTTGGGGGAGGGGGAGAGAGACAGAGAGCTGCCTCTCCAGGTCATCCCCACCCTGTTGTGCCCCACGGGCCATACCCACCCATTTGGGAAGGCTTTGGCCCTATAGATCCTCCATCGTGTTTGGAGAGATCCCTGTTTTAGGGACAGATGCACACGGGAGAAGCAAGACAGGTGGCCAGCGTCTCCATCCCTCGGAGATGCAGGTTGCTCTTTCTCTGCGGATCAGCCGAGCTGTGATGTGGGCCGTGGCGGTGGGAAGCCAGCTCCACCTCCGAATTCCCCCTCCTCTCCCCCCCTTCTCCCAGCTCCCAGCTGCCAGCCCCCCCTCCCGCCCTTCTTCTTCTGCCTTGCGTCTCTTATCAGCCATGACTTCTCTGACAGCGATTGATGGAAAACGTTTTATCTCCTTCCCAAGCCACGGGAATCCTTGAAATGGTTCTGATTCCGGTTACTATGGTGACACGGCGGAGGCTTATTAGAGCAGGCCGGTGGGTTTGTTTTGCATTTGTTTGTTTGCTGCTGCGGCGGCTGAAATGCTGAACGAAATTAACTCAAACGCTCCTCGTCGGAGGACGAGCAGTCGCAAAGGCTGTGAAAGCAAGCGGAAGCGCTGGCTGGACCATCTATGGGCTTTGCACCGCAATGTTCCTGGATTTTCACGAGGCATCCTATAGAAAAAAAACATGATTGATTGAGCCTGGATGAACAAGGTGATTTGTTCTTCCAGCCCCCCCCTCACTGAATTGGGATGCTACAGACGTTTCCCCCAAACTGCTGCTAATTCCCTGGCAATTCAGCATCCACCTTCATTTATGTATCTGGATGTTTATATATCCCTGTCCTTTTGCAAACTCTCAGAGAGGCGAAAGAAGTGGAACTCAAATCGAATCAGGATCTAACCCTGGACGCTTTCTCTTGTTGCTGTTTTCACAAGTCTTCCGTTTTTAACTACTTTAATCATATCGGATAGATAAATCTTTGGACTAGAAGATATCGAGAACTCCTCAAACACGGGCATTTAACACAAGGCCTGCTCTTCACAACCCACTTAATAAAAATTACCTGTCTGTTGATGCTGTGTTTGGTTTGCTTTTTCTCCATTCTTCAGTTATTATTTTATATGGAAAAATATCCCAATGAACAAAAAAAATAAATAAATAAAAAATAACCCCCCCTCCCATTGCTCAAAATGTCTTTATCTCACAGGTTATTTCTTTGAATTCTGAGGGTATAAATCGGGGTGAAGGCAATAAACTGCCTGTAATTTCCCCTTAGAAATCTCCCAGAGCCAGCATAATTAAAATTACCTTCCATTCCTCCAGACCTATCCTTCTTATCTACCCATTTAAAGACTCGTGAAGGTGTAAGCCTGATCTGTTTGCTCTGTTTCTTCTCCGTATTTCATTCTTTTTTTAAAAAAAAGAAAAAGAAAAAACTGGAATTTTCATAAAAATCTAACAGCTGGGGTGCATAATCAAGTAGGTACCAAAATCCTACCCATTTAATGCTAGGCACACCTGCTTTGAAGTAAATCCTGCTGAACAGAATTGGATTTACCCCTGAGTAAACATGCATAGGTTCCTATTAGGAAGCTGCAAAAAGCCGTTGCGTCTTTTACACCTGGCATACCTCCCCCATATTTCCATCTATAGAGAATGCAAAGGAAGTCCGTTTTCCAAGCAAAGAACCGTAAGCAAGGCACACTTAAAACAATCACCACATTTTTAAAAGGACAGTCAAGGAAAAAGGCCAGTCAAGAAGGTCTTCTCAAAAGGCCCATTGGAATAGAATAACTATTAACTATGAATATATCTATAGATTTATTTCAAAGCAAGAAACCAAACGGTCCAGGTCAACCTCTATAGACAAGCCGGAGTCGATCTAAGCTGCTCTAATACAGTGTTTCCCCAACCTTAGGTCCCCACATGTTAAATATCATGCAAAGCATTTTGGGGTGGTTTGGATTTGGATGGGCAAATAAGAGCTGTTGGCTTTACAAAAGACCCCCCCCCTCGTTTGTTGAAGTGGTACAATTGTGTTGCTGAATTTTTTAGACTCCCCTTGTTTTTGAAGTCTGGAGATGGGAATTGTCCTGCTAAGTACCTACACTTCTCTATGTTACCCCTACATGACGAGGAGACCCCGAGGCATGCCACATAAATAGGCCGCGTGGTTTGACTCATCTCAAGCTATTCCAAGCCAGTAGAGCGTTAAGACCGTGGCGAGTCACCTTGAATTCCACTAACGGAAAGGCCAAGCCCACGCAGGAGCAGAAAGAGGACGATGTCCTCCAGGCAATGGGCACCAAGCCATAACAGGGCATCTACATTCCAAGCAAACCGAAATGTTCGAGGAAGCTAGGCCGTCTTCAAGGGCAGCCCCAGCCGCAGCACATTACAGGAATCTAGCAGCCGCACAATAAGCGCTGTGACCTTGACCTCCCGAGAGCCAGATCCACCTACAGATGTTATCCTACCGGATCTGTGACTCAAGGTCTCCAGTGAAGAGCTGGACGCCATCTCTCCCCCCCCCCCGCCTCCGCACGCGCGGAACTGCTGCGCGGCTCCCAGCAGGGGGCACTGTTGCCCCGGGCAGCGCGTCCGCGTCTCCCCGGGGGGGAAAAACGGAGCGCTGGCTTCCGACCGCATCCAGTTCTGCCTCGGAACTTTTTTTTTCCTCTCTGTCTCCCTCTGTTTCTCTCTCCCTCTTTTTTTTGGCCTTTCTTCTCTTTCTCTCCCGCCTCCCCCCCCCCCCCCGCGCTACCGCGCCAGCTTCTCCTTTCTTCCTCTCGCCTCTCTCTTCCTGCGCCTGGTGCCTCCGCGCTTCCCCCGCGCACCCTCCTGGCCGGCCCCGGGCTTTCCTCCTCCCGCTGCTGCTGCTGCTGCTCCGGGGGGTGTAGGAGCTGAGCCAGGCCGAGCTCGCCCGCCGGGATCGTCCTTAAAACCGGTCGAGCCGAGGCGCTCGGGGCTCCTTCCTGGCCGGTGGATCGGGCCCGGCCCTCTCCGCCTTTCCCTGCTGCGCCCGCCGGCTTGCCTCGCTCGGCCGGGAACCGGGCGCCCTGGGGCGGAGAGAACCGCGCGGAGGCGGCGCCGGGGCGGCTGCGTCTGGAGCGCTTGGGGGAGCCTTCCTTTCCCGGCCCTTGCCAAGCGGGGATCGCGGGCAGGAAAGGCGCTGCCTGATGGATGGGCGCAGGACGAAGGCAGCAGCAGCGGCGGCGGCGGCGGCGGTGGCGGAGGTGGCGGCTGGGCAGCTCTCCAGCCACGGCCGGCGCGCCGCATCCGACCCTCGCTGAGCCCCGCGCGCAAGAGGGAAGACGAGAGAGGAGCCGAAGGGAGGAAAGGTAAGGCGGTGTCCGGGCTAGCCTGCGGGGACCCGGGGGGCTCTTCTCTCTCGCCTCCCCCCTCGGGGGTGGGGGGGGTGACCCAGGGGCGCGCAGGACCTCGGCGGAGGAGAGGGACCCCCCCGGGGCCGGATTTACGCACAAGCGCCTGGAAACCGGTGTTTAGGCGGCCGCCAGGGACGGGGAGGCCTTGAAATGTTCCGCCTGAAGATCTAGAGGGAACATCTGTATGTGTGGGTGGGTGTCTCTACACACACACACAAACACACACATTTGGAGGAGGGAGCTTGGAATGGAGTCTCGTTGAAGAATGCTTGAGGGTCTCCGTGGATCCTAAGAGGTAGACTCAGAGCAAGGCAGGTTGGGGGGGGGTGGATTGGGGGGGGAGAGAATGCTGAGACGGTGGCTTTAAGGGAGAGGGAGTCGCCGTATTTCCCACCTCTCCCGCTCGCTCTCTCTCTCTCTCTCTCTCTCTCTCTCTCTCTCTCTTTTCCCTGCATTCCTTCGAGGCACGTTTGCGCGGGGAGGAAGGAGGGTGGCCCGCATCCCCACGTTCGGAGGTCGCGGGTCTCGCTCGCTCGCCCTCCCTTCCGTGCGCCTTTTGGAGAGGGGCGCGGGCAGTGCGCGCGGTTTCGAGACAATGGGGTGGTGGAGAGGGTAGCCAAGGGGTTGGGGGTGGGTGGGGAGGGTCCGTGGAGAGTGGGGGAGGGGCAAGAAGAGGGCTGGTCGCCCCCCCTCCCTCCCTCCCTCGGTCTTTTCCCTTCCCCGCCAATGCAAGGGCCAGCTTGCGGGTGGTCAGGGTGGGGTGTCCGGCAGGTGCCGGGTGGGGGGGGGGCGGCGGCGCAGGGAGGAGCCGCAGCGCGCCCCGTTCTCCCTGCGTGCAAGTCAGAAAAGGCAAGGTGGGGGAGGGAGGAAATCCGAGGGGGCCGCCAACCCTCTGGCACGGTGGCATCTCCTTCCTCCAGCGGATGGCTGGAAGGGACACCAGAGAGCGGCGGGCGGAGAGCGCCCGAAGGAAGAAGGCGCTCCGGATTTTTTTTCAGACGCGTCCTCTTGGCCTGGAGGGACCCAAGACTCGAACCGGCGCCCTTCTGGATGCAAACCAGCAGCTTGGCCCCATCCCTCTCTCCCCCCTGCCTCCAGCTGTGGCCGCTTGGGTTTCCAAACGGTGGTGTGTGTGTTTTTTCTTCCCCAAGGCCAGAACAAACCGTTTGCCCTTAACTGGACTTGGCACACACCCAAGGAGGAAAACCAGGAGGCGGGAGAGGGAAGAGAAAGCAGATCCTTCTCTCTCCCCCCCCCACTCACGCACTCCCCGTGGCCTGCTGGTGGGATTGAGAAGCGATGGGGGGGGGGCAGAGAGGTTTCTGTCCAGGAAAGAGCCCCGTGCGCTCTGCTGCTGGGCTTGCAGCCCTGGACTGGGGCTGGGTTGTGTGTGTGTGTGTCTGTGTGTTTGTGTGAGAGTCCCCAGGCCTTTCAGTTCCCAGAGCTGCCTGTGCTCCAGACGAACCCAAGGACCCAGGGCCTGCAGGCAGCAGCAGCAGCAGCAGCAGCAACATCACCGGAAAGGGGGAACCCGCAAGGGCCTGCGGTCCTCCCTCCCTCCCGGCGGCGTTGCCAGGAGCCAGGCACAAAGCACAAACAGATCCCCTTCCAAGGTGAGCCTTCGGCCACCCAGGAGTAGGAAACGGCCTGCCCTCTTCACTCCAGCCAGTAGGGGGGGAGAAGCAAGGGTGGGGAGTGCCATGAAGGGGTGGGCGATGGGAGGGGTTTTAGCTGGTCTGAGTTTCTTGAGGAGGAGAGACAGAAGGCTTTCCCCACTTTATAGGCCTAAGCAGAAGAGGTCGCACGTGAAGACAAAACCATATTCCCTACATGATCCCTCCAGGCACGCAAATCTTTCAGAGTCACGTGCCTGAGAAATCAGACAATGCAAAATAAGCTGTGCGTCTCTCCTGGTGTCCAACTGTAGAACAAGTTTTCTCACTGAATGGACTAGGAGAGCCTGTTGTTTCCTTGGCAGTGACCCCATCACTCCATCACAAGTTAGCTCATTTCCAGTGGGAGTCATGTGTAAGCTCGTTGGAGGATAATCATAGGTCTAGTACACATTTAAGGCGGCTCTGCTTCTAACTGTGAAGCTATTGTAGTGGACTTCCTTGCCATATTAAATCTGGGTCTAGGCTGATTTCTGGAAGCAGGGGCGGCTCGTGAAGAGATCACGGAGGCGGTGCTTCACCTCAAAATACAGGGAAGGTATTGAGGCCAGGTATGCTTAGAAAGTATTTTGAGCTCTGATGTTAAGCTCTAAAATGGCTGGGTTGTAATAGTAAATGAATAAGGTTGATGATAACTTCTACATACATAACGTGTTTGCTCCTCTCTTCATTGTATCTCAAGCAACCGTTCTCCGTAGTCTGATAAAGAAGGCTAGTATAATTATCCCCATTTTGCAGGATAGGGATTGGGGGCGGCTTTCCAAACTTTACTAGCCCTGTTGATCTCCTGTCTCAGGATGAAACGGGGAGACGGCCCTGCTGAGCATCGAAATCAGACCGGACAGGTATACACAAGGTGACTGAATTCTCCATCGCATGGGTTGTTTTTGCTTTGTGTTGGGTTGTTTGCATGCGTTGCACATGTGGACGACACAGGAAACTCAGGCACCCGGGTGCACTTCGCTCTCTGTGTTCATGCACAGGAATGTCTGGTGTATGTGTGAGACATGGCGCTGTGTTTCACCGCCTTGTAAGCATGATAGGTTGCTCAGCCTTCCTGGTGGGTTAATTTGAGGTGGTTGATTTCTGCGTTGTGTGTAGGAAATCTATCTCACGTGTTTGGTGACCCTAAGTAAATACAGTTTACTCCCAACTCTTCCGTGTCACAATAGCTGTGTCCTTTCCTGCGTCCTGCTTACGTCCAAACAGCACCATCCCCGGAGCTTCTGAGAAGGGCCAAAGAGGACTGGAAATAAAATAAAATAAAATAAAATAAAAATTGAAAAATCCCCTTGACCTCAGCGTTCCAGAGGCTAATGGTTTCTGATCCCCAAGCACAGGTGACTTATAGGGGGCTACATCTTCCAGCGTGCCTTGGGGTTCTGGCATATTGTAGTCCTGCAAGGAACATTTCCATATTCTGCCACTCAAAGAGGAAGACGTCAGTCGGATCACTGTTCTATGCTGTGGAGTCTTAGGTGACGCCATAGGGACATTCGAAACTGAAGGAAGAATCTCTGACCTCTGAGGTTTCACAGGTCATCTCTCACCCAGTTTTGATTCCTGCTGCTTCGAACCATGGGCTGTTTCCTTCATGTTTTCTCAACTGTCGGCTTTCGTAACAAATTTCCACAGTAAATCTCTTCAGGCCATTTGGAATTTCAGCTGGCTTTGTTTCCCCCCCCCCCCTCTACTTATTTGCTTGCTTTAACTCAAACGATCGGGTGTTTCCACGCCTGGGCTCTTGTTTAGAGGCCAGTGCCTCATGGGTTTCGTAGTCTTCTTAGCAACTTCTTATGTTCTGGTGATGTGTGGCTGACGGTAGTCTCACTGCGTCATGGGTTTTGTGGCCTTTAAGCCGTGCACATTTCTTATGCATAGGTGAATTTCCTCAGCTGAGATGGTAGCCTTTCGTCCGGCAAATGGGTCAGCCAGAAACGGCTAAAATATGGCAAAAACGTTGCAATCCTACAAAAATATTTGTAGGTCTTATTATTCTACCTCAGTTTGCAGGGAGGTCGGTAATTAAATCTTCTGGGCTGATGAGATCATTTTAAGCAGATGTGGGAAAAGCAGATTGTACCGTAATTTTCAAAGTAAAATCTGGGGCAGTGGAAAGCACCGGATCCATCCTTAATTCTCTGCTTTTGTAATTTTACACACAAGTCCAGTTTTGAATCGCTTGTTTACTTAACACAGACTTCCTATATTTAGGCGATTGAACCTTTCTCTGTCTTTCATGGACTGTCTGTGCGCTGCAAAAGGTTTTGTTTTTTTTATTTATATTAAAGATTTATCCTCCTCCTTCCTTCTGACTTTCTCTAAGGTAGCTCACAACAGCTGAAGGAGAAATCAGGGAATGTTAGAACATTTGAAATGCGTTGCCAAAAGGACCTCAAAACCTCAAAACGAGGTGAGGCTTTATAGATCCATTTAAGTGAAATGAAACCCAGAGCCACAGGGGAGTGAGACCTGTATTAGCATCAGGCATCATTATGTTTTTTAATGCAAGCTTTTGAGTTCATAGAAGTCTTCATTGTGCTGATGAAGAGTTCTGTGAGTACAGCAGCTTGCTACTTGCTTTTTCCCTCCTTACCCCTCCTGAGGCTAGTGAGGATTTCCCTGAGTTGCATTTCCCATGCATTTATTGGTGACCCTAATACATGCACCGTATTTTCCCCGTGTATAAGACGCCCCCATATATAAGACGCCCACCACTTTTCTAATCCAAAATTAGGAAATCTAAGTGGGGCTTAGCAAGTGTAGGGGGAAAGGGATCAAAGCGCTGCAGGATCGCTTTGATCCCTGCTTTCCCATCCACTTGTTTTTGTTCTCTCCTCAGCTTACTTCCATGTATAAGACGAGCCTCAATTTTTAGTCTAAAGATTTTAGACAAAAGTATAGTCTCATACACGGAAAAATACGGTATTGTCCAACTGTGGGTTTTGAGATTTTGTTTTCCATCTTCCCCCCCACCCCACTCCGGTCTCTTGATTGTCAGACTAGACTTTGGCGCAGATACATCTTTGAACAGAGGACGTCCTTCGGATAAAGGAGGACGCATGGCCACCTGGCGGAGGCACCAGTAGGGTCTGTGGGAGCTTCACAGTTATACTGGTGGGGGAGATTCTGAGTGCTGTAATCCAGAAGGGCTCCATTTTGTGAGCTCCGATGGCCTGTTCCTGTAACACTCGAGGTGGTGACATCATCACCTTATATACTTGATAATGGCAGGTTAGCTTAAGGGGGACACCACAGACCCTGTGAGAGACAAATCTCCGTCCTACAGGGCTGAGCCCCAATGCTCAGGCGGATGAAACCAAGATGCCAGAGTGCCTGCTGGGACCTGTAGTCTCAGCCCTTTGGGCCTCCCCACAGGAAGGAAGAGGGCCCATAAGCCACCTCCAAGCGAAGGCGCTGGTGCATCGCTCCCTTCCTGTGGGTCTGACTCTCTGGGCTCAGCTGCTTTGCCCAAAACGAGGTTAGATTCTCACTGGCTGCTCCTTTGGGGGGGGGTTTGAGCTGTCATCCGAATCCCTTGATGTCCTCCGATTCAGACGTTGCTCCAGCAGCTGCTTGGAGGAGACAGCCTTCTGAAGCTTTTATGGCACCTGTCTGCCTCTCTTGAAATTTACATCCACCGCACAGCCAACACAACAGCTTGGAGTGTGTGTGTGTGTGTGTCAGGCGACATGAGTGAAGAGGAGTGGTAGGTTCTTCTTTTTTTAATAATTAAAAAGACAGAAGGAAGGGGGGGCGGCGGAAACATGAAAGAAAGAGGTTTTATTGTCCTTCGGAGATGAGCAAAGAAAAAGCTATATCCATAGCGTCAAAAGGTGATAAAGGGAAGCTTCTGTTCTCCCTGCGGCTCTTCCCGGAAAGTCAAATTAACTGAATAAAAACAAAACAAAACACATGATTCCTGATCTTTTAAGGTGGTGTTCTGGAAGGACTCGTGATCTCGCAGCGAAAGTGTACAGCTCTTTCTAGTCTCCGGCGGCCGTGGGGAGAATGGTCTCCCTTCCGCCCCTGAGCGCTGACTAATTAAAAGGGCTAAGAAGGCAGCCAGTCCACATGAAGGAAACTCAAGAGACCGTTCCACCCAGTCCTATATTCTAGGCCAGCTTGCCAGGTCTCGCACAGGAGATTGAGGGATCTTTGGCCTTCTTGTGCTTTTTTTAAAAGACTACAGCTTCCAGAATCCCTGAATGGGAGTTGTAGGTCAAGGCTGGAGAGACCCCTTCTACCGGGTGGCTGAAGGCTGCCCACCCTGGCCTGGCCTTCTGTAGTTGGGCAAGGACTTGGAGAAGGAGGGTGGCCGCTGTGCTGGACACCCTGGAGCGTGCCAGAGTTGGACCTCTTCGGTCTGGATGGGCGCCGAGCCTCATTCCACTGAAGGCCACTTCTTCTGCTTCTCTTTAAGCCTTGTAACCGATGCAGTGCCTTTTGATTGTCAACGGCAAGCCAGGGGGAGAAGGGGGGGAGGGCCGACCCTGCCAGCGGCTCAGGAGGCCTCTGAAGGACTCCTTTCTCTAACCAGCTGGTGTGTGAAGAGAAGGAAGCGACAGGGCCCTACTGGGATCCAGAGGGAGAGACGGAGATTAAATAGCCAGAGAGCTGTGAGGTTGAGGCTGCTCCAGGCAAAGATCAGGACAGAGAGAATGAAGAGGGAGAGAGAGGGAGGGAGGGAGCGCGATTGAGAACCGCAGGGCGAGAAAAAGAAAGGAAGAAAAAAAAAGGAAAGATCTAAGGGAGGGAGGGAGAGAGGATGCAAGCCACCAAATATCCTCTGCCAGCCTTTCCGCACCTCCCTGGTTGGTTCAGGATTCTGCGCTCTGTACGTCTAGCCAGATGCTGTCCCTTATCTTCCAGGAGCAGAAGAACTGGCCTGCGATTAAAACAAAAAAAGGGTGTAGAAGAGAAAGGCTTTTTTTCTTGGAGGGGGGAGGGCAATCTGTTTGACCGACAAATAAACAAACAACACCCCCTCTCCCGAAAACACCACATTGCACGGTTCATGTTTGCTTCCTCTCTGGGCACAGAAGAAGGAACCAGAGGCCGGAGCAGCTGGCTGGCTGGCGCTTCAGCACCGACACCTCCCTCCCCCCCTTTCTTCCCTCGCCGTGCGTCGTGTCTCGGCCACGCCACTGCGCCGGCTGCCAGTGCGGAGGTTCTGACTGGATGGGTTCAATGTCAGAAGCGGGCGGCAGCAAATGCCAGGGACGCAACCGTCCGTCTCCGGAACGAACCCTGGCTGACGCCGTAAAGCCATGCCGAAGAGCGCCAGGACAGTGTCTGGAGCAGCAGCTCACCGCCATGGCTGGGGGGCGGGGGCGGGAGGGCTTTCTCTTTGCCTCCCCACCGGCCACCCCACCCCCCCAGCCTTGGGAGGTTGGATTGTCTGTGTGTGCCCTTGGTTTGCTTCCTGTCTCGGGTGGGCCGCTTCGGAAAGGAGAGCACAGCTGCCAGAAGCTGGCGACGCACCACGGCCGGTCTTGTGATCCGGATGAACCTTCCCCCCCCCCCCAGTGGCTAAACTGGGACAAAATCCCAGGGAATGCATTTCTGACTCTCCTGCGTTCTGCTTTCCCTCATTCCCCACAGACCAGAGTCCTGCGTCTACATAGACGCTTCCCCGCCGCCTGTGATTCATAGGATGCCCCGGCTGTTCTTGGGATCTCTGAGTAGCACAGCGGCGGCAGCAAGAGCAGAAAGGTTCAGGGTTCAAATCTCGCCCTCTGCCACTGTCTTGCACTGTATTTGCAGGCGCGGCAATTGCCCTTCATCCCTCTTCTGCCTGCATTTCGAAGAATCCGTCATGTTGGCCCTATTCTCCAAAAATGGGGGAACTTTTTGAGCTCAAGGAATGACATTTTATCACAGAGCAGGATGGGTGGGCTTGAGATGAGGACCCGCAGTCGAGCCAGCTGCAGGCTGGATGGAAAGCAGAAAGGGCCCAAATTCCGGCGTGCTTCATTGTAAATCTCAGACTGGCTCAGGCCTCAAAGCCTCACTTACGGGCTTGTTGCAAGGATGTCTGTGATCCTTCATCTGGCCTGTAGCCTTCTGAAATCATGAAGTATATGGAGACAGGAGGGAGGAACGTGTAGCCCGCCTCGGAGATGTTGGGACTGCAGCTCTGCCAGTGGCGAGGCTGAGAGCTGAAGGGTGCAGTGATGCCCGGAGACCCTGACCCTAACCCCATCCACCCATCCCTCTACCACAATGAGGACATTTCCTGCTCCCAAAAAAACAACTGGTTTTATTTTTGTAAATAGGGTCTGTCCTGTTAAAGTATTACTCCTGCAGGGGCTTCTTTACAAGCCCAGAAGCTGACGACTAAGCGGAGGCCACTTGGCCTTGTACGCTCAGAAGAAAAGACCTGTTGGAACGGCAACGTCCACACCACCACATGTGCAAACACACACACACACACACACACACACACACACACACACACCACACAGAGCGGGGGGAGGGTAGGCAGCCAGAAAAGCAATTTTTTCATGATCTAACCAATGCATCTCATTCTTGATCTGGAAGATGTGCAACAGCTAGACTGGTGGATGATCTTGGGGGTCCCCACGATGCGCTTTCTGTGAATGTCTGTCCAGTGCTTGGATTCGGGGGGGGGGGCTCCCCGCATTGGGGGTCTTGTCCTCCTCCTCTTCCCTCGGAGCTTGACTTCCATAGCAAAGTGAGGAAAGGAAAGTCCGCCCAAATTCTGTTCGCCATCATCCTTGGCCCGGTTACAGGGGGCCAAGTCAATCAGGAAGGGATACCGCTGCTTTCTTCCTCCTTTGGGGAGACACCGCTGTTCCCCTCCAGCCACGAAGGCTGGCGTAATTGGAGGATTTTAAAGGCCACCTCGCCTGGAATTGCACACCCCCTGCGGGTTCAAGATGGCACGAATCCTTTCTTCCTCTCTCGCGCCAAAGAGCGGCCTCCTGTAAGAACGGACACTTCCAAATTGGTTGCTTTGGACTGCAAGTGAGGACCGGCAGCCCCATCCCTTCTGGGGCTGGGGGAAAGGAAGAGGGTTGGGGGTGAATTTCGGGAGATCCAAAGGGACTAAAGCCCACGGCGAAGTGAGCCAGAGAGCTTACAAATGGGAACTGAGAAACGCATGAAAAGAAGTGACCTTTCTTTCAAGAGAACGCTTCGGTCTTTGCACATCTCTCTAGCTGGGGATTACGGCTGCTCTTGGATGAGCATCTGCAGAATTTCCCCAGCTTCCAACGGCCGTGCCGGTTGGGGGATTCTGGGGATTGTAGTCCCTGCTCCCCCAAGCCCTTATTCCAAAACAGTATGTCCAAACTTCAGCAGAGGCCGACCAAATCCAGCATGGAACAGAGCGACCATGCAGATTTTTCACCTTTCCAAGAACTGCAACGACCCCGTGTCCTGTTCCGTCTGATCCACATTTTATTGGAAGAGAAATAACTCAGCTGAGAAATCAGGGGCTTTGGAGCAGTCCATCATCCACAATGAGCCGGCCCAGGGCAGGAGGTCTCGCAGCAGCACATGGGTCACTTGGTCTGTGATGCAGAAACGATGGAAGAAGTGGCTTTGAGGTTTGTCTCTGTGCATATAAATGAGCACTCGTGTCTTTCAGCAAACGGGTGGTCCTCTTTGCTCCTTTTTCCAGATGGGGAAGGAGCTCCCCCTAACCTCCGGCTGGTGGGCAGAGAGCCTCTCCTTCCTCTCCTTCCGCTCACCTGGACCCTGGAGCCAGCCGGGCCTTTCCCTTCCCGTAACCCGCTTCCTTCAAGGGCACGTGATCTTTGTTTCCTCCGGTTTCTGAGTCCCCCCCGACCTCACCCCAAAGAAGGCCTCTTCCTCTTCCCCTCTCCGTTTCTCCCCCCCCCCACCCCACGGAGACCACAATACATTTACAGCTCCGGAGCATAAGGACGTGGTTAGCATTCCCGGGCCCTTGCGCCTGCGCGGCCGGGGGAGGGCAGCTTCCTTCCCCTGGAAAAATAAACCAACCGCACACCCTCTTCCCCACCTCCTCGAAAGGTGCAGCAGGCAGGGATGTGGTTTCAGCCGCCACCCCCACCCCCCAAACGGGAAGGCAGGGCTGTTAATCATCTCCCCTTAACAGGTTTATTTGCTCATTAAACATTTAAGACTTGCTTCGCTTTATCAATAGTGCGGAGGCGTGAAGGGCCCTGGGTGCAAAGATTTATGCTGGGCGCGATAGGATTGGTGCGATGTTTTCTTCCTCTCTCTCACACACACACACACACACACACACACACACACACACACACACACACACACACACACACACACACACACACACACACACACACACACACACACACACACACACACACACACACACACACACACACACCCTCTCCAAGCTCTACCACTTCCACCCTTCCTTCCTTCCTCAAAGTGGTCTAACAGGCCATTTAGAAATTTCACCGGGGACCGAGGTTGGCTTAGCGCTCTTCCCTCCCCTTCCCTCCTCCTCCTCCACCACTGCCACGTTTCTGCAGCCTCTGGGTCTCGGCAAAGGGCTGGGGTCTTCCTCAGCAGACATGGAGGACTGGAAGCTTTTGTTTTTGCGAATGATCTCAGGATCTCAGGCATGGCGGCCGCGTCGGCTGCCTGCTCTCTGTCAGTTTCCTTCCCCCCCCCCTTTCCTTTCTCACAGGATTTTAGGGCGCACCTCGATGCCTGGACGAATCCCATTTCCCCAGATATACCTGCTTGAGCTCTGAGATGGACCGGGGTGGGCTCTCTCCTCGGTCTTCGATCCATCAGAATGGCGACACGAGGAGAGGACCTTGTGCGCATGAGACCACCTTGTTATGGGACTCCCGCCCCGCACAGACCCAACTTAAGTCTTCATTTTGGGGACCTGAGGTATTACAGCTCGGTGAGGTGGTGGGTTTTGGATATCAGGCCTACTTTCACAACACCCCAAAAAGGAGGACTGAGGAAAGAGCCCGCTGGCTGAACCTCTTTCTGGATACAAAATTAGAACTGGTTTTGGTCATTTCAGCAGAATTGCCTTGTGCATTCTTGCTCAAGTAGGGCAAACAGTGGCTAGATAACTTATGGGCCAGCGCCTGAGCTACTGTCTGTGGACGATGGGCACTGTCAAGGCCCCTGACCACACCCCGTTCCGGTTCTTTCTCTTAATTCAGATCCAGACTGAAAAGCCCTCGAACGAGAGTCAAAAGACCGATTTGTGTCTGAAGGGCTTTCAAACAGAGGACTCTCTTCCATTTTAAAAAGGACACCTGGCCGTGCAAAGCATTCGTGGCTTTATAAATCGCTTTCGGTCCTTTGCTATGTTTTCTTTTTTAAACTGGGTTGTCCGTAGCCCATCCTGTGGTTTTTCCGGTATCGGGCAGGAAGTAAGTATTTTAATACATAGATACATGAGCATGAGGGGAAGCACCCTGCATGGCTGGATCCAAGCCTCTTGCGTTGGACTGGCTGCCGAAGCCCGCGGGCCAGACATGTCCCAGCTCGTGGGACTCCACCGGGATCCCTCCTCAGATCAAAGAGGAGCACCTCGTGTCGGGGCCTGCAGTCAGTTGCGCTCCAGCTTGGAAAGCAAAGATTGGCACCAGTTCTTCTCCGTATGAATGTCCGTGGGTTTGTGCGCATTCTTGGGTGCTTGTACTGGGAGCAACTGGGGGGGCACCGTACGAACGGGGAACTAGACAAGCGCGAGCTCTGATGCCGTTCCGGCACGCTCCATGGACCGGATCCTGCCTGGATTTCCGCCTGAGCCTCCATGCGCAGCACCCCGTCTTGGCAAACCAACCCCCCTCTTTCCTTTGAGCAAAAAAATAACCCCGAGTCAGTCAAAGAGAGGAGAGGTGGAGCCTGGAGAAAGCAGTAATCGCTCTGCACTGGGGAGCGCTGGCTGGTACCTCTGTGATCGCAGGCAGTAATGACAAGCACAAGAGGCAGAGAGAGAGAGAGAGAGAAAACCAGCTTTCCCCCCCTCCCTCCTTCCCTCCCAGCATTACAGCAAAGTCACAGCAAAGAGGGGAGGGAATGCCACGGAAGGGAAGCTTCCTTCCAGGAAACCAAGGACTAGTAACAAGGGGTCATTGATTGCCTTCAAAGCTTCTTCTCCACCTCTCCTTCTTTGGCTTGCGATTTTTTCCTCCCCACGGCTGTATCTCATCTCCCCCACCCACCCACAAATCCCCCCCTTTCTCCTCCATCTCTCCCCGTGTCCTTCCCCCCCCTCGTTTGCCATTGAACCAGCTTACAATAAAACTCCAGCGCCTGAACGTGGCCGCTCAGATGTTCTCCGCAGCACAATAGGCAAAAACCTGCGAATGCTACAAGCAGCTTTAAAAAAAAAGATGGAGAAAGGGGCCTCTCTCTCCCTTCTTCCCTCCCCACCTCTGGCTGGTTTTTCCTTTTGCCTGGCCCTGCTGCCGCACGGGGGCTAATTGTCATTGCCGAAGCACAAAACATGGATTTGTGAGCAAGCCACCTTCGGAAGGGTGATGGCCAGAATCCCATTATTCTCCTCGCATCAGAGTGGGGTGGGTAGGGTGGAAAGGTTCTGGTCTCTTGCATAGGATTTGAGCCCTGCAGTGCAATGAAGTGGGACCAGGAAGCCCAAATCCAGATGTTGTCTTTGGAAAGCGAGCTCCCCCTTGCTCTCTTTTCGGGAGCGCTTAGGAGACTCTGTGCTCGTCTCACGCGAATCGCAGAGTTGTTGAGCCAGAAGGGGCCTCAAAGATCATCCGACTCTTAGCTGGGGCCGGAAATCCCTAGCTAAAGCAACCCCCCAAACAACAGCAACAACCTCTTAACAAAGAAGGTTCCACAACACCCCGAGGCTTTCTATTCCACTTTCCTACACGTCTTACCATCTGGAAGTTCTTTCTAATACTTAGCCAACCTCTCCTGTCTCGTAATTTGCGCCTGGGTGATGCAAATCGAGTCCTGCCCTCTGGAACAGCAAGGAGACAACTTTGCCACATCTGCCGTGGGGCCGTCCTCCAGACAGCTGCGGAGCAGTTTCGTCTCACCTTGCACAGACACTCGGCCACCGTGGAACGGTTTGGCGAAAGCTGCTGTCGGTGGAGGCCGACCCCTGGCCTTGACGCCGTGGTCGCCCGTGTCCTTGAGCCCTGCCTGTCCTTGAAAAGGAACCGTCCCTGATCACACAGAGAGTTACCGATGAGCAAATATACATCATGCGTCACCTGTAATGAACAGAGCGGGTCGTAGGTGGGCTGATCCTGCAGCTGCAGTGTCGAAGGAATAATGTTCCTAATAATACTCCTGCATGCATTCGTTGGCTGCCTTTGTTTTGCACAGAGGTAAGAGTTATGCTTAACGTGGATTAGCCCTAACCCGTGGGCTGATGGTATGCTTCCAGCTATTCGTAGACTTACTTTTCTGTTGTGTTTGCTTCTGAAACAATAGCGCTGCGTTTGTAGGCCCTTGAAACCTACCAGGAGCATTAGAGAGGGTAACAGGATTTTTCCATCAACCTACGGATGGCCTTCTTGGGAAACGTGAGGCATTGGTGTTTGTCGTTCACGGAACCTAGAGAGAGAGGGGTGTGTGTGTAGGACCTAAGCCGGGAAATTGTGTGTCCCTTGTATAGCCATATCTGGGAACAGATATCAACTTTAGTGAGACAGGATGGTTGTGAATCGGGACAGGAGGATCTTGGCGTTTTCCATCCTCAGCTGTGCTAGTGACCTAAAGACCCAGGGACCCATCTTGGTCTCGCCACCTGAACAACCACCACTGGGTCTGTTTTTAATGTTGTGTCTCTGAGGTCATGGTGGTCTTCTTCTCGGGTACAGGGTGCTCTTTTCTCTTCATGATTTCCGATTTTTCCTGCAAAGGAAAGGATATTCTTGACGGAAAGGGGTTCTTTGTTTTCACAGGGAGTTCCCCACACGTTTCGTGACACGGCCAAGCCCAACCACAAAGAAGTTCTTTGTCCAGAAGGTGGGCCTAAGCTCTGGCTCACACGGCTAGGTGTTGCCTCTACTCTTTGGAGTAACATTCTGGAACCAAGACGTTTAGGTGTGTCCCACAGATGAGGCATCTCAAATTGTGATGGGAAGATGTGAAGGATCCGTCCTCTTTCTTGCCTGAAAGCTGGGATCATCTAGAAAGCCCAGCCCTCCTATAAGGCTAGGATGAAGGGCAAAGGGATCGGTCCTTGATCCGGCGATATTTCTAACCGGACCCAGACGTGAGATCGAAGCGCTGGACTTTGCCTTCCTGTCTTGCATGTCTGACTCTCTCCCTCCTTTGGGGGTTTCCCCTGCATCAAAGCTTCCTTCCCGTTCTTATGCTAATGAGGTGCATTAATGCTTAATGACTGTGAACAGGGCTGGTTAATTGCACCTATCTGTGCAGGAGGCACGTTGACGTGTAAGAGCGAACGGCCGTGCGAAAGCAGCTGCATGCCCTCCTGGACGTTCTTAATTACATAGAAAACTAATGTGATCTAAACCGCCAGGACAGCGATTAGCTGAATGAGGCAGGTGGCGTGCCGGCGATGAGAGCTCGGGAGCTTTGTGGGGTGCCGGGAGGGGGGGGGGCGATGCGTCGCCAAAGGAAGGAGAGACCAGATTCCAAGGCAAAACACACACACACGCACCCCTCCAAAGAGGAGAAAGTAGCAAGGCCTGCTCTTCTGCGGCTTTGGTGTCGGGTGGGGACAGGGCTCAGCGCAGCAGATTAATTTAATTAATTTATTGCTGTTAGTTTGGCAGAAGCATTATCCGCCGTCTGGCGTGGAATACTGAGCAGGTCCATTAAGGCTCCGCCAGTAAATCTGTTGCAGGAACGCCACGAGACACAAGGCTCCCCCACTTTCTGCAACGTTATCTCCCTCCAGCGCCCGTTTGAACGTGGCTGATTGTCTGAGCTGCAAGGGGGTTCCTCCCCGCTTCCCCTTCTCTCTCTCTGTTGTGCAAAGGCAACGCCAGCCCTGTTGGGCAGCCACCCACCTTTTAAGAAGGCCTCTGCTGCTCCCTGCCTCTCCCCCCCTCCATTGCAGGCTGGAAGGGGCACCCGAGTTCCTCTCCGCTCAGCTGGGGCAAGTGGGCTCCGGCACCGGGAAGCCCTCCAAATGCAAAGGAGGAGAATAAGTCGGGGGTGGTGGTGGGGGGTGGCGACGGTGGTGGGATGTAATGCAGGTATGAAGCTACCTGTCACGATCAGCCATCTGCTGCTAATTAATGATGCTCACTAGCCTGCAGTTATTTGGCTTTGATGCGACAGAAAAGGGAACCTGATTTCATCGTCTGGGAAAAAGGGAGAGAGAAAAACGCGCACACAGAGAGAGACAGAGGAACCGACCCTTTTGTGGGATGAATGAATGGACACCTGTGCTATTAATGGCCACTTACAAACCATCCAAAAGGAGGACATGTCTCATCAGAGAGAGAGAGAGAGAGTATTCATTTGCATAGAATTATCAAATTCTGAACAATTTTGATAATTGAAGTGGGAAATGGATCCTCTGGAGGATGGCCCTCTCTAACAATGTGGCCACCATAACTTGCATCTGTGTTGTGGAGGGTGATGTAAACATAAGGAGAACGCCTAGCCCTTCAAAAATCAAAGCAAGAAGCTCGTTCCCCATCAAAGCGGTCTACTGCTTTATTTCCCTCTTTTGACTTTCACTTGTGCCCCGTTTAAGATTGTCAGCCTTGGCAAGGGTCGGACTCCCCAGCAGCCGAGCTTTTCTGGAACAGAGGGAAGCTGGCCTTCTGCCCAAGTGGGCGTGAAGCCAGCCCGGGAAGGCTCCGAAGGGCAAGAGGCTGGTGGGTCATCATTCAGACCAGGACAGGGTCAGGATCCAAGACCGGGCATCAGGAAAAGGGAGAAAGAAGGTCAGACGCGAGTAACAAAAGCCTAGGAAGCTGCCTTGTGCTCGGATCAAACCACGGGTCCATCTAGCCAGGTATGGTTGACACTGACGGACAGCAATTTTCTGGAGTTCCTGGGAAATTTCCTTGGGAACTCTTCCTGGGGATTGAACCCTGCACCATCTCCAGGCAAAGCAGAGTCTCTACTACTGATCTACAGACCTTCTCCTGCACACATTTGATCCATCTAATTCACCAGTGTTTTATATCACTTCCAGACATGAACTAGGAAGTGATGTGCTTATCTGTCTCAGGAGTTCCTGCCTCTGAACTCACGTTTTAGAACTCTGTTTCTTATTCTCTTCTGATAGACCACAGATGCTGCCGAAATCCACAGCAGCTTGAGGACATGGAAGAACATCATAAATTTAATTGGGAAGGATCTGTGCTTTTAAGTTTTTCCGGTTTGGCTTCCATGAGCTTTCGATGGCTTTGCCAATGACTAGAGGCCAACCAGCAAGGGAACCTTAAGGCCAACCAGTAAGGGAAACAATCAGTATTGGTTCCAGGCTAACAAGGGAGCTCTACCATCCATCAGGCATAATTTCCTACTATTTTATATAGGGAATAAAAAAATATCTGCAGCCAGACACCTAAACGACTGAGCAAGTCCTTGATGTATGATAGTCCTTCCCTGTTGCCTAAAGTATTAAAACCTGGGAGGATTCGACCATCTCCTGTAGATCAGCCCTGAGCGAAAGCACATGGGCAGCAAAAAGTCATCATCAGCCCATCTGGCTGCCCAAGCGAGCCAGAGACAGCCAATAGCCATCAATTACAGAGGTATCGATCAGCTATCAAGGTTTACAGAAACCAGGGCTGACAATCGATCGTGAAATATTTTCTGGCTGGAGTCCACAAGGTGCTGTTCTTTGTTCCTCTTGTTTGGATGGCCATGGGAACCTGCCCGGCAACCTTTCTCTGCCCCTGTGGGACAGGAAAGCCGCAGAGATGAAGGCCGTTCGTTCCCTCCGGCCCCTTGCGATCCGTGAGCCGTCCCTTTTCTTATTTTTAACATCTGGGCCTGCCCGGCACATTTCAGGGAAAGCTCAAGACACTGCCGTGTGTGTTGCTCTTGGATAGAGCGAGAGCCACACACGTCGAAGGGGTAAACATTCTTTGTGGCTGCAAAGGGAAGGCGTTTTGACTTTGCCTGGAAATTAAAGGACAGACATCCTCCAGAAAACCAACCGATCACAACAGTGTTAAGCCGGGTCTCTAACCATCCTTGTCAACTCTCTCTCTCTCTCTCTCTCTCTGTCTCTCTCTTTCTTCCCCTCTTTTCCTAAGACGATTCCCAACCTTTTGTCACACCCTGATGTGACCAAGAAACAGAGTTAGAGCACGGCTTCCTAGGAGGGACCAGATGCATCTCCAAAACTGGGTTCGCGATGAGCATAGAAGGAGACCTCACGCTTATCCCTAGGCGACTTGGTGCTCCCTAAAAGCAGCTTTCTGGTCTGCAGTGCATCGTTATGCTCTGTCCACCAAAAGAGGCTATGCACCTCCTAAGCTCTTCCTAACTGAGCATCTCTACTCCCAGGTATACCCTCCACACCTTTTGCTGGTCTGACAGGCAGTTTGCGAGTTGGTTCTTACTGTGAAAGCCACAACTGGCACTACGAAGGGGACGGATGCGCTCCCAAAATGCCTTCTCGTGGCTGAATCTCGTGGCCGAATCTTCTTGACTGGCCTTTCCTTGCACACACTGCCAACCGGCTAAAGGGTGTAAAATTTTATTGGCCCAAACCCTTGGCTTACAAAGGGGGAGTATTAATACAGTTCACGATAGAGAGATACTGAGCTGAAAGTAGCTTTATGAAAGCTTTACAGTAAAACTGGGAGTAAATGTACAGATTCCCTCGAGACTGAACGGCAGACCTGTACATGAAAAAGCCTCCCAGTCTCTTTTGCTTCTAAAACTGGCTCCCCCACCGCAAAAACAACCCTCCGAAAAGCCTCCATTTTCCTCACAAGCTGTTCTTCTCAGCTCTACCAAGCCCCCGAACCACACAGATCGAGAGGCAGACTCTAAAGGTTTTCCAAATTAAATCAATTCTTCTCTATCTTGGCCTCATCCCTCCTCCATCCGTCTCTCCTCCTCTCTCCTCATCATCCCCATCCGCCTGTCTCTCCCGTCCCCAGCTAATGACTTCTAAGCACACTGACATTTCCACAGAGGGCTTGCCTCGCACAGAGCGCCCGACATGCCAATACACCAGTTGGCCGCAAACCCTGGCGGATCCTAGCAGAAGGTTTCCCATCGGAGCGAGCTCTCCGAGGTGAATCTCTAGTGCTTCCTTTTAATGGTTGCACGGATTCATCAAGGCTTTCCGGAAGGGATTCATTTTGCTCTTCCAGGGCTCATTAAGGATCTTGGGACTTGCTCCTTCGCACCGCCGATATGCACCATTTTTGCAAACAGTTCCCCTTAGGTACTGCGTTTTCCTGGGGAGTAGCGTTCTTCCACCGATTCTTACCTATGACCTTTCCCTTAAGAAATTCAATACGGCGACATCTCTTTTTTTTTTTTTGTCTAGGGGATCATGCTGCAAAATTCGGTGAAGTGTGAACGCTGAACGGTGCGAACCGCGTTCGACGTCGCGAATTTGTTCAAAAGGTGCAAATTCCAGAAATTGTTTCGAAATCGGAGCTAAATGGAGTTGCCCTTGCTGTTGTCTGTTCAGGGTCTGCCTAGGCCAGTCTTGTGTGAAACGTGCACGTCAGCCTCAGAATCCAGCTTCCAGACTAGACACGATGTGGGACTGTTTCCACGGCTGGCATCGCATGCACTATGGCAGAAGTAGGGGCGGGTGGGTAGGGCATCGTTTATGTCTATAATTCTTTGCTATCCTTCTAAGTAGTACTTAAGGGAATGGAACAGACTGAGATTTGTGAAAACGAACATACAAAAAGGAGATGCAGAGTTTTTTTTAAAATGTTCTTAGCTTTGGTCGATAGATCATAGTAATAATTATGTGCCATCAAATCAATTCTGAAGTATGGTGACCCTTTCCAGATTTTTCTTTGGATAGAGTACTCAGAAGTGGTTGAACGCTCCCTTCTTCTGGGGTCACCCTGGGACCATCATGCAGCTTGCCCAATGCCTGGGTAGCCTTGGGCAAGCTGCATGAGGGTCCCCGGGTGGAATCGAACCCCTGATCAATGGCTCTGTTGCCAGAGACCTAACTCACAGAGTTATTCCATCACTGTATCCAGAGTTTAGAAAAGGCATTTTTTTGGACTACAGTGCCCAGAATTCCCCACCGCCTTTGTGAGCTTGGGATTCTGGGGAGCAGCGGTTTCAAAATGGAATGTTTCCGAGCTTCATTCTGGAGATCATAAACCGTGGATGCGCCACAAAGGAGAACACTTACCGTGTGGGTTTCCTACATGGGCACGTGACTGTGGCTTGCTTGAAATAGGAATACGGGGCCAGAGATAACCTTAGTCTGAGCCTGACGGGGTCTTGCTCCATTCATAATCTGGGTTTGACGCTGTGCGCATCCACAAAGCTCCCTTCAATGGATTATCTCCTGCTGTTGCTGTGATATTATGTGGAATAAGCCCCATATATATTATGCATCATAAAAATGGGGGTGTAGATGTAGCAAAAGAGCAGTGATAATAATTTTGGCCCTCTCTTTATTAATATTATTATTTTTCTGTTTCCTACTCTTGGTAATCCCTTGGTGTTGGCTTCTATTCTAACTGCTCGTGCCCACGTGATTCCTTATTAGGTGGGAGCTCGACTCTGGCCGATCGGAATATAACCATGCCTCCTGATTAAAATTCATGCATCTTTTCATCCTCTTGCCTCCTCCTGTACGGAATCTGCATGCGGGTGGGGTGGAGCAAGGGGGAATAGACCCTTCCCGGAAAGGACGAGCCATCTGGTGACGCTTCTTGGCGGCTCCGTACAGATGCCACGGAAGGCGGCATATGGAGACTCGCCCAACCGCTAGACACGCAGACACGGCGGTGGCAGCTCCGTCCCGCTGGTTTCATTTAGCCTGTCGTGGACGTGACATTTTTGCTGGGCCCCCCGGGGCTGCTTGTACGAGGAAGGATCTCTCGGATGTGTGGCCGTGTGTGTCCCCTGCTCGGCCAACGCAGGCTTCTCGAGGCAGGCAGGTTATTCTGGAGGCCAAATTCAGGTGGCCGGTTGCTCCCTAGGTGCTTCAGGCCATTGAGATGCACCTGGCAACCAGGTAGTTGAATAGGTGGAATCTCATCAACGGGAGGGCCCAGTTGTGAAAACCCTCGGCTAGCTCCTGCAAATGCAGCCTCTTTCCCTTCATTCCAGGAAGGGCCAAGTCAGGGCTTGAGCACCCACTCGTCAATACTTCTGGAACACTTAAAATACATGCGTGTGCACGCACGCGCGCACACTTCTCCCACATGAGGATCAAGCTGCCTCAGACGGTGCTGGTGCATCAAAGGCTCTTCTGAAGATGGAGTCAGAGAGAAAGAGAGAAAACCTTTCCCATCTTCCCCCCCCCTTTGTTGCTAAGCAACAAAAGACTTTGGGGAGAGGCCTGGCCTAGATATGGGGTCAGCCCTGGTAACTTAAAGGAAATGTATAGAAACTGTTTTGTTTTGATTGGGTTTCGTCTTTTTTCCCCCCTCCCTCGTCAATTTCTTTGCCTGCCTTCCTCAGAGGAATTAAGGCTGGAGGCAGGAGATCCGTGTTATTCTTCTTGCTTCCCCCCCCCATCTTTCTCCCTCAGAGAGTTTAAGCCGGGTACCAAGGAGGAAACGATGCTGGCCATCTGGATACTGACCTCCCCCCTCACCTTTGCTACTGTTGGAAGAGGTTGGGTTAGGGTTTGGGTTGAGTCCGAAAAACCTGTTTGACCAAAAGCCAACGGGGCAGGTGGGTGGGTGTCTGTGGAGAAAGACACACAGAGAGAGAGAGATGGCCGAAGGGAAATAAAAACACAACACTGGAATCTCCTTGAAGGCACTTCACCAAACTCTTTCTTCTACTATAACTCTCCACCCCATCACCGAGCAGTGGTCCAAGCATCTTCTGGCCCTCAACCTCTCTGTCTTTGAAAGTGTTCTGTGCCTATCAATGTCACTTAGATCTGAAGGGTCCTGTTCCCCCCCACACACACACACACTTAACATTGGAAATGCTAGCTGCGGGGGCCTTGTGTAAGTTTCCTTCTCTGCAGTTCTGAGATTATCATCATCTTAGAAGGGACTGTATGGGTCCATCAGTCCAGCCCAAGTCAAGGAGGAACTGTGGGGAACTGAACTCTCAACTTTGTCCTGATCATCTCTGTCTTGGTGCTTTTGCCACCTGATTTCCTCCGGATCCCCTCTGTTCCCTGACTCGGGGTCAAATTAGACATTACATTATGGGATATGTGCCATTGCAGCATCCTTGATTGTTGTTGTTGTTTAATTGTTAAGTTGTGTCCGACTCTTCGTGACCCCCATGGATCGGAGCATGCCAGGCCCTCCTGTCTTCCACTGCCTCCTGGAGTTGGGTCAAATTCATGTTGGTCCCTTCGATGACACTGTCCAGCCATCTCATCCTCTGTCTGATTAATGAGCATTTATTGTGTTTCTATCCTGCTTTTCCTTCAGTGAGCCCAAGGAATCATACGGAGCTCTTATCCCCTCTCTCCTCCTTCATCCTCACGACAACTACTCAATAATTTTCAAAAGGGATAAGAATCTATGTTTCCAACGCTCCAATCCTGCACTATACTTGGCTCCAAGCTGTTTCCAAAATGGAACAATAGCTCCTGATTCATATAGTGCACATATAATAATAGGCTTAAGTTACAGGACTTCAGATTTTGGTTGAACATCAGGAAAAACTTCCTAACTGTTGGAGCAGTACAAAAATAGAACCCATGAGCGCTTCCACGCTGGAGGCCTTCAAGAAGAAGCTAGACAACCATCTGCCCAACATCCTTTGATTGAGATTCCTGCCTTGAGCAGGAGATTGGACTTGATGGCTTTACAGGCTCCTTCCATTATTCTATCATTCTGTGTCATGGAGAACTACCTAGCTGTATTCAGTGAGCTGGGGGGTCAGAGGTTGGCAGTTCGATTCCCCACTGTGCCTCCCAAAAGAGGAGCCAGTCTGGGTGGCCTTTGGCAAGCGGCACAGTCCCGGGGATGCTCCCAAAAGAAGGGAATGGGAAATTTATTTATTTATTTGTTAGATTTATATATAGCCTATCTAGAATGGGTGGACAGTTTACATATAAGATTTTAAAAAAAATAAACTAAGAAAACCACTTGAAAACTCTGGAAAGGTTCCCCATAAGTCAGAAATGAATTGGCGGCACATGATTATTTCTATTATTATGCCATGGCGAAGGAGGCGTCTAATAATAGGCAACAGTTTTTTTTTTAAGGCGGTGGCGTTCACCTCTGAAGCTCTGCCTGGAAAAAAAAAAAACAACCTTCCAGAATTCAGCCTCTTCTACCGCTTTGAGCCCAACCAGCTTGACCCCGGAGGGCCACCTACACACGGAGGAGAGTCCTCCTTCAGCAAGGTCACTGCTAATGTGTGTGTGTGTGTGTGTGTGTGTGTGTGTGTGTGTGTGTGTGTGTGTGTGTGAAGGGGGGGGAGAGAATGCCTAGGAGATGGAAGGATTTTGGGGGGGGGAGAAATACCCAGGGGTACACCAGCCAAGAGAGGCAACGCTTCCCCACCCCCCACCCCCAATTTCTTGAAATTGGCTGGTTCCTTGATGAGGTTGGAAATGACACAGCCTGCGCTCGGACGCCTGGGGCCGTTTAGCTTCAGTACATCACGGCTAAACAGAAGGTGGCTTCTGCCCGCGGACGACTGCTTCTGGAGCTTTATGGCTGTCATTGCTGGTGTGTAAAAAAAAAAGAAAAAAGAAAAACCCTTGCCTGTTTCTCCCCTCCAATTGCTTCTCTTTATCTCTCTGCCTCCCCCCACACCAGGCCCCCCCTCTCCCTGCTCCCTGATGGGCCTTCCTTCTTCTTTTGATGGATCCAATCCTCTCTCGGCTGTGGGCTTGCATTCGTAGCTCCTTGCTAATTGCTCAGCGCACCGTGCTCGGAATGAAAGAGGCAGATCCCTCACACTGGGCTGTCGAGAGAGAGGCGACCGGCATTCAGCCCACCCTCCTCCCTGCACAGAAGAAAACAGATTAAAAATAAAGCACCCCCTTTCGAGAGATGATTGATGCCAGATCTGTCATTCCAGATTCTTCAGCGTCGGGTGCCGAAGCAAGGAGAGGAGAGAGGGAGACGACGCTGTTGCATTTGTGCGTGTGTTTAAAGTCCTCCATGCCGTCTTTTATGGTCTTTCTAAATGACTTCTCTGTGTGTTGGTGTTTCCTTGTATGGGGGGCTTCGTTCTTTAGCTTGAGATGCTTGCCGCTGTGCTGTTGTTGCGGGAGATACGGGTCTGTTCTGCCGATACGGTGTTTTCCTTGTGAGGCTGGCATGTTTTCGCAGCCTTTAGAGTGCAATATATATATATATATATTTGTGCTGCAGAAATGTAACGATCCGGCTTATTTATTGCAACCTCTCTTCAGTCCATCGCCTCCACATGAGCTCACACCGATTTTTCAGGATTGGCAGTAACTGTAAAATCAAGTAAAATTAAAATGGGGGGAGGGAAAGAGAGAGCAGAAAATCAAATGCAGTGTAAAATGGGCATAAAAGCCCAGGAATAGAGAATTGTGCAGTGCGGTCCTGTAATTTCTGCTCAGACCTAAGCCCTGTCAATGTTAGAGGGATTTACTTCCATTGAAGGGTAACGTCTCCTAGATCAGTGGTTTCTCAACCGTGGCTCCCCCAGATGTTCTTGGACTGTAACTCCCAGAAACCCCGATGAAGGCTTCTGGGAGTTGTAGTCCAAGAACATCTGGGGACCCAAGGTTGGGAATCATTGTCTGAGATCAAGTGGCCTCACCTCATGATGGAAGGGGCCACACGAACTCCCTCCTCTTGCCTCCCTTCCTCTGATCATCATCGGAAAATCTCAAAGATAGATTAGAACCCAGTTTAGGAGAAAGCCTAATGGAGGACAAGCTTAGTTCTGCGTCTTTCTTATAAAAAACAAGAGCCGATTGGATCCTGCCAAAGCATCCTCCAGTCAAAGCATATGAATGAATATTCACAGCTCTTTCCTCCCTCCCCCCGAAGCAAAGGTCCCTATAACCAGTAGGCTTTCTTGTTATGGAGCTGTGCTGCAAGAAATTTCTGGCTGGAGATTCCTGTAAATCATCCAAGATAAAGCTGTCCACCTGGACTCCCCAGTAGATGGAATCAGTCACGGCTTGGTTAGATGTTGTGACCGCCAAGTCATTTTCAACTTCATGGGATCCTGAAGAGGGTTTCCAGGGTACGTGTGAGATGTCCAAAGAGCGGTTGGCTGTTGCTACCCAAGCAGCAGGTTTTGATGGCTGAGCCAGGATTTGAACTCACATCTCCTGAGAGTCTCCTAGCGCTCTGTCTACTAGTAAGCGTGGTTCCCAACCTCCTTGGGCTGCAACACCCGGAAAGCCCAGCCAGCACATCTGGATACTGAAGCCTTCTGGGAAGTCCAGTCCAAGAACATTTGGGTCAGACCAATGCTACCCCTTACTGGCTTTTGATGTTAGAGGGTGAGGGATAGTAAGTTCCTTGATGATGACGATGATATACCGTTGAGTGTTACTACTGCATTTAAGAAGGAGGATGGGAACAAAGCCAGAGTTAATTAACCATGACTCCATTTAAAAGGGCCTGGGTTCCACCAACCGTTGGTTGATGCTCCATTGGTCATCTTTCACCACCACCACCCCCAGTATCCATGCCCAAGATGACTCCTGACGTAAAACCTCCACAGTCGTTTTGTTTATTGGCTACCCAAGGCAAGGCAATGACCCCTACAAGTTGTTCTCATGGGAAGACGCTGCCTTGTGTTGTATGGTTGTGTTTATTACTCCTAAACTTCCATTGAGGAAACTGAAGCCAGTAGATGCCAGGATGCGGGCAAGGGAAGAGAAGGGGGTAAGGGAGGCAGGATGTGGGTCTCTCCTGTGGTCTGCTCTGTGCTCTTCTCAGCTAGTTTGCTCGTAGCAGATGGGGTGGAAGATGCGGTCCCTTTCTCGCTGCAGAAGATGGGCTTGTCAATCCTGCCGGTTTCTGTACGTGGAATGGAGGTGGGGGGGGCCCACAGCGCCCTTCGCCTCGGGCAAGGAAGTGCCTTGGGCCAGCTTTGAAACAGAGAGACAGCGAAGACTCTCAAATGGCGACCGTCTGTGCCAACCAGTGGCCCATCAGCTGCCAGCGATTGGTAGGAAAGAGGAGAAGAAAAAAAGACGGAAAAGTCAAAATCAATGAGAATTAAAAAGCATTTCCAGGTTGGAGGCCTTTTTTTTGTTTTTTTGTTTTTGTTCCAAAGCCACTCCTGCGTCTGTCAAAGGAGAAGAGGAAAAGTGGAACCGCCGCTATTGCTGATGTTTGACGGCCCCGGGCGTTGGCAAGCGGCCAGCGATGTCCACGCCAGGCTGAAGTTAAAACCCATCGCATTCGCTCCTGATGCCCAAGACGGAACAGATGGCGAGGCACCGAGGAGCACAAAAGGCCCGGTTGTCATGACAAAAGTCTCGGCGTAAAGCAGAAACAGTGGAGGAGGAGAGGTGGGTGGCCGCATGCCGGGTCGGTGGCACCTGAGCCAGGAGGTCGGTGGTCTCTGTGCCACCCCCTCCCAACCCACACCCACACCCCGCTCAGCCCCCTCTCGCTCCTTGTGGACCCACGATGAAATGACGCTTGGAAGCTGCCAAGAGCAGCAATCGCAATCCTGCCTCCCTGCGGTTTTCTGAAAAATTAGCCGATGTCTCTGATGATTCCGTGGCAGCTCCAAGACATGCTGTAAAGGGAGTTTCTCAGAGGTGTGCATGTCTGGATGCGTCGGTGGGGTGTGAATCTCACACATCAGTCTTGTTGCTTAAGCTGCTGGAAGCACCTGAGGGCAGAAGGGAAGGACGGCCGTTCCCAGAAGTCATCAGAAGGAGGGCCGTTTCATTTGTATATGTTAATTTATTTAAATCGGAGCCGATTCAAAACAGTCTCGTGCACAGGAGACGGCCATTTACCAATCAGCATTATTCCGTGTCATTGCCTCTCCTCGTTGACTCTCATGGGACATTAACGTGTCTCGTCAAGTTGGAATCCCAGAGTCCAATCAACGGAGGGTAAAGGATTTATTGAGTATTCCGAATTACCCCTGCCTTGAAAAAGCCAGATTGCCCACCTTGTCTGCAGCTCTAGGTGAGGATCATTCAGTGAAGCTGAATAGTACAAAGCTGGGGGGCGATGGGACAAAGAGCCCCCCCTTCATGAAGCCCATCGTTAAGCAGAGAACTTGGGAATGGGACCCGAAATGGGACAGTAGCACCCCGAATTCTGAGCATGGCCTAAAGGGAGACCGTTCTCGGTGCTGTTCTGGGAAAACGTCACCACTCCCAGGCTCTGTGTTGGAAGAATGTATGACCGTTGAGCAATGGCTCTGTGTGTGTGTGTGTGTGTGTGTGTGTGTGTGTGTGTGTGAGAGAGAGAGAGAGAGAGAGAGAGAGAGAGAGAGATGACTGGGGCCATCGCTCTCACCCTGGCATGCGAGCAAGCCGCACGCTGTGGGACACTTCCGTGCCCTCTTCGCTGTGCGCAGTGGCATGACATAAGCACCCGTGGCAGGTAAATGGATGTGAAGAGGTTCCCCAGAGAAAGGGCTGGGAAAAGGTGCGACGTGAAGAGCTGGCAGGAGTTTGCTCAGAGACTTCCAGGCGGGAGATGAAGCGGGCGAGTGCCAGCGCTTTGCGGTTTCGAGAGGCACAAGGCTTTCCGCTGAGCGAGAGGATGGGTGGGGTGGGGTGGAAGCAAACAGAAGAGGGAAAAGGATGACGAGGGGCTTGTGGGCTGGTTCCTCCACCCCACACGATAAAAGAGGAAATGGTTGAAATGGGGAACTTCTGCCTTTTAGTTAAACGAAAAATATATTTATTAGACAGCGTGATTCAGTGCAGTGGAGAATAAACCAAAGCTGAAGGAAGAAATTGCCAGAGATATAAACAGGTCTAGGTGGTTGGTTCTTCAGATGGCTTGTTCCGTTTTCTTCGATTACATCCCATAATTACCCATTCTTGATGTTCGACTTGATTTACACACGCCATCCAGACACCGAAATGTGGCTCACCTGGGAGAAAAGGCCTAAACAGGAAGCCTTTGAGGCTCAGCTAGGCCTAGCTCTGCCCAAGCTTCCTGTTCCTGCCCCAGTGCCTGCTGGGAGCTTTCTTTCTGAACAGGAAGCTAAGTGGAGCTAGGCCTAGCTCAGCCTCAAAGCCTTTCAGTTTAGGCCTTTCTCTCAGGCGAGCCACACTGAAATGTCGGCGAGGTGGGTGTGTAGAACTCTCAGCATGGAGAATCAGAGGATTTGTCACCCTAGAGATCCAGAAACCCTATCCGTAATTCATTTAAGAATGGGTGGAGTCTCCTCTTAGATCTTTCCAGGGCTCCCTTTGGGATCTGGGGCCACTTCTGTGGGTTTTCCTAACCTGAAAAAGGCCGGGCGTGAGAGAATAAGAATTGATCTTGGACATGGCGTCTGGTCTTCTCAGCCCCAAAACAGAAATTCGGAGCGTACGTTCAGACTTCAGCAGATCCTCCTCAGGTCTGGGACACAGCTTGGGGAAAATGGCTTTGGGGGATTATCTTTCCAGGAATCTGTCGGACGTCCTGGCCACTGCCCATACCCCCTGGGGGAGACTGGGATAGGTAGTCCCAAAGAGTCCCTTTTCCAACCTTTGGAGCTCGGATGGATTTTTGAGAAAACAAGGCAGGGGGAAGGGAAGTGCCTGGTTTTAAAGGAGAGTTACTATCCATGGAGATTTCCTAAAGCTTAAGTTGCCCTTTTTATTTTGTGAAAAAGAAAATGAGGACGATGTGGGATCTTCTGAGGGCCTGCCGGTTGGCCTAACCCACTACAAATCCAATTTCCTTTCGTGTCTTTGCTCTTTCGTTCTTTCACCTTCACCTTCCTCAAAACGACAACACATTTCTTCCCTTCTGTCCCTCCGCCTCCCTTTTCTGTTTGTTCTGTCAAATCCCTCCTTCAACTCCACCTTTTCCACTAAGCCTTTGGCATGGCGCCTTAAGAGTCCCCAACGGAAATCACGCCTCACGCCTCATAACTGCATTTCCTCACCTATTCCCCCAACCACCACCTTCCTTTTTCCTCTCCTCCTTTATCCCCTCTTCCCCCCCCCCCGGGGCTGTAAAGCTGGGCTCCTCGGCTCCTCGCGTGCAAGGGTCCTCTCTTTCGCTTGCAACGCGGTGCCTCTGTTCTCTGGCCGTGAATGCATCTTCGTTCGTTGGACACCCGTGGAAATGCATTTTATCGTTTGTGAAAGGAACAATTTTACCGGCTAGGGGGAGAGGGGGAGGGAGGAAGCAGAAGGCAGGCAGGCAAACAAGCAAACCAGACCAGGAGAGAGCTGAACGAGATTTTCACTGTGCAAAATTACTGGCAGGTCTTGCTCATAACATCTGTTAAAAATAAAGCAACGTTCATTTCCATCAAGGTGCACTCAGGAAGGCGGGTGGGCGGCCGGGAGAGAAGGCGGGGGCAGCAACCTGTCGGGGAATTTATCTTGAGAGACTCTCTCCCCATCCCTCCGCTGCCACCGCGCTCCCCGCCCCCGCCCCTTGCTCCTCTTTTCAAGGTTTCCTTCCTGATCTTCCCATGGGTTCCATTAAGGCCGTATTAAAGCTTTTTCCTCTGCTCGGCTGCCCTTCTTCGGAAGAAAAGGAATTCTAATAAACCTCCGGGAAGGAGGGTCACCATTGACTCCTTTTTTCCATGGAAACGAGGGAGGGAGGCGCAGAGCGCACGCCTGCACTCCACACTGGCCTAGGTCACAACAGGAGGGGCCCAAGGAAGAACAAGGGAAGGAGGGAGGCTCTGTTAAGGATAAGAGAGAGAGGCCGAGAAAGCTTTGGAAAGAAATGGGGGGGGGTGTCATTTCTTTCCTCTTTGACCCAGAGGTCCTCCTTCTGCAAAAAAAGGGGGGGGGAATCCAGCTCGGTGGAAGAGGCCAAGGGAAGAGGGTGGCCGTAGCAGCAGCAGCAAACTCTTAGTGGAGCATGGAAGGGACATGTTGAAAGCAATAACAGCGCATGCAACATGCTTTTCCTTGGCATAGGAAGGTCTTCCTGGAGCCACATTTGAGCATAACTTCAGCAGCTGTTAATAGGAAGAAACGTACACAGATGTATAGATCCTCACCAAATGAGGAACACACTCTATGGCTTCCTCTAAGGTCACAACATTTGCTGGTGACATGTTGATCAGAATGCTCTGACAGATTTATGTCTGCATGATGTTGAAGTTCTGGACGTCTTCGTAGCAACAGTCCCACTCTTTTAATGCACACTCATTTCCGGGAACTCCACCTGGTCACAAATGCAATCTGCACCTTGTTATTTATTTAACTTGTATACCGAATCAATTAGGGGTAAACACTAATTATTGTTAACGGGGAGCAGGTCACAGCTAAATTTACAGGATTCCCTTAGTCAAGCCTAGATCTGCAGTACATTTCTTGGTCAGTGACTTAGAATCATCATCTTCATGGTCATATTGTTCTGAGGTCTAATCGAGCCAGCCCTGATCCGAGAAGGGTCTTTCCTTTCAAAGGGTCTCTGACCTCATCAGCTGTGGCAAACCCGGTCACCCCTCACAAGGTCATGGAAATTTGAAGATCATTCCATTGTTTCCATCATCCTCTTATATGAAATAGGGTGGATGCAACCCTCGAGGCCTTTGTTTAATTTACTGACGGGCGCACCGCATTTTAAGAGGTTTATGTTTCGGTACAGTGATGTGCAACTTATGGCCTTTCCAGGTGTGGTAGGAGTACAGTAGTCATCAGCAGTCGTCGCCGTTAGTAAGAGATGATGGGGATTGTAGTCCATTGACATCTGGAGAGCCACCTGTTCTCTGACCCCAGCATTGTGAGGTTTCTTGCGTGTTCTCAAGATGACATACGTGGCCTTCCTCTTCCACTCATCCGTTCTCACAACAGTCTTGTGAAGCAGGAGGGGGCTGAGCGGTGCACCTGTTCGGCAGAGGGAAGCTCGGAACCTGGGACTCCCCAGCCCTAAGCAGACGTTTTGACCACACTTTGAACCAGGTACTTAGGTGTTCTTGGGATCCAAATCAGCTTTGCACAGCCGGTGGTTGGGGAAGATAGGTCGTGTAGTGCAAAGGATCTGGAAAGCAACAGCTTAAAGGATGCTCTCTGTTCTTGCATTCATTTTTCTCTGCGTTAGGCCAGACCATCTTCGATTCAAAAGCCAAACGGGGCTAGCATGTTTAAGTTAAAGAAGAGTCTGGATCTTTTGTCTTTAGATTGGACCGCCCCTCTAATAGAGGGCAGTGCTCAGCAAAGAAGGCCACTCAGCCCCCCCACCACCACCACCATGTGTCTCTTGCTATGGAACCAGGGGTGGAGGAAAGCAACTGTCCAGCAGCAAAAGCTGGCGACTCCGATCTCGTGGGACAGGAAGTCTCCTTTGGCTTTAGGTCCGAACTTGGCCAGAGCTATCCATGGTGCTGAAACCAATCTCCCTCAAATAAGTCCAGGACTTCGGGTAGTCCCTTTAAAGTTCAGACCAATGGCCGCAGAGGATTCACCTCCCAGCAACAAGAAGTTGATCAGTGTCCAGGGCCGCCCTTCCTCAGCTGAAAGGCCCATGGGCCTTTAAAAAAATTTCATAGAGTGAATTCAATTGGGAGCAAAGCTGGGAGGTAGCTTATTTCAAGGAGTCACTAGTGATTGATTCCTTTCTTTCTTTCTTTCTTTCTTTCTTTCTTTCTTTCTTTCTTTCTTTCTTTCTTTCTTTCTTTCTTTCTTTCTTTCTTTCTTTCTCTCTCTCTCTCTCCCTCCCTCCTTTCTTTCTTTCTTTCTTTCTTTCTTTCTTTCGTTCGTTCGTTCGTTCGTTCTTTCTTTCTTTCTTTCTTTCTTTCTTTCTTTCTTTCTTTCTTTCTTTCTTTCTTTCTTTCTTTCTTTCTTTCTTTCTTTCTTTCTTTCTTTCTTTCTTTCTTTCTTTCTTTCTTTCTCTCTCCCTCCCTCCATCCCTCCTTCCTTCCTTCCTTCCTTCCTTCCTTCCTTCCTTCCTTCCTTCCTTCCTTCCTTCCTTCCTTTCTTTCTTGAAAAATGAAACAGCGGTGGGGTACATGCCCAGGGTCTAAAATCAAGATTGGGCGGTGCCTTTATAAGGGCCCTTGGTTATTAAAAAGGCAGGCTTTGAGGTCACCCAAAACTTGTGGGGGGGGGAGGAACAAAAAGAGAAGACTCTGAATCAGCCTGTCGGACGTTAAGACCAAAAGATCTGAAGTTCAAGTAAAATTCCAAGACGAGGAATGGCAGACTTGAAGATTGAAGGATGGTATCGGTCACTTAGTGGTCTTTCTGTTTTGTTTTGTTTTGTTTCCCCACCCCCCTCAAACTACATGTTTTGCATTGGTTGGGAGTAGAGGCACCCTGACACATGGCAACCTTCTATGAGAAAAGCCAGAGGCTAAATTTGGGTGCCACACTCTGCAGAAACCGGTGGCAGAAGCCGAAGTGTGAGGAAATGACCTGCCAGCCGCAGAAAGACAAACCTAGTCATGTGGGGAACGTTTCAAAAAAATGTGACCATTGCAGGAACTAACTGCAGATTTTGAAAGTCACTTTTTGAGCTCTGGCAGGAGGTGGGCATCAGTACAATATTAAACCCATGCAAGTTGGGAGACAGAGAGAGAGAGAGAGAGAGAGAGAGAACCAGACATGATAAGGAATGGTGGTCACAAACTGAAAAGAGGCAGATGTGTAGATCTGTGGATTTTATTTTATTTTGTTTTTGTTTTTTAAGTTGTCGCTATCCCCTGCAGACAGGAAGAAAGCTTTCCTTGGTATTGCATTTAATAGGCCGCGCGCTGGAGTAATATGACCCTGAAAGAATGCAGACACAGGGTAAAAAAAAAAAAGCTGGCTTTAACCAGAGGAGAGATCCTGCGGCCCAAGGAGAAAAACCAAAACTGTAAGATGAAACAAAAAACAAAAAAAAATGTGGGGGGAAATCGGCTGCTGCCATGATGGAGGGAGTAAATCTGCGCTTTGGGAAATTTGAGTAGCAAATTACAACGTGCACGTAGAGTTGAGAAAATAGATAAGGGGAAAGTCTTCCTCTTTTTCCTTTGCTACTTGGACCCAGTGGGGTCACCCCATGAAGCTGGGTGGTAGGCGATTAAGAGCAGACAAAAGGGAGTTCCTCAGTGTTCAACCGTGGAACTCCCCGCCACAGGAGGTCATGATGGCTTCTGACTCGGATGGCTTTAAGAGGAGCCAGGATAAATTCATGAATTCATTTCCATCCCCCCCCCCCCCCCCGCCGGTCCGAGTTTTTCATTTTGTGAGTTTGGCATGACCTAACTCAAAACCGCTTCTGCTTCAGCCTTCCAGACCTTTTTTTCCCCCAGAAGACCCAGCCAGTGCTCTCCAGATGGCTGGTACTACAACCCCCATCGTCCCTTGCTAGTCAGACTCACCTAGCTAGAGTAAAAAGGGAAAAGTCTTCCCCTTCAGATTTGATGGGGGGGGAGAGGCGAAAAACTGGGGCAGAGAGAGAAATAACAAAACGCCTTGCCTTCTGAAAGATCTTGGGTGTTTAATTGACTCCTGTATTTTTGAGAACATCCAGTCTCTTTCCTTCTGGTCTTTGGACACTGGGGAGTGCTGAGCACACACACCCCCCCCCATGCTTTTGGATCCTCAGTCTTTCTCTTCCTTGGTTAAAAGCAACCGCCACCGCAGTGGGGCCAGGGAGAAGGTAGAGCCTCTCCTCCTTAAACCTTCTATCAAGCCCCCCCTTGGTTCAAAACCCAGCCCTTCTGGCACAAGAGGGGAAAAAATCCGATGCGGTGGACTGTGAGTTAGCCACCATGCTATGTGCATCATGCACGCACGCATAGATCCTCATAGAGCATCGCTCACTCTCCTGGCTGTCAGTCACTGTTCCAGCTGCAGCTGCTGCCTCCGGGACCCCAGAGATGCTCCAGGTGCAAGGAGCCTCTCTCTCTCTCTCTCTCTCTCTCTCTCTCTCTCTCTCTCTCTCTCTCGCCTGTCCTCCTTTCTGCTCACGAGGCTCATAGTGGGGGGGGCACCTTTTCTGCCTCCCGGATCCAGACCTCTCGGAGGACCCGGTCTGCTTTCACGCTCCTGGGCTCTCTCACCCTTTCAGGGCATCATTTTTCACGACCAGGGTGGTACAAAGGGAGAAATAGGAGGATAAACGAGGGGGAGCCTCCCTCCTTCTATTCTTTTCCCGATGTGTGTGTGCGACTTTTCAAATCCTTATTTCCCACCTCCTTCCCCCCCCCCCCTTACTGTGGCTTTCTTTCATATTCCCTTTTATTGACAGGACTTTCTTAAGTCTGCAGCTTTTTTTTTTCCTGCCCTCCCTTTCACGGGTGGCGTTTTATTTTTATTTTCTAAGCTCCAGGGCCTGCCTACGTTTCTGATTGCTATTCCTGGCGCAAACGCGTGCGCCTGCGTGTGTGTGTGTGCGGGCACACACACACATACACCCAGAGTGTGCAGCTCGACCATCGCACGCCGGCGAGGCTGCGACCCACTCAACGCCAAAAGTAAGATGCCCCGGCCTCTGCCACTGGCCCTTTCTGTCTCCCTGGGCGGCCTTGACATCTTTATAGTGCCGGGGACAAAAAAAATCCCCCCCCCAAGACCACTCCCCTCTTTTTCTCCTTTCCCCCCCCCCTTCCCCTCCGGCACTCACCTCTCCCTGTCTGCCATCAACCTTCTCCTCCCCAGCTCTGCTCATAGCAGCCAGCAGCAGCCAACCAATCAACCCCCCCAGCACCCCTGCATCACCGTACACACACTCACACACACACACACATGCGCGCATGAACACAGAGAGACACATGCCCGCCACTCACACTGCTGGCATTAAATTTTCAGGCTGGATGCTACAGGGGCCGTTCCTAATTACCGCCTGTCCCCTACAGATCCATGAATAATGGCTATTGAAGGAGCGCCAGAAGGTTGCTGAGAAGAGAAGAGAAGGAAGGAAGGAAGGAATTGTGCTATATACCTATTATTTTTTTCCTCTCTCTCTCTCCCCCCATGCTTCCTTCCTCTTCCAAAGGATCTAATCTGTGGCCACGCTACGCGCTGAAGAACGGAAAGGGGGGAAAAATAATAAAAGAACGAGGAAGTGCAAAAAAAAGGCGGACGGAGAGAGACCGAGGGATTGAAGACCACAAGGGGGAAAAGCTTGCAGGTAATGTGGAAATTCTTTCTTCCTTTTTTTGTGGATGCTCTGATGTTTCGTTGGGGATGCTGAGGCTGCAGAAGGAGCGCTGGCCGTTGGTTCCTTCCTTCGGTTCATTCAGCTTCTCCGAGACTGCCTTTCCCACCTCCTCCCCCTCCCTCCTCCCTGGTTTTCTGTTCCAGCCTACGCCATTTGCCACTCTAGTGCGCTGGGGTGTGTGTGCGTGGGGGGGGGGTTTGCTTTGAAACAGGAGCGTGTGGGGCTGCAGTACAGCCGTTCTCCTTGTTCCGACCGGTTTGTATTTGGAGAGGGTTTCTGGATTGTACGGTTCTAAAGGAGACGTCCTTCTTCCATCGAGTGGGTCGGTTACGTCTTGACGGGCATCTCTGTTGCAGAAGTTTCTTGGCGCAGGTGCCCTGATGTTTGGGAGGGGAATGGGGTGCGCCTTCGTCGCCGTAAAAATTCCTCAGTGCTTCTGAAGTTCAAAGAAGGCTCTGTTGGCGAAGGGGCTCAAGCCCACCCATCTGTCATGTTGTGAGAAAACACCTCTCCAGACTGTAAAAATTAAGGGGAAAAAAGTTGGAAGAGTGGAATATATACTAGATATACTTTCTATGGCAAACGCCTGGGTCCAATCAATCTTTTCTCACGGGTTCCGTAGGCAGAAAGAACCTGTGTCTTCTCTTCCTCTGATGGCGAGTAAACAGGCGTCTTGGCTAGGGACAGTATTGTCCAGCCAACGATGCAGTGGGCAATGTCCTCCCCCCTCCCCAAAGGTGTGAAGCTCCCAAACGCAGCACAGGCTGGACCGGCCACACACAAGCAGTTGTGTGTGTGTGTGTGTCACTCTCTTCAGAAATCTCCCTGAGGTGCTTGTGCATCTCAGATGAACACCTTCTCTTCTGTGCCCACCCCACCCTGATGTGGACCACCCGTAGACCCCATGGCCCTCTTGATAAATAAATCGGGGGGGGGGGGATCTGATTGTTTTTGTGGAAGCCATTTGCTAGCTTACGAACAAGCATTGCTCTGCCCTGTTGTCAGTGTCGCGGTGGTCACAGCGGAAAACATAGGTTGTTGTGTTGTAGCGTTGTGGTGCAAAGGAACCAGGGACATCCAGGTGGTCTCTGAAGGTTTCCTGCTGGTAAAAAAAAACTGTGACTTTGGAAACTCTCTCTGTGTGTGTTTGCGTGTGTGTGTGTGTGAGTGACAGGTGTGCCACGATCCAGATGCTGTGTCTCCAGAGCAGTCCCGTTACAACCCACTAAGACAGGGGAGTTGTGTCTTGCAGCAGCGTGACGGTGAGGAAACGTCCGGGCACGCTGGGGACGTGGGATGCCACCAGAATTCTTAATGCCCATCTTGAATCGTCCAAACAAACCCACTTGGCCTTTTTTATTCTTAGGAAGAGGCAAGTAGGGAGAATGTTCGGGGCAGGAGGGGAAGTGGCCTGGCACAAGGTGCTGGAGGATGGTGCTGGAGAAAAAGTGAAAGTGTGTGTGTGTGTTGCAGAAACCGTGGTAAAAAGGGTTGCCAACAACGAGGAAGAAGGAAGTCGATGTGGGGCAGGGAGGGGGAAGTGTGGTGGAGTGGGCGGAGAGCTGTTCATAGGCCAGGTATACCCTTCCAAAGTGGGGGGAGGATACAGTTGTTCTCAGTCCCCTCCCTCTAATCTCTGGTCCCGGATTGTGTGCTGCTTGTCTTAGGGGGTCCCTCATTTCTGACAGGGGTGAAGCGTGTGAGATCCCTCGCCCCCATCGCTGGTGCAAACCCCACGTTAATTCTCGATGTTCCCTTTGCAAGAGGATCCCACCTGCCTCCCAGGTTTCGCCTTTGTCTGAATCTCAGAAGGACTCTTTCCTGTTTCCGGACTCGGAGATTTGAAATGGGGCACCTGAATGGAACGGGGGAGAACCTGGTTTTTCAAACCCCTGCCAGGCCACACACTTCACTGGATGCCCTGAACAGCGTGCAATTGTTTCGCCTTGTCTCCTTTTCAGGGTGGTTGTGCGTGCAAGCTAGGATAACCGCTACCCACCTACTTGCACCAGCCTTTGGGTGAATCTCCTCGGGAGAACGAGTAGGGCTGGCATGCCTGTTCGTGAGAAAGGCGATGCTCATTGTAACCGTATTCGATGGGGAGGCAGTACTCATAGGAGTACTTTTGTGTCTGAGTAATGGAGGTATTGGGTTATCCCTCTTCTAGCCTCACAATGACCTCATAAGGCTGGTTAGGCTTAAAGAACGAGAATTAGACAGGACCAAAGTTTTTTGCTGGAACTTCAAAACGGAACAGAAACTTGAACTTAAGAGCAACCCTCTGCTTTGCTGTGGACGATGCACTGGCTATGGTTATTTTGATGGAATGAACAAGCTGCTGAGTTTTTACATATCTTGGGGTTAATTATTATTTTTTAAATTAAGTAACAGTTTATTTTCTGGTGGTTGTACAGTGGTGCCTTGCTTAGCGACGTTAATTCGTTCCGCAAAAATCGCTACAGAACGAAAACGTCGATATGCGATATTAAAAAGCCCATAGAAATGCATTGAACCGCCTTCAATGTGTTCCTATGGGCTTAAAACTCACTGTTGAGCGAAGATCCTCCATAGTGCCGCCATTTTCGGTGCCTCTAAAGTGAGGAATCCGTCCCTAAACACAGCGGGTGGCCATGTTTTTCCCCAGCAGCCATTTTGAAACCGCCAGTCAGCTGTGCGAAAATGGGGGCTTTGCGATCGCTTCCCTGCGATCATCGCAAAGCGAAAATACCCCATAGAGAACATCGCAGAAACAACATCGCTAAGCGATTTCGTCGCTAAACGGAGCGATCGCTAAGCGAGGCACCACTGTATTGGTTGCATCCAACTCTTCCTGTGTTTGGGATTAGAACTGCTGAACAACTGGGTTGAGGTCTCTGGCTGTGGAGCCAGAGGTTGGGAGTTCGATTCCCCCACTGTGTACCTTCTTGACAAGGGCTGGACCCCTTGATGCAGAGGGTCCCTTCCAGCTCTGCAGTTCTAAGGTTATTATTGCATCTCATCCTCCAAATGTTGTAAAGTGCATGCGCGCACACAAACGCACCCCTCAATAGGAATGAATTTTTGCGACTCTTCCTTCCTTTCCGCTGGCCTCAATCTAAATGGCATTCCCAACTAGAACAGCTCAGTTGAATCCGTTCCCAAGCTCACTTCAGTAAATTCCATTTTTTTCTTCTTTGTGGGTCTGCTCTGGATGAGTTCAAACTGGCACATTTCCTTTAGCTACCCTTGTGTTCATTCATGATCTTCGCCTGCTCTCGGGTTTACCTCTTTAGAATGAAAGGCAGGTGATCTGTTGCTTTGGCCCCAATGCCTGTTGAGTAAAGTCTTGTTGACAAGGGTCTGTGGCCGGGCTAGGCTTTCTTCTTTTAAGGAGATGATTTGTTGTGGTGTTTGATTGAGAAGAAAAAGACCGGGATGGTGGAAAGGAAGGGTGGAGAGGAGGCTGGAGGGGGGGGGGCAGGGAGTCGATTTAAATTGGGCTTAATGGATTCCCAGGAGAACTCTTCAAGATCAAAGTCAAAAATAAGACCGAATCTCGACAGAATCTCTTGCATTAAAGATGCAGGCTTCCTCGGCTAACCTTTTCCTCTCCTCCTTCCTTTTCTTCTTCTTCTTTTTCCGAGGCAGAGGGGAAAACAGAAAAAGAGAGAGAGAGAGAGTTGTACGTTCTGCTCAGAGCCGACACAATTGGAGTTTTCTCGTCTTATAACGAGGGCCCTAATTGACGAACTTAAGCCTCGCGGGATGCTTCTTTCCCTGACGTTTGCTTTGCCGTTCCGACTCTCTGGCTTTGTGTTGCGGCATTTTTGGATCGCAAGGAGGGAGGGAGGGGGGCGGGATACGTGAGACTGGAAGGCAAGCAGGTTTATAAATGTCGTTTTGGTGCGGGGGATCTGTTCCCCCCCCACACGCGTGGCCCAACGGTGCCTGCAGGAGATGTTTTGGAAAAAACCTACATGTGCTTCGGTGGGTGGCTTGCATTTTGACATCACAACATGACAGGCAGTTTTGTTTTGTTTTTTTGCACCCAAAAGGGTGTCTTTGGTTCCAGCTTTCTGGATTTAACAGCGGCCAGCCGGTGACTTCTAGAAAGCCACCAAGGAGCGCCGAGTAGAGACCGGGGGGGGGGGGGTTCTCAGGGGTTCTCCTGCCTGCCTCTCCAAGATAGAGTGGGCCTGAAACATGAAGCTCTTTTCTTTATGCTCAAAGCTGATTGCTGCGCACTGGGAATGGCCCACTCCAGAGGACAGGACAGTCCAAGTGTAGCCTCCTAGGTGCTGTTCTGTGGACTCCGGTTCCCATCATTCTTCACCATTCGCTGTGTTTCCTCGGTCTAGTGGAAGTAGCGCTTTTAAAACAGAGGTGGTTGACCTGTAAGGTCACCATAGGGCGCGGAGGCGCCTTTCTCTCATGCTGCCCTCCACCTAGTATTTCACCTCCTTACTGGAGGTGAAGGGGCCAGATCCTGCTTGCAAAGGTGCAAATAGTTGCCTGCCTGCTGGTGTGCATGTGTGAACGTCCACTTATGCCTCCGGTTCTGTCTGTCACCCCTTTCTTGGTCTGTCTAAGCCAGGGGCTCCCCACCTTGGGTCTCCAGATGTTCTTGGACTACAACTCCCAGAGATCCTGGCCAGCCCAGCTCATGGCGAAGGCCTTTCTGGGCATTTTATTCCGAGAACATCTGGGGACCCAAGGTTGGGAGCCACTGGTCTAAGCGGTGTCATTTGGCCCCTTAGCTATGAAGTGACACCACCCGTCAGGATCAAGAGCATCTGGAGACCAGCATTTTGTCCATCTCCGCCTCCGGGCAAAGAACCAACGGAGCCTAAGTGCAGCAAAAGGGGGCTGCTTTGATGGCATCGAAGTTAGTGATTCAATTTTAGGTGTCCATACGGTTTTTAAAAAAACACCGGTGGACTCCCGGGAGGGCCTTTGATTCTTTCCAGGTTTCTCTGTGACCCTTCAAGACCCCTCGCCCTTACGAGGACTCAAGAGAAGCTTTGCCTGATGTGGAGGCGAAAAGCCACCTGCTCTTTGTCTCCGATCCAGGCAGCCAGGAGGGGGTTGAACCCTGGACAGCCTTCCTCCGTGAAGCTGGTCATGTCTTTAGCCCCAGATGGACAACGAGGGGCCTTCCGGAGGCTCCTCCTTTGGCTTCCAAGTCCCATCAGCGCTAGCTGAGATGGCCCCAAAGAGAGGAATTATGGGTGTGGAGGGGGGGGAAGAGCCTGCCTCTGGCAGTTAGGTGGCAGGACCTAAAGTGATCTGTCATCAGAGGGCGATTTGGGGGAAATGGAAGAAGTGTAAATTCACTCAGCCTAAATGCCATAAATTGGAAGAAATAAGCCCATGAATGTGATGGAGGAGGAGGAGGAGCGGCAGGGTTTTATGCTGCCAGAGAGGAGTTGATCATCTGGTCCTTTTCAGCGCTGAGGAAAGGCAGACCTACAGACGGAGGCGGCCACCATGCTGTAGGTTCCAAACTGACCCACTCCTTTCTCTCCCCATCAACTTGAGAGGGTCATTTTTTCCCCATGTATATATTTTTTAATGGCAGCTGGGGAAGGGAATAAACCAAATTGCTTGTTCTGCCTCCAGGCAGACCGGGAAGGATGAGAAGGCCCTTTTACCCCAGCCGACACAGATGCAGGGTGAGGGGCCACATCTGTAAACCCCTCCCCTCCCCCTCCTCTAGGCCTCTTGCCCCCTCCACTTTCAGAATCTCAACAAAAGCTTCCTTGAAGTTTGGAGGAGGGCAGACACCTCATGAAGATGGTCTGTCCATGCTCAGAGTAAGGATGTGTGTGTGTGTTTGTGTGTGTGCTTCCAGATGTTGTAAAACTCCAACTCTTGTGATGTCCCACCATTGGCTTTGCTGGTCGGAGCTGAAGGGGGCAGTAGTCCAACATCTGGAGGGTGTGTGTGTTTCCTGGCCTTGTCTTATATCACTGCTGACCTCCCTCCCTGTTCCGTTTTAAGGCAGCCACAGCTGGAGGAGAGAGGTTTCCTTTTCAGGAGCCATCATCTTGAACAATTGAAGGATCTCAAGATGGCCCTCCTAGGTCTGAGCAGGCTGCCTTCAGTTGTACCCCGTTAAGTGGCTTGCAGCCCATAGAAGTCAAATAATATTTTTTTAGTCTTTAAGCTGTCGCAGAACTCTTGTGTTTTATTTCTTGGTACTTCAGAGCTGGAAGGGACCCAGAAGGGGAATCGAACTCCCAACCTCCAGCTCGGCCGCAGGTCCCTTTTGCTGCCTACAGCCAACCTGACTACCCTTCTGGACATTTCTCCTTAAGCTTCTCAAAAACAGACCTGCGTGTGCGTACGTACATTACTAATATAGCTATAGGTTTAGAGAATAACCCTTCACTTTCCCATTTCTCCAAAAAAAAAAAAATCCAAAAAGACCCAACCATCCGAAAATAGCTGTGTTTATTTAGTGTTAAAGGGTATCCGAATGCTACAAGCGGCCAGCCTTCATCATCCTCCAGTCTATCTCATCCTTAACGTCTGGGCACCCCCTCTGCCCATGGCAAACCACTAGCTCAGCACAAACCGGTTTACATGTGTGTTTGGCATGTTTCCCTCCCTGTCATGTCCTGCCCTGCCTCTGTGACATCACCAGGACCCCTCACGATGACATCACAGGAGCCCTGCCACTGTGACATCACAGGTCTGCCTCGTGGCTGACAGGGCAGGAAGAAAAGGTGCTTCCACCTCCGTCGATGCAAAAGCAGAGAGAACTGCCGCCTCTGGCCACATCTGGCCCCCAGCCCCACAGATGTGGCATGCAGTTCTCAGAGGGGTTGGCCCTAAACGTTTCCTTGCCAGTTTTTTCTGTCCTCACAGCTGGGTGGCAAGCTGGCCCAGGTGCCAGGGTGGCCTGTAAGGGGGGGGGGGACTGCCTTCTGATGCACCTGGACAGCTGTGGAGATTCCAGGGGCTGTGGTGAGGCGGGCCGGGCAGCTGCTCGGGCAGCATGGAAACCCTCCCGGGTCTGCCTGTTGCCCTTCACCAATTGTCCGTGCCCGGCGTCAGATCTGTGGCCGTCAGGCGTGCAAAACCTGCGCCTTCTCCCTCCCAGAGCTCTGCTCTTGGCAGCCCAGTCCATAAGTGATCGCCTGTCTTCGCATTCCTGCCCCCCCCCAAGAGGGAGCAAATTGAGGCCTCCCCCGCCCGCCCTGCCGCCCGCCTCCAATTCCCCTGCAAATGATCATCATTAAAATCCTCAGGCCTCCCGATTTATTTTGCTTTCAGTCGGGCAAGGAGAGAGCAGCCGCGCATGGGTGCGGAGGGGAGAGAGAGGGAGGGAGGGAGGGAGAGAGACAGGCAGACACACTCGGGCACGCACCGGAGGGAAATGAGGAGGGGATTGTCAAGGGAGGGGAGGGAGCCGGTTTCTGGGGGAGGCAATCCATCAATCCTCGGTGTCAGATGGGCTCTTCAGAGCGCTCTCCACCAGCCCTGCCTTTCCTGGAAGAACCCTAGCTTCTCACAAAAGAGAGACAGAGAGAGGCCAAGGGCACAAATCCACCGTGCCGCATCTCTGAACATTTTCGTGCCAACTTTTCTACCTCCGGTGCTCCTCTGTTAGTTTGTTTCGGTAGCCAGTTGGTTTCCTTCGTCTTGTGGTGTTTTTTTTAATGTGTGTGTTTATGTGGCATTTGGACCAGTTGGGGAAAAGTTGTGCCGTGGAAACGCTGGCAGATGTGTGGTTTGGAAAAAACTGGGGAGGAAAAGAGATCCATGTTTTACACGGAAGAAAGAGCGTGGTGGTCAGGAGTTCTCCCAATAACACAGGCCAGTTGAAACCTTTCCAGGAGCCTTGAGACCGTTCAAGGATGATAGTGAAACCGGCTGGGGGTGCAGGAGCCAAAGTGGCTGGTTAGGCATGACTCAGTGAACTCGAAAGCACTTGCGGGTGAAAATTCGCACCTTGCAGAATGTCGTCATTTCATTTTGTTTACACCAGGTTAAAAACTGTACAAAAATTGGCAGGTTAAGGAGGCTTTGATTAAGGGAACTAGGAACTATATTGAGAGAAGTGTCTTATATTGAGAGAAGTGCACACAGAAATCCTTGTATTTGAAAATGTGCAAAACAAAATGTATAAACACATTTTTGCCCGAATGTTCGTTTGGGACAAATTTTGCAGCATTCGCAAACTCATGCAAAGTGCAGTGCCTAGGGGTTAAAGTTTGCATCAAAACTCGGCAGATACAAATTCTGCAGCCCACTGAGTCTTGGAGATCTCCGGGTGACCTTGAACCATCTATAATCTCTCAGGCTGGCCTACCTCACAAAGTCGTTGTGAGAATAAAGTGGGAAAGAAAGCTACGGGCGCCACGTTGTTCCAAAGCTGGAGGAGAGGGTTCTACGTGGTGTATGACAAAGGGAAAGAGGACGCTGCTTTACATGGGATGAAATCCTCTTGGTTAGTGTAGTAAGTCACAACTTGTTTAATCCCATTGAATCAGTGGAAGTTAGAGAGATGACTCACCAGATCCCCACTGATTCAATGGGGCTGATTTAGAACCCGTAACGACCGAGTCTTGGTTGCAGCTTGCTATACCCGTAGCAGAATTTCAGCCATGGACGGATGCCATCGATCTCACTAGCTCAGCATTCTCATGACAGGGAATCTCCAAAGCTGGAAGCCAGCGGTCTCTCTCAATCCACCTTTCTCAGTCAACAGATACATTATATTAGGAAATCCACCTGCAGAAATGTGTACATTCAGCCGATTTTTAAAGAATGGATCCCTGGAGTTCAATCTATTACTGCCTTAAGATCCTTCCCCTAAAGATAAAGTAAGATTTCCATCTTCATGGTTTGGAATAGGGTCCTAGTTTCAAGAGGACTGCAGGAAACTACCCTAAAGTACAGGAGACTCTTGAACCATCAGCTCTGACTGGTGCAAGCGTTCTAAGGTTGCAGGCAGATTCTGCAACCATTTCTGTGCAAAGAACCATAAATGTTATCCTGTGATCTCTACAGACGAGAGAAAGGGCAGAAGCGAATTTGGTTCTCACTGAATGCAAACGTACAGGTCCCCTTTTTGTTTTTTACTTTCAGTCTAATAATGCAAACTATCCATTCAGGTGATCATTCAAAATTAGCATACTTTTGCGTTGATGTTTTCCGAGCAAAAGATGCTTAGAAAAAAGGCATCTATTCAAGGAAAGAACACACCCACCCACTGGCTAATGCGTCGCCCCGTTTTGAATGGTGACTTTGCTAAACCCGAGATAGGAGATTAATCGAGAGCTTTTTGCAAGCAGAGGATGGCTATGGTGGCTATGGGTTGTCTTACTCTTCAGGTAAACATGATCCATGAAAGGCAGATGGAAGCCCAGCTGTTTCAAATCTATGTATATATCCCCCCCTGCCGTGTTCTGATATGACTGACAGACTAGGCAACCACTAAGACACACACACACACACACACACACACACACACACACACACACACATCTTTCACTTGGCCCCCCATCTAACAAAGCGTTTTAGCTGACATGTGGAGAGAGATTGCAGACGGTTCCTGCAACCTTTCAAGAAACTGACAAATAGGTGTAAAAGAGTCCCCGGGGTGGGGGGGTCCACTGGGTTTCGAAGCACCGTAATTTGGCCTCTGAGAATGTAGAATGCCAGCCAACATTCTTTGCACTTAAAAGGAAGATTTCCCATTATAGATGTTTACGGCTGCAAGCTCTTTTGTCTCAGAAACGTAATGTAAGCTTGTCCGTTACATGTGAATATGCCTCCTGTCCCTTCTTCTCTGCTCGAAATTGTGAAGATCAAGAGATGCTGTTTCTCTCCTGGTCAATAACTACATTTCCACCATGGTTTTTTTTTTGGGGGGGGGGACAGTAGATGTTTCTGGATTGCCTACAGTATGGGTCAGGAAAGTTATGCTCCCAACCCTTAATTTGACCCTCAGGGGACCCACCCTGGCCTTCTGGGGATCTTCAGAAGATTAACCCCCCCCTTCTCCTTGATACATCTTGTGTGTTCCCCCCCCCCCCAGCTATCATTTCAGAATGCTTAAATACTCAACGGCACAGAGGCCGGTAGTAAGAATTTTAAGCTAAACGGTGCTGCACATAGGCTGGTTGAAAGACTTTCCCCACCTTTTGAGTCTACCAGAACCGCCCCACGGTGAACATGTTGCAGTAGTCCAGCCAGAAGGCGATTAAAGTGTGAGTGATTGCGGCTACGTCTACAAGGGTGGGAAACCAATAACCCAACGACGGAGTATCAAAAACGTGGAGGGGGGGGAAACATTGATGTCAGTAGAGCCATGGCTTTTACCAGGTCTTTAAACCCTAATAGTCATCAGGGCTAGGAGATTGCACAGATACCGCTTTTTTCTATCCTTGGGGAACCTTGGAGAGAGAGAGAGAGAGAGAGAGCATTATTATTGGGTGTTTTTTTCTCTCTCTTGCCCTTGCAAAGGAACACTGATGGAGAGGCATCTAGAGAGCCTGCCGTTTGTAGGAGGCGTAGAGAGGGAGGCGCAAAAGGATGAGCATGAAAAGCAGGATGGGGAGAGAGAGAGAGAGAGAGAGAGATTTGAGGCAGGCAGGAATCTGGTAGCATTAGGCAGGGACAGAGAGATTGATTAGAAGGCGAAGAGGGAGCGAGTCGCCTCTGGAAAAAGGATCCTCGCCAGTTGGCATCAGAGATCAGGCTCGTGCGAGGCCCATCTCGGGCGTCTCCGAGCCAAACCCAGGGAGCTCCTGTGCCATGGTGTTCCGGAGGGTGTGGGGTTTGGCAAAACGCTGCAGCTGCCTTCCCAGAGAGGAAGATGGAGACGCCAGCAACTCCGTCCGCAAGACTCCGTCCTCCCTCTTCCTGTCTCTTCTTCCCCTCCGCCCCCCTTGCCCAACCGTGGTGCTGAGAAGACGAGGGGGGGGATCATTAGCTGGAAACGAACAGACGAGGCTCCTTGCTTAAAAGGATTGTCTGGTTCCTCTATTGATCAGCTTGATTTAGAAGGAGGAGTCGGGTCAGGGGAGGGGGGGTGTCATGAATTATCATCTGGTACGGAGAGGGGTGTGTGGCAGTGGCGGTGGGGAGGGAGAGAGGAGAGGGTGCCTGTGATTTAACGGCAAGGGCGAGGGACCTGCCTGGCCGCATCCTGGAGCGCTGGGCTTCAATGGTGTGGTCCATCATTGATCGGACTGGGAAATCCAGCTCCAGATGCCTTTCAGGCCAGGCCTCCCTGGCTGGGGGGGGGGGAGAGAAGCTCTGTTGTTTTCCCTGCAATTTTGACCCTTACCCTTCAATCTAGAGGCGGGGTGGCCCCAAGGGGACCCTCACCCAAGGGCTCACCTGGGACCATCCTGTTTCCAGAGCGCACCCCCCCCCAATAGACCGCAGCGGGGGAGTGTTACCAGGGAGAACCACAGATCATTTGAATGTGCCTTTGACCTTCCTCGGGCGCGGAAGGGGAGAGACGTCCAGACAGCCCCAGCATCCCTCTGCAGCTGTGCTGAGCTGAACCCAGCCAGGTAAAAGGTGTCTCCCTTTCCCCTGACGCAGGTGCATCAGAAAAAGGTGCCTCGGCATCTACAGCATCGCTGTAGCGACCTATGGGTGCGCATCTGTCGTACTGCGCGGTGAGGCCAGAACAAGGCTGTCTTCGGAATGCAAACCGTCCCGGGCACCATTTTTAAACATTTCGAGGGACATGCCTTAGCCCGCCAATGGTGGGTCCCGAGCCGTCCACCCGGAGCCCCGAGGGGTTTTGCCGCTGGCTCGGGAGCCTGGCGGGAAGGATTCTGTCAAGCACCCACCCGCCCCTTTGAAACCGGGATGGGGGTGGGGCTCTGCTGGTAATTATTCCTCGCCCTTAATTGAAAATTTCGGCCTCAGCGATTTGCCAGAGCGTGCGCGAGGGCTCGGAAGCTCGAGTGAGCGTGACACCATCCGAGCACCGCGTAATGGGCCACGCCGGAGTGTGGATTTATGGATTCTACAGGTTGGCAAATGATCTCATAACTCAACGGCGAGGGCATCGCCGCAGCGGGATCCGTCCGCATCTTCCCCCTCCCGCCCCTGCGCGCAGCGCACCTCCCTGCTGCTCGGAGCTTGCAGAAAACAGATTTCCTCAGCCACGGTGGCTGATGGAGCCTTGATGTGCGGTCCTTTTATGAGAGTTATTACCATTCCTTCCAGGCGAACCTCCTTCAAATCTTTCAAAACCACGTGTATCCCCTCTGGGTCTGAATTGGGGATGAGCCTCCAGTCCAGGAAAGCTCTGGGAGATGTTCAGCCACCTTTCAAGCGGATCACACAACCCTCACCCACACCATGTAACGCCTCCATCCGATGCAACTGTTCAGAAGCCAACATCCGGCAAGGTCTTTTGGCGTTTTAGAGAGCGGACGCAACCCCTGAAGGTTCCTGGGTGCCCGAAATCACCGCTCGGATCCAGCAACGTTGCTCGCCCTGGCCTGTGTATCTCCGTGAGGGTGACAGCTAGTTTGGAAGGGGGGGTGGCAAATTGCAATCAGAAGAGGAAAACAAAGCCTTTTTCAAAGCTCCCCTTGGTCTGATTGAGCCGGGAAGAACCGAGAAAGGTTCTCTCAAGACTTATAAATGGATGCTCCGGTCCCTCAATCTTGCCTCATTGTTAAAACACTGTGGATTTGCCAGATGAGGAAGTGAGGGGGTGCTGACTGGCAAGAAGCTTCCCTCCCCCCCCCTGCCAATCAGAGGGAAATAATTCTTGGGTCCCTGCTGGGAAAGGTTGAACGGCATTAATAAAACCCATCATCCCCAATTAGGGCCCATCCTTCATCAAATAAAAGGCCAGCCACATTTGGCGGGAAGGATGGTGCCGTTCATAATTTTATAGGCTGCTTATGAGGTCCCCTCGCATACTGAGTTATCACTCCCCCCCTTTTTTTCTCCTAAGTGACCTCTCTTCTCCCCAACCCCATCAGTGATTCTTATGTCATAGAGATGGTGTGTGTGTGTGTGTGGTCCCATCCTGGCACATCACAGTTGCCTTTTCGACCCTTTTCCCAACTCCACGCTTATCTTTCTCAGAGATGGAGCAGATGGAACAGTGCAGGTATTGGTCCAAACACCAAATTGGACAGAGCGTTAATGAATCGCCACCACCGCCATCATCATCATCAGTTGCCATCAATTCTTTTCGGAGTTTTCCAAGGAGAGACCCATCAGAAGTGGTTCCCCCATCCTCTTCTCCCGGAATCACTCTGGGACATTGTGCAGCTTGCCCAAGACCCCCCCCCCCCCCGGCTGGTTCTTCCCTTAGGAGACACAGCGGAGGATCGAACTCCCAATCACAGGCTCCACCAAGCTGTCCATCCGACTGGCTAGCGTTAATGACATAAATGGAATTAGCCTACAAGCTTTGTGTGTGCGTGCTTTGTGTGGTGGCTCTAAGGAAAGGCTTGGCTTCCTTAAGACTAGGGGGAGCAGGAAGTGGGAGCCTAACTCTTCTCCCCCCCCCCAATGTCAGGATCCTGTGTTTCTTTTTAACCGTCTTCTGAAGCTGCTGCTTCCAGCATCTTGTGGGTCCAACTTGCGATTTCCTTCAAGATGCCAATAGCAGCTTCTGACTAGTGATTCTTTTGAATCCTGGCATGGAGAGAAAAGGTTAAACCCTGCTCACCCACAACTTATTTCTGAGCCTCAGTTGAGGTCGGCACAAAGGTTAGGTGTAAATCTCGGGGAGCTGGCGGCCATGAACGTGGATGGCCTCCTCATTTCTCCTCACAACAAGAAGCTGTTAAGGTAGGGGAGGCTGAGGGAGAACAGCCGGTCCAAGGCTACCCAGTGACGTCCGAAGTTCATTGAGGACTATAATCCGGGTCTCCCGACGGTTGGTACACCACCACAATGTCACACTCCGACAACTTGCTCCAGTTTGTTGGCCTCGTTCTTCAAGTGCCGTCCCCAGAACTAGAGGAGGCCTAACCAGTGCCAAAAAGAGGGGAACTAGCACCTCGTGGGATTTGGAGCCTGTGCTTCTGTTCAGGCATCCCCAAATCGCATTGGCCTTTTTTGAAGCTGTATCACACGGTTGGCTCACGTTCAGCTTTGGATCTGCGGCAATTCCATCGCTCGCAGTATGACTGAGCCAAGCATTCCTCCTCTTGGCTCAGTCATACAGTGCAATTCACGCCCAGTTGGGCCCCAAAACACTCACATTTATTGAACGGAGAAGACAAGAGGCTTCTATTTTGTATAGCTCAGTGGTTTAGGCCTCTGCCTGCAAAGCACGGGGTTGGGAGTTCAAATCCCCCCACGGGGACTCCTGGACAGGGGCTGGACTCTGAGGATCCATAGGGTCCCTCCCAGCTTCTGCCGTTCCAAGATGATGTCATTTCCCTGCCCTAATGTTCGAACCAGGAAGGCCAGAGAAGGCAAGAAAGGAGCCGAAAGGGCTTAAGCGGCAGGAAGACGTTTTTAGCAAGAGGCATGTCAAACCATTTCAGAGACCGTTGGGGTGACGTGCCGAGAGAGGGAGGGGAAGGGCCAACCGAGTTCTGTTTTTGAGCAGCGTCCTCAGCGTTTCCTGTCTCACAGCCGCCTGGCGCGGGGGGGGGGGCGGGTTTGAGAACCTGGCAAGCTAAAAATAGGCTGAGCAAAGTCGTCGTAACCGGGTTGGCAGCTGCGGAGGTGAAGTCAGCGCATCTCCGTCGGACATTTAAAAGGGGGGTCGGGGATCATTTGACTTCTGGAGCCTGCCCCCACTTTTGCCAATGCGCTGTCGATCTCGCCGAACCATCCCAGTAAAGGAAAGGCCGTTGCTCCCTTCAAAGGGAGCCCGCTGTGCCTGGAACGGCATGCCGAGTGAGGTTTTCGTGAAGTTTGTGGTCACGAGTGAAGTCCCCGCGCGTCTGATCCCGACGTGCGAAAAGAAGATGGAGGAGGAGGAGGAGAAATGAGGCCGTGCAATAGGCTTTTTGTCCTGGGAGAGGGCGGGCTGTTTTGTGGCATCCACACAAGACAAGAGAACAAGGATGGAAGAGCGGGCATGGCTTGGTGGGTTGGAACCCGGGAGATTGGCAAGGCCCAGGTCCAAGTCTGAATCTTCGGGCCCAAGTCCCGAGCCTTGGGTCCTCCCCCCCCCCCAAAAAAAAGGCTCAGGGCTCAGGACACAGAGCCGAACACTTGGATTCCACGTGCCCAGCCACCCAGCGGATAGGGCCGACTTCTCTTCCAGCAGCTGGCCCCTGGCTCTGCGCATGTGCCAGCCTATCAGCTGGGCGGCGCATGCGTGGGTAGAGGAAGTGGGTCAAGATTCCCTTTCGAAAGCTAGGCCTGCTGCCTCTGAAGATGGCGGTAGCAGGTGGGAGGCCCATAGGGACTTGACAATGTGACTCAAGTCCCAAGTCCCTTCTAAAAACCCCCGAGTCGAGTCGCCGGTGCAACTTACTTTAATGATAACCCTTTGAAGGACTCCTTCACACAACCGGAGAAAGCAGGGTGGAGGAGTGGTTACAGGTTGAGCTGGGGCTCCCAAGATCTGGGTTCAAATTCCTTCTTGGCTGTGAGGGCTCCCTGGGTGACCTCGGGCCAGGCTGGCTCTCTGAGCCTTGCCGACCTCATGGGGTGGTTGTGGGAAGGGCGCAGGGAGGAGAGTCAAGCCCTGGCCTTTGCTCTTGAGTTCCTGGAGGAGAAGTGAGATGGAAATGTGAGAAGCAAAGACGTCATCCGTGGGGGTGGGAGTCAGGGGGGGCAGGCGTAACACAGCTCTGCTCCTGGCCGGGAGGTGTAGGAGCAAAATGGGTAGAGGGCATTTGGGCAAGGAGGGGAGAGCTTGGGTTCACGGTGAGTCGGTGCCTTTTGCAGCTCCAGGTGAGCAGCCCTTCTGGATTGGCAGTGGAAAAGAACTTCACTCTTTCTCTCTCTTTCTCTCTCTCCTCTTGGCTGCTCCTTCCTCTCTTCTCCGCATTCCCCCATTAAACGCGCTCCTCGGGAAGGCGAATTAAGATCAGAAGCACGTACGGCGAGACTCTGTCTAACAGCGCTGCGAACTGACCCTGATTTGTAGGGAGGCTGAGCGGGGAAGGTGGTTGTGGTGTTACTGACTCTCCTTCCTGTACTAAGAGTGTCAAGGAAGCCGCTGCATGAGAGAGACCGAGAGAGAGAGAGAGAAGCCGGAGCGGTACCCGGAAAGGGACAGGACCCAAAGAGGTCAGCACTGGGGAAGCCGGTTGGGGGGGGGGAATGGATATTAGGTGCAAATGAAAACCCAGTGTCTAATTTACACTCCGTTTGCTTCATGAGGCCGCAGCGGTTCACCCATGTATCTGGGGAGAGGAAGGGAGATGTGGAGCGTCCTAAAGAGAGGGCGGAAGATGGTTTAGGGGAAAACAGAAGGGAGTAGAGGCATCTGATTATGGTGCATGCATGCGTGCTTTTCATCGGATACAAGCTGCTAACCAAGATGGTTTCCAGGATTCACGGTTTAATTTCCCCTTCTATCAGTACCAAGCGGGTTGGGTGCATTGTGGGAGTCGTAGTCGAAAACCACAAATGTGTCCAAACTCTGTACCAACGTAAATGGGACGGAGAGGGGATGAGGTAGCGCTCTCTCTCTCTCTCTGTCTCTCTCTCTCTCTCTCTCTCTCTCTCGAGATCTGCTTCAGGCTACCGTGTGGAAGGAGGAGCCAGCTTGACTTTGTGCTGCTCCAGAGGGTTAGGGCCTGAAGGACTGGGTTCGAATGACAGAAAAGAGATTCTGCCTAAACATTCGGAAGAGCATCCTCGCTATAATGAGCTGTTTGGCAGTGGGATGAACGATCTGGGAAGCAGTGGGCTCGCCGGCGTTGGAGGTTTCCAAACCGTGGCCAGACGGCCTCTTGCTCGGGGATTCTTAAGCTGTGGAGTTTTCCCATGTTGGCTCAAGGTTGGGCTGGATGACCCTGGGGACCCCATCTGAGTTGACCATCACAGATTTTACATCTTTGTTCCTTGTCTGTTAGCTGAAATACTCAACAAGGATGACTCTCTTTGCCAAGGAGGAGGTCCCGCTTTTCTTCTTGAGACCTCCTGGTGGTATCAGTGGGGTTGCTCCCACTTGGCCTCCACCAGAAACCCCCAAAGTTGAGGGGCTGCCTTCTTAAGCCAAGTGAGTCCTTGGTCTTCAGGGGCGGATCCTGCCCTCTCTTTCCAGGCAGGTGCCTGGGGCCCTTGGCGCCTATAATTGTTCTCTCTAGGTCGCCCTTGTCTATGAACGCAGGCTAGTTGTTGAGCGTCATTGAGTGTCTTCTAACATAGCAACCCTAATGGAGGGTTTTAAGGTATGACAGATGTTCTGAGTCAGATTTGAACCCAGGTCTCCTGAGCCCTAGTCTCACTCCACCGCTCTCCACTCCACCACACTTCCTCATAGTTTTGCAGTAGTAAGCCACAAAATAGAAGCAAAATATTGAAAGAAAGCAGTGGGCGTGTGGGTGGTTTCTGGGCCTTTTTTTTAAAGAGCTGGCCACTAGGATGGGATGCTTCTGATTTCTTGGATAACAAATTCCATAATCCCCCATTCTGGGAGTTCTACCTGACATACTTTTTTACACCTGGGAGAAAAGGCCTTAAACAGGAAGCCTTTGAGGCTTAGCTAGGCCTAGCTCCCCTCAAGCTTCCTGTTCCTGCCCCAGTGCCTGCTGGGAGCTTTCTCTCTGAACAGGAAGCCAGGCAGAGTCTCTCAAAATCCCAAACCCCTCTCTACCTCTGTCCATGGCCCACTTCTGGCCATATTTATTGCGGGCTTGGAAATAATCGGTTAAAAATGAATTTGTTACCTTCTTTATTTCTTAGCCACTAATTTGAAATGTGTTATTTCGATCATTTACACGCCAGATGACCACCGTTGCGACATTTCCCATGGCATTCCTTCGCTACGTTTCTTTCCTCTCCGCACCATTTTCAAGTCGAGCGATCATTAGACCGTTATGGAAATCGAGTCAGATCATTAAGGAAATCTAATTTGTTGATCCGAGGACCTTGGCGATCTTTAATTCCTTTGATGGGCACGATTGAACTGACCGATCAACGAATCAGCTAACGGATATCGTAACGATTTACGGTCGGCGCACGAGCTTTACCGCACGATCTCTAGGTTTCTGCAGGTCTTGGAAAAGAGGGGGCGATCATGGTAGGAAATGTGTACGACGTGTAAGGTGCATCAAAATCTCCTGATTCTCTCTGTGTGCAGCCACAGTGCGGTAGTCCCATCAGGTCCCAGGTACGTCAGGAGAGAGAGAGAGAGAGAGAGAGAATGGCATTGTTATTACTGTGAGCTGCAGAGAAAAGAGCAAGCTTTTATAGATGTGTCTTGCAAAGCTGAGAGGCTGAGGGTGAGGGCTGCCAAGAGAGAGACAGATATTAAAGTAGGAAAGGGGGTGGGGGAGAGAAAAGAAAATTAGATTCCTTGGGTTACCTTAGTTACGCAGTTTCTAATGACTTCAGCTTCAAGGGCTCATCACCTTGTGTCGTATAAAGATTCGCCAGAGATTGCCCTGTTAATAAGAGAGAGTCCCCCCTTCCTCGTGGGTTTTCTGTTGAGAAGAGAGGGTGGGATCGGCATTTTCTTCGTGGGGGAGGTCTCCCCAGGAGGGTTTCTGTAAAAAAAAAAATACTCACTCTCTCCTTCTTCTTCTTTTCTTCTTCTTCTTCCTGTGCAGTGACTGGGGGGGGGGGTAATCTATATCTCGTGCTCAGCAATTGCCTCTTGTTATACCTGTCTTTCTTCCTGTAATTGCCTGCGCCGTGCTCGTGAAGGTTTCAGGGTGATCTATTCGGAGGAGCTGCTGTCGGCATTTACTCGGAAGCCAGAGATTACTGAGGACAAGGAAGGGGGATGGTGGTTTCTTCTTTCAAGGTAGTGTGATTTGGGGGGGGGGGGGGAGAGAAGGATAGTATCGCCGGAGTCATGGCACACACAGCCTGGAAGCTTCCGGCAAGCTACAGTGGACCCTCGACTTACAGACGGCTCGACTTACAGACTTTTCGAGTTATAGACTTCTCTGGCTGCAAAATTTAGATTCGACTTGCAGCCGGAGAATCGACTTACAGACCAGAAAAAAACCCAAAATGGAACAAAAATAGAATAAAAACTGCCAGTTATGGGATGAATCGGTTTTCAATGCATTGTAGGTCAATGGAGATTCGACCTACAGACTTTTCGACTTGCAGCCACTGTTCCAATACGGATTAATTCCGTAAGTAGAGGGTCCACTGTACTGGGCCCCGGTTAGATCTAGGCCACCGTTTGTTCATGGGGTGAACATTATGTTAAGAACTCCGGGGGAGAAATAATCCTTGGGGGGATTTAACACTCCTAAAATCTCCCAGCCAGCATAGCTGCTAGGGGAACATTTGTAGTCCCCGAAAAGAACCTTTTTGAGCCCTGGGGAAAAAAAATGTGAGGAAAGCTTGCCGTTCCTTGATTATTCCCCCTCTTTGCTCTGTGTTCTGCTTCCGACATTACATTACTAAGAGGCATTGGACCATGGGTGTCAAAGTAGGGGTGATTTGCTACAGTGCTGATTTTCTGCCTACACATGTGTTCATCCTTTTCTCCCTTTAACTTCCCAGCATGCACCTTTCCAAAAAACCCCGTCATCTTTAGGAATGTATGTTCTGAAAAGGATTCCTTGGACGCCGTGGGAGAAGACTTGCTGGGAAAGGCAGTCGACTAGGAAAAAAATGGAAAGGGAATAGGAAAAGGGGGAGGCTGGCCGTGCGATGGATGGACTCAGAAAGGGAGCCCCCAGCCTTGAGTTTGCAAGACTTGAACAGCGTTGTTTGTGACCTGATCTTTTGGAGGTTGTTAAGTCATTGCTGCTCTTGTTATGAGCCATCAAGTCTCCTCCGACTCACAGCAACCCTATACATGAGCAGTCCCCAAAATGCCCTCTTCCTCAACAGCCCTGCTCAGCTCTTGCAAATTTTAAGCCTGTGGGTTTTTTTAGGGAGTCAACCCGTCTCATATTTGGCCTTCCTCCTTTCCTCCTGCCTTCAGCTTTTGCTGCCATTATTGTCTTTTCTAGCAAGCCTTGTCTTTGCAGGAGGCACCCAAACTATGACATCATTTTTGCTTCTAGAGAGACTTCAGGCTTAATTTGATCTAGGAAATGCTTGATTGCTTTTCTAGTGATCTATGGACCACGATTATGTGCGTGATTGCCCCAATATTCTTTTTGTGCAGTGTTGCACTAAATGGTTCTTTTGATACAATGTTGCACTAAAATGCCTCTTTTGATACAACGTTGCACTAAATGCTTCTTTTTGAAGTGTTGCCCTGAACCTCAGCAACATATTGCTGGGGGCTCCAGTGTTTTTGTGCCCATCACAGCCGAGCTGATGCCATTGGGAGACCCACTCCCAGGACAAGGAGTGCAGCTGCTGCTTCCTGCTCACACCTTCTGCAAGACGGGCCCCTGTACGTGGGCAAAATGCCACACTGAAAGAACCTTGCCACAACCTTGTGTGCGTGGCCTCGTTCACATTGACTCTGCTTCTCCCCCGCACCCTTTTTTCCCCCCTGCTCCTGTCATGGTTTTCATCAAGACATGGGTGTGCATTCATGGCACAAGAGGGTGTACGTGAAAAGACCAAAGGACCTTACTTCAATGCCCAACGTGGCACATGTCGCAGCGATTAAGGTGGCATTCTTCCATAAAAAAGGAACACCAGAGGGAAGAATTCCCACAGAGACTCGTTATTTTGGAATTCCTGAACTGGGTGGGGAAATTCAAAGAGAATTTGAGGAGCCCACGAATGTGGGAGATGGTTGAAAGCCCAATTTCATTGTCTTCATATTTCAGCTCGGATCCCATCCTCATTGAGGGGAATCGTAAATAGCCATTTCGCCGGGACCCCTTTTTTACGAGGGTAGAACAAGCACTCACAAACATCTAAAAAGGAGGTGTCAGTGGGAATAGCAAAGATTTAAAGGGAGAAGACCCTCCCTGCCCCCCCAAAAAGGACAAAGAGTACCTGAGCCCCCTCCTGAGGGAATGGTAGGGAGGAGTAACGGAACGGATTTTGCTGGGAAAGGGCACGGCAGACTGGCTGGCCGGCTGCAATTCTAAACAGCCCCGTCCATCCTGCAACATTTCAAGTCCTTAACAACGTGCCGTTTTCTAGTTTATGTTTCCTGGCGTATTATTGTCCACGTTTGATGTGAACTTTTGTATCCTGGCGGAAGACATGTATTTTTGGGACGTGTATATTTTCTGGGACAGAAGTTGCCATTTTTGGGGGTGGTGGTGGATGGATCGGCCTTCTCTCTTGAGGCTCCAGAACATACACTTCTAAAGAGAAGAGAAAAAGACCGAGGTGCAGGAAAGGGCCACGCACGAGTGGTCGCCCGGATCCAGTGTTTGTTTACACAAGAGGTGGAGAACCCATAGTAAGTAAAAGTTGATGCAAGGGTGTTTCTTAATCCAAGCGGCTGTCACCTCCTATCAATGTCTCGAGATGAGTCTAGAACTGACCGGTAGTTTGTGGTCAGGAGTGTTGTTGTCGGTGGGGTGGAGCTGTGATCGGCAGACACGACAGCTCTTGCACACCCCTCCATTGGGATATACAGGCAGCGAAAGGGGTGAATGGCGCTGAGCTGTGGTTTACAGGCAAGGAAACTTGTGAATGGAATTAAGCTGCGGTTTAACAGCAGGAAGGCCGTTGCCTGGGACTGGGCTGTAGTTTGCAGGCAGGAGGGCTAGCGCGCAAAGCTCTGCTGTGATTTGCAGGAAAGGAGGGTTGTGAATGGCTGGGAAGGCAGGAAAGCAATTGGATGGAGCCGAACCTCGGTTTGCAGGCAGGAGAGCTGTTGTTTCACAGAACCAAGCTGCAACTCGCAGGCAAGGAAAACCAGCGAGCAGGACAGAGGTTGCGGTTTGCAGGCTGGGCAAACATTTCGCTCAAGGAGTCTGTGCTTTGCAGGCCAGAAAGCTGGTGAGTGGAACCAAGGCTCGGAGGATCTGTTACTGAATGGGATCTATGCTTTGCAGGCCGAAATGCTGCTGGATGGAATTGAGGTGTGGTTTGCGGGCAAGGGAAGCGATTGTTCGTGGAGCTGAGCTGCGATTTGGAAAGGAGGAAATGACTGAATCGAGCTCTGCTTTGGATTCATGGTAGGAAAATGTGCAAATGAATATGAGGTCTGTCTGGCACTGTCCCTGTCCTTTAGTCCTGCTTCTTCACCCTTGACCCAAGACCTTTCTCAAGGAGGTATTCAGATCTCATGCCAACAAGGGTTCCTCCTCCCTGGTCTTGCAAGTTCAGGCACAGATAGAAGTAAGATTAGAGCACGGGTGGGCAAAATATGGCCTGCCAGATGTTAGTGGGTTGCATTCCACACTGTTGCCAATGCCAGCTAGAGCTCATGGGGGTTGTGGTCCAGCACCATCTGGAGGTCTGCCCTTTGCCCATCTCTCCATTTGAGTTTCAGATTATACGCTAGTGGTGCCCAAAAGATGCAAACTTCTGCACAAAAACAATAAACCAGTATTCCTGGTTTCTTGGAGGATCTTGGCTTATTGTGACCAAGCAGCATGCTTGGGTGCACAGCCCATTAATACTTGCTTTGCCTCTTCCCTTAGCCTTGCTGCTCAATAAACCACATTTTTGCATAGTATGTGGCCTGGGCTTTCTACATCCTTTAACACACCAGAATCACAAACCAGGATTCATTCTTGGCATGCAGAGATAGGAAGGGAGGGAGGGAGGGAGGGAGGAAGAATACCTACCAGATTCTTCAGTCTCATTGATTCAGACTGCCTTGACAAGATGAGAAACCTTAATCAAAGATTTTCAAGTCCCACTAGATTCCTTACATCTAGCATAAAAATGAGACAGGGACAGCTTTGCTTCTCAGGAAGGACCCTGCAATTTTGCGCAAAATATTTCTGCACAAAATTAGTGTCTTTGCCCTTCGAATAAAAAAAGCACACAGTGAGGGAGGGAGACAGAGAGAGAGAGAGAGAGAGAGAGAGAGAGAGAGAGAGAGAGAATGATCACAGCAGGATCAGGTGAAGGTTCAAAAGAAGCAAACGATCCATTCAGTGACTCCTAACTTCCACGAAATGAAGCGTCTAGCAAAGTGTTGTGCTGTGTAGGCGATTTGTGCAAAATTCCAGCTGGGATGGAGAGCAGACATGTTATCCCCTCACAGGCAAGAAGAGAAAGCTTACAGTTTCTAACTCTCTTCGCCTAGAATAAGACAGGGGTGGATTTATATTCCTGGTGTTCACACCTTGCAGACTGGAGCCGGGAAGTTGGTAACAGGAGAGGGGATATGGTGGGGGTTTTCTCCCCCCTTTCTTGTGTTGGTGGCCCTGATGGCCTTTGTCCCTCCCAGCCAAAGCACCGGATCGGAATGACCTATGCCAGAGCGTTTAATAAGGATGGGTAATCAGTTTGAGAACAGCTCTGCTCCCTTGGGAGCCCCAAACCTGTCTCTCCGAACTAATTAGCAAACAACTCTCTGCCAGCCAATCAGGGGATAGAAATTAAAATCCGAGGGAAGGCGGAGTGGCTAAATGGTGCGGTAATTTATTCCCGAGTGAATAATTTGGCCCATGTTACTTGAAAAAACCCTCTGGCCATTTGGAGGGGGCTGGGGGGGTGAGAAATGAAGCCTGTTTTCTGCCCACCTCTGCAGGGAACATGGAAAGCGATGGGGGCCAGGAGCCAGTTCCAGCCTTTCGGGGGGGGAGAAATGGGGGGGTAGTACTTCCTAGTGGCTGTTTCTGGTTTTGTTTCTAAATGTGCAATTGAACTTCAGGGCTAATAGTGTTCGTTCCCAGAGAGGAGGTGGCCGGCAAACAAAATGAATCCCTTTTTCTCGTTCCGCCCTCCCCTTTCTTCTCCGTTTCCTACGCCTCCTTCCCCAGATGGTTTCCAGAGGTTTTGCATTTTCAAAGTGTTCTGGGGCTCTGTGTACGTGTGCATGCGTGCGCGCGTTGTTAAGCCCTAGTGTATGATAAGAAGGAAGGCCTGTCTTCTTCGCCCGGGGCCCCCGATGTGGTTTTAAAATCAGGTCCCAGGTAGCTATGGTTACCTTTTTTCCCTCTCTCTCTCTTTGGGAAGTGCTGGCTTTCTTCTCCGACGGCTTTTGTGCGTGTGCGCCTGTCTTTCAGGCAGATGCTCTTTTGCATCCGAAGCTGGGCTTTGCACAAGCCGGGGAGAGATGCAGATGCAGAGGAAAGCATGGACCCTTTTTGGAGAGCTTTTTTTGGGGGGGGGGTGGAGAGGGAGAGAGAGCCGAGGTTGATCCCTGAATCTCTCAGACTCCACACGGACTGGGAGCGGACACATTCCAAAATCCACACTGGGGCATTGCTTTTGTTAGGTCTACCAAAAAAGGGCACAGAAAAGCGTTTGGCTTCCCCTCGATTATCCTGGGTTAGAGATCTTTATTTTGTAGGCAGCGTGATTGAACTGAGCCGAGGTCTAAGGTCTGTTCTTAATCTTCTTTTCTCCTGCTCCATCCTGGAGCGATAGAAAGCCCGGCACAGCTTTGGAAAGCAAAAAACCACCGATGGCTGGGCTTTTTCCGAGGTTTTATTTAACAGCAAACATACCGGTCGAGCCGGTGAAGGAAAAGAAGCATGCATAACAGGGCAGAAGGGAGAATGGGTAGGCAGGCGGGGGAGATTCCAAGTAGGCATTCAGTCCAAACTCTGGTTCTCGTGAGTCCTTGCAGATAAAGATACGAATGCTCATCTGTCTCATCCTCGCAGGAAGAATGAGGAATCGCCTCACTCTTCCGCTCACCTGCAAGGACCCGCCGAGATTTCCTGGTGCTGTCGAATCACCTTTGTAATTGCCAGGATAATATTTTTGCACAAGACCCCGGTGATCTGTGCAAAAGTGGGAGAATCGTTGCTTAGTTGGGACATTTGGTTGTTTCATGCCTTGGATGGGTTATTTGTGTCTTTTTTTAACTATCAGGCATTTCTGCTCACTGTCCTCTTTCTGCACACTTTCGAGGAGAACGGAGGGTAGTTTTCTTCAAAGACATTCTGTGCCCATGAAATAGACTTTAAATGAAATGGGGTGGGTAAACACCCCCTTACCTAGCTTGCCATAGAAGGTGATAAGTGCTTCTTCAAGGTAAGATGGGAAGAAGAGGGGAAGAGGTGGAATTTTGCACACATTCTTCATATCCTTGCTCTCAGAGCTCGGAAGAGTTATTTTCATGGACTGCAGGTCCTCTGGCAAGGCTCAAAGGCAGGATTCATGAAACGATAGTCCAAAAACCAGGTTTTTTCCCCCTGAACTCTGATTCATAGCTTTGCAGCCCGTTCAGATGAACAAACCCGATTCTGGATTCTTCCAGTGCTGCAGATGGGCAGAACTCGTAATATGCTCCAGAGAAGTCATTCCACAAGGAGTTGTTGAGTTGACCCGTCAAGATCCATTGTTTCCCATCCATGTCGAAACGAGGAATCTTGTTATCTCACAGACCAGCAGGCAGCTTGGAACAGGATCACATACCATAGCTGGAAAAGCCGTGGGCCTTGCAGTGTGCAAGCAGCTGGCCAATCACACTGTCCCTGGGGAGTTTGAGTAAGGATTCTGGGTTGTTTGCTTGCCTCCCATATAAATGCCCATCTACACAGGCATAAAAGATCTCACTCTCTCACTCTCTCTCCCTTCCAGAAAGCAGGCAAATTCTATCAGGTGGCTTAAAATCTCTTAGGAAATCAGGAGAGGGGCAGAAAAGGAAGGAAGGGAGAGAGGCAGGATAAGGCCTCCCGAACGCACATGGATGCCTGCGCGTCTGGACTATGATTGATGAAAGATCAAAGCTCCAGTTCCTGCAGGATCACCGGTTGCAGAAGAACGAGCCGGCCGGCCGTGGGAGGAAAGAGACATTTTCTCTCTGTCTTTTTCACTCTCCGTCCCCTGTCCCACCTCAAATTCTTTTTTATGTCAGGGGTTGGGGAATGTAATTTGTGAGTCACGTCTGCTTGATCGGTGGACCAACGTAGCAAACCCTTGACAGAGGGAGTAGAGAGCAGGGTTTTAAAAAAAAACAAACCAATACTTAAGGATCTGGTCTGGTCGGTAGGACTCTTTTGACTGTCACGGGGCCTCCCAAATCCTTGACCTTCCAAACCAGCTCTCATCATATGCTCCGGAGAGGGCGAAACCCAGGTTTAGAGTGGGTGAAGCCCCAGCTCAACCTGTTTTTTGCTCTTGACTGCAAGGAAGGACCATGAGAAGTGTTTGGAGATCGCGCACTCTCTGGTCTTTTCCCTGGGGGGAGAGAAGACCCCCTTCAATTCCTGCGTGTCGGCTCCTCAGAAGTATCGAGTGAGAAGCCAAAAGCCGGAGACCATGTTTATGCCTTTTTCTGTTGAACCGTCCTCCCCCTCTTCAGTTTTTTTTTTCCAAATCAGAAACACTTTCCAAAACATTGCGATACTGGGGTGAAAAGCAGGAGCGTCGTCATTCCATCCCCCTAACCTGTCCCGATTCCACCTTCTTTGGGCATCGGCCTTGTTCTTCATGCAGAACGCGGCTGCCCCTTCCCTCACCCGATGCCCCCTGGTTGGGGGGTGGGTGGGTTCCTTAGCTAGAAAACAACCGCATTTCACAGAACGGCCTGATCCGCCCTTGCCTTGCTGGGTGCCCACGACGCGCTGCCTGTTCGCCGCCTCTTTTTCGCGAGTGTGATAAGCGGGTCTCGACCGCACCTGCCTCTGAACGGGGGGGGGGCGCACCAGACGGAAAGGGTTCCCCTCCCCCCCTCCAGGCAGCACAAAATAAGTTTGCAAAATTAAGCAGATGGCTGGCAAAGACCGCCCTCACTGAGCAAGGGAGGGGCTCCAAAATCTGCAAGGGCTCCTGTGTTGTGTTCCCCCCCCACACACACACCGACACTGCTTCTGAGCAGCCCTGGTGTAGCCCATCAGGAAGCTCCGTCCCTGAGCAAGCTGCACCTGGACGGCTATTTACATTTTTTTGGCCAGGGCTGGGCTCCACCGATGGGGCTCGGGCGAAAGAAATGCATCTCCTGGCAGCTTTATTGACTCTCTGCCCTCCTCCAGGTGTGAGAAGCCAGGCGGTTCAGGGGAACGGAGGTCTGGAGGCAGGTGAGGGCCAGGGAAGAAAATCCCCTTTAAAGGCAACCAAAGCCAGAAGGGGTGTGGTGTCTGAACTTCCCTTGAGGTTGCAGGGAAGTGTTGGCAGGTCTTTCGGTCGGACTCCCAAGTCCCAGTCCTTGGCACCAAGTCCCAAGTCTTGAGTCCCTATTAAAAAGCCCAAGTCACCTGAAGACAGGGAACGTTCGGTGGGTGCCGAGTCACAAGTCTGAGTCATTAGGGGGGGAAAAAAACACCTAATGTGTGACTTCAGTCCAGCGCGGCTCAGCAAGTCCCACAACTGGCGCCTCCATCCCTGATAGGTTGGGACCAGCTTTTCAGTGCTCTGTCCGCGGAGCAAACCTATCCAAAGGGAGTCTCCGTGCAGCTGGTTCTGACCCTGCGATCTCTTGATGTCTTTGGGAGGGCTAATCCCAGAAATTCCAGCCAACAGGCAGGGATTTTTTTGGGGGGGGAATGTCATGCTAACCGTCTGGAGGTTCAGCGATACTGTGCTAGTGCCACCCTCCAAACACTCAGGAGATCCCCAGAAAATTGGGTTGTTTCTCCAGAAGGACTTGTCTGTCTGCATGATTCAGACGTTCCCCTCCTTTGCTTCCGTACGTTGTTTTCCAAAATTGTCTTCTCCAAGGTGTGACCAAACTTGGGAAGGTTTTTAGGAAGTCAACAAGCCCCACCTTTTTTTGGGGGGGGGGCAGTCCCCAACCCCGACACCTTCCTAAAAACAGAAGCTCGGTAGACAGTCTCGGGTTTTTAAGGGACAGCCCACCCTCTGAGAATTTGCATGCCAACTTTGTACTGCCATGGCTTCTCTTCCTAGTCAAGAGGCAGGAGAAGATCCTTTACAGGTGACAGGCACTGCACTATCCAGTATTCCCCAGTCAACAATGGATCCTGCTGGCTGTTGTAGGATTCGAGAGGCGGTATGTCCCCACCCCACCCCCCAAACAGTGGCCTTCCGCTCAAGAACCTGTGCTGTGAAGTGCCTTGATCTCCTCTTTCTCCTTCCGACTCAGCCTTCCATTTCCACATAGGAATAACATGTTGGGAGTTTTTGCAACCTCGCGTGCTGCCTTTAGTCGGTGTGGCTGGGAGGGATCTTTCTGGCACGGGTGACTGTCAATCTATCCAACAGTAACCAATCATTCCCTCCTGCGTCTGATTCAAAGACAGCCCGCCTCTCTGCTCTGTCTTTGTCCCTCTCCAGAGTCTGTTGGGAGCAGTCCGTGAGTTCTGTTGAGGCAGGCTGCCGAAAGCGGTTACCAGTTTGCTGTTTGTTCAGTTGCAAGTTATGAAACATCTTAGTTTTCTCCTACTAATGTCTCGGAGTGAGTTATCGAGACTGTAAGTGCCAGTTGATGAGAAGAAAGGGGTGGATTAATCTGGGGGGACTTGACGCTGTTCTGCTCTTTGAATCCCTGTACGTCTGCTACACAGCGAGAGGAATTTAACCAGACATTCAAAACTCTGCAACACAACGGGGCGGGGGGAGAGCAGATGGTGTAGAGAGACCAATCCGTACTGGATTTCTTTTTAACTCCAAAAGGAGACATTAACCTTCTTTGGACCGACCGCCACTTTCCTTTGAAATCAAGTGCTTTGGGAACCCTTTAACCTCTGCCGAGGTGAGAAGGTTGTACTTTTAGAGAAATTTTGCTCTCTTATACTTCCCTTTGTGCGTATACCAAAAACACGGAGAGCCAGGAAGTGGTGGCGGTTAAATGTGTATGTCGCTGGGAGAGGGGGGCCCCCACATCCATATTTCTGTTCACCTCGTGGGCAGCCAGATGTGAAGCAACCCTTTGACCTACCCCAACCGCTTGGCCTTGCTGAAGATCTGTCTGGGAAGGCTTCCGGGACCTTCTTGGCTTGCGCTTCCCACCCACGCACCAGCTCCTCCCCACCCTCCCAGCCGTTTCCACACTCCGAAGAATGCGGCCATTGTTTGCCAGGTCCATATGGCTCCCGTGTGTTTTTGATGGAGCGGGAATTCAGGAGCAAGGTCAGGCGCAAAAACAGAGCTTGGCTGAGTTATTTTTCTTTTTCTGTGTTTTTTCCCCCCCAAAAAAGCTCCTGGATTTCTCCAGCCAGCATGGCTGCTGGTTGGAAAATAACTTGGCCATCTTGTCTGTGAATGACCCTTCGCATTCCACGCCACCACCCACTGCCCAGCCATTCCCTGGTGTTGCCAGAGCTTCAGACAACACACAGGAAGAGGGGGGAAATGGCTTATAGGGAGACAGAGTATTTATTCTTCCAGTCTAGCCTGGCCAGCTCAGGCTGGAAGCCATAGCCCTTCTGGCTTAGGGCAGAATTCCTACCCATCCATGCCCAGGGACCCTGGTGGTCTCACACTCCAGCACTAACCCGACCCAACTCCGTTTAGCTTCTGGAAGTGCGTAGGTTGAGGGTGATAAGATATTCACACTTCACAGCACGAGTCTATTATTCCTGTCTACTTCCTGGGAGAACCAGTCACGGCTTCCACGCTGGGCTGTGCGTGTGTGGACTTAAAACCAGGATAGCAAGGCGAAGAGAGGGGTGAAGGACCCTCTTCCGGTGCCACGGCTGTTTGATGTCAGAATCAAACAGCCGGCAGAGTTGACGGTGAACACCCAAGGTTCATATTTTTGGGGGGGCAAAATTGATGTCTTTGTGCATCACTTTGTCTTCACCCAGTTCACCTCCGGTGTAAACAGAGTCACGTCTGATGGGACATCTGTTACTTTCCATGCCCAGGTTGGGGAGGCTGGCTTGACAAGGCCTTTACACTGGAGTAACAGGAGCACAGCCTATATCTTGACTTGTGCAGGATGACGGCCGCGAGTCAGCTGATGGGGCCCTTGGGCCACGGCTTGGCTACCATCAGAGAAAGGGGGGAGTCATTGACAGGGGTCCCGTGTCCCTGCCTAGCCTTGTTTCAGAGAAAAAGAGGTTGTGGCTTATACCGGCCCTTGTTTACATACGGGAGCCCTTGGCTTGTTCCTTAGCTTACCTAGGAAGAGTGGGGACGGTTGCTTGAGTGGGGAAGGTCTTCAGGGTTGTGTCCTGGTTGGCATGGGAAAAATAAAGCCAGTCACTTACAGAGGCCTTTTGTAGGTCATGGGCTTATAGAGCCCTTTACTGGTGGCTCGGCTCAAATGGGAGAAAAAGGGCCAGAAGCTTTCGGGGTCTTTCCTGATCTCTCCTCTTAGAGGTGGACAGAGGCGGCTCACAGTATACTTTGTGATCTGGCTTGTCTCGGATGTTGGTTGTTATGTGCCATCAAATCACACACATCCCAACTCACGGTGACTCCATGAATAAGTGCTTCTCTGAAAGATTGTGTCTCCCACCACCCGGCTCAGCTCTTGCAAACTCCAGCCTGTGGCTTCCTGGGGGAGTCAGTCCATCTCGTACTGGACCTTCCTCTTTTCCTGCTGCCTCCCAGCACCATCGCCTGTTCCCGAGGATCTTCTTTCTGTTGATGAGCTCAAACTAGGACAAGCCTCAGCTTCAACCTCTTTTTTTGCCTCTATTTGGCTCGATTTGATCAAGGACCCACTGGTGCAGGATAAAGCAAGTTTTTTTTTAGAGGAAGATTCTTTTTTTCCCCCAGAAGGGAGAGCTGAGCTGAGGTGGTTGACGATCCTCAAGGATCAGGATTTTGCCTTCTGGGCCTGGAGCAAGAACACAAGCGAGGACGGAGGGAGAGGGGGCGGATTGGGAGCCCGCCAAAGACGCTCGGCGGAGAGTTCCCTGTGTGTTTAACGAGGGGAGTTGACTGTTGAATTCTTTCTACGCAGAGCCCATAAAGGGAGCTATTAATGGCAGTGCCGGCTGCGCACAGCCGGGGCCCTTGTGGGTGTGATGAGAACTTTCCAAAGCTTGCAGGTAAACAGCCCTGGAGTCCGGCAGCCAGCATGTGTCTGCGCGCATGGGAGGGAGGGAGGGATGTCAGCTCTGGTGGGCCCTTGCTGGGAGCCTCATGGATCCTGACACATTTCACCCACAGAGGCAGAAGCCAGCAACAAGGCTCCCCTCCCGCGTTTTCATGCGCATCTGATTTACCTGGCTTCCTGAAGCCTCCCGGGGTGTCAGGCTTAGCCGGCGTCGGGGGGGGGGGCGACAAGGCAGGGGGCAGAGACGGAGGGTGGCAGAGCCGGCAGCTGGGGCTGGCTGCAGAATGAGCAGCCTGGAATGGCCGCTGCGCCAGCCTCGCCAGCCAGCCGGCTTCCCCGGCAGCCAGCAGGAAAGCTGGGAGGGCAGGAGAGGGCAGGAAGAGTCGGGGCAGGAATGGGGAAGGTGGGTTGAGGGGGAAAGGGCGTGCAGGAGAATTGTCTGCAAGACGCCCCCGTCGCCAGAGATGCTAGAAACCTCAGAAGCGACTTTCTTGGATCCAATCCTCCATCGATCTCAATCCTTCCCAACCTTGGGAACATCCCCAGATGTTAGAACGCCAGTGTTGTTTTATTTATTTATACAAAATATTTTTACCCGACCCTTTCTCCTTGAAAAGGACCCCAGGCCAATTACAACACCGGAACGGAAAAGCTGGAAGGGGCCGTGTGTGGATCATTGAGTCCATCCGCTGTCTGGGAGACCCCCGAGGGGGAATTGAACTCCCAACCGCTGGGTCTACAGCCAGAGACCTCGACCACTGAGCTATCCATGTTCTTGGCCGTGCTGGCCAGGGTTTCTGGGAGTTGCAGTTCAAGAACATCTGGGGACCCAAGGCTAGGACCGCCGGTCTGTTCGGACCAGTGTCATCAGAACGGCTAGCAGCCCTCGCTCTTTGGGGTTTCCTTGCAGGCTTGTTGTTTTTTCGAGATGCTAAGGATATGACCTGGGTTGCCATGGTTGTATGTAAAGCATCGGCTCTACCATTCAGCTACAGCTGTTTCCTTAAAAAAATACATTTGGAAAAGGAAAAGGCTCCAGTCCTCATGGTTCAGACTGCAGAGCAAGTTTAAACGGAGCCACCCGACACCGATTTAAACCGTTTGCCCTCTTCGAGTTCAGGGTTTGTTCAATCTAGGGATTGAAAACGGCTCACCAGGATTTTCTCCAGAGTTCTTTCCTAGCCCTGTGGGGCGGTGCCAGGAATTGAACTTGGGGAATTAAGCTCCATTCCCCCAACCATGATAGAAGTTTTGAAGATTCACCTCTGGAAAAATCACCCCGTTGACAAGAGGGAGTGTTTGCTCTCATTGGTTCCTCATACAGGTGATAATGTTTCTCAGCTTTTGTTTCTAAAAAAACTGATATACTGTCTGTGGATGTTCCACACAGCCACTGCCCTTCCTTTGTTTCAGAATTTTGAAAAGAATTGGTGTTGGGTAGTTCCAGCATGGCCAAATGCGAAATGAGGAAAGGCACCTATTGACCAACGCCTGGGAGGTCATGCATGCAGATTTTTGCAGTTGCAACTATTCCTTGATGTTGTGTTGAAAGGTGATAGGTGAACACATTATTGAGCAAATGCACTCATAATTTTCTCATGAATATCAAGAAAACGAAAAAGGGCATGGGATAGACAGAGGCTGTTCAAATCTACCCTTTACGGATTTGGCATTTCTTGGCTCTTCCTTCATCCAGGATGGGAAGGCGATCCAGATCCCTCCAGAGGAGAGAATGTGCGGTTCTCCGGGAAGCCCAGCCTCTCCCGTCCCCTACCCCAGAGAACGGCTACATGGGGGACATCCCGACATGCTCTAGAAGTCCTCCTTTCAAAAGCCCCCACCCTCTTGATAAACAAAGACCCAACCATGGAGGGTATGTGTTGGAGAAAGGGCTGGCCTGCTCATGCTCCCTCTGCCCCCCACCACCCCGTCTGCCTGCCTGCCCAACCGGTCGTAGTTGCTCCCCTCCCCTCCATCCCTCCGGGAAAAGGCCTCTGCAGATTGAGGCACAGAACCTTGATTTAAAGCGGACTGACAGCCAACAGCAGCCGCTGAAGCAGCCGGGCACGGCAGCCCTTCAAGTCCAAAGGGAGCCCGTTCCGCCTTCGCCTCCCGTTCTCTGAAGTCCCCGATTCTTTAATCGATCACATCTGAGGAAGAGAAGAGCCAACACACATGCTGGGACGAGAGGTATGTGCCCCGCATTAATTGCGGCTGCAAGCGGGGCGGGGGGGAGAAGGAGGAAGGGGAGGGGGAGCCACGGAAGCGCGGAAGCATCCGTGATCCGGCATCAAGCCAGTTTGGAACGTGGGTGGGTTCTCTTCTTCCTCCCTCCCTCCCTCCTGCTCTTTGCACATCCAGGCAGTGCATCTATGGCGCCACTCTTATGTGGCCTGCTTTGGCACGGAGAGCCGCACGGCAAATCTCTGGCCCTCGGTTCCAGCTGAGGAGTCCTGCGTTCAGCAAACCGCCATGGTGGATCAGGCCCGTGAAGAACGGGAAATGTCTGAGACAGAAGGGAAGGTCCCAGAAGCCAAAAGGAGGAGGACACGGGGTCCTGTTTAGAGAGAGATAAAATAGTTTAAGAGCAGCCCCAGAAGGTCTGGGGATCAGAATCGCCCGGACTGAAAGCGTTCCCTTGTCCACAGCATGCATGGCATTATAGCACATCGTATTTTGAATCAGCTGGCATCTCTTATCGGCTTTCAAAGTGTTTGTTCGTAACCATCTGTTAAAACATCCATCTTTTGCCTTAAAACCTCCTTTCCCACACATCATAAACATCCCTCCCCCATTGTAGCAAGAAACTACAAAACTGCTCCAGGGACTGAGGCAGAGATGCAACAGGGACGTCACAGGTGCTAGCCAATGGACACTGTGCACAGGTAGATGGTCCTTTATTCCATCAGAGCCTGGAATTGGATTTTGTTGAACTTCCTGGAGTACCAAAAGCTGTGTCAGGGCATGGTTTAGAGAGGGCGATCTCAAAGTGGACCTGTCCTTTGGAAGTTTTCCATCTGGAGTAACCTGTTTCTGTATCTATTTATCCATCCATCCATCTAATTTGGACTTTTTTCTACCCAGAGAACTAGGACCATGAATGAAATCCAGTTGTGTATTCACGCAGGCGTAACATCACGGTAGTTGCAGTTGTGCCAAGGCAGAAGTCCGATCCATGGGGCACTTCCCGTGGTGTGTTGCACAACCAGACAGATGGGAACCGCACAACCCATTGCTCAATCGCCTTGCAATGCCCTCGTCTCCTGGACGAATCACCTGGCCGATTTACAACAGCGTGGCTTTACGTTATGCCATGGCTCCTGGCTTAGATGTATCTATGGGGGAGATTCTTTTATTCCCCCCTCCCCGCTTCGAAGGGGCCCTAATGCAGTGATGGAGCAGTGGCTCTGTTTACAGAAGGGACCTGGTTAAATCACGAGTATCTCTACTACGGCTAGCAGAGAACCATGCTCAGAACCCTCCAGAGCTACTCCCGGTCAGTGAAAACCACCGGGAGCAAGCCAGAGCAACTGGGTGGGTCAGTCTAAGACCAACGTCCTGGGTTCCTTATGGCACCAGTTCTTTATTGAGAACCATAAAGATCTTCCTTTCTTTATGGGGTCAGGCCTGGAGCTCAGTAGTAGAATACTGGCTTTGCACGGCAGACAGTGGTGACTGTCGGTTCTGGTTTTTTCAGCAGAGATGAGTGGCCTAAAAGACCAAAGCAGATGTGGCTGAGGCTGGTCGCTCTGCTTTCGTGGTGGGGCACAGGAGATGGCGAATCCGCTCTGGGTTTGGGTCCAAGTTTTTATGCTCCATACAGATCACTTCCAGGGGAAAACACACACACACATGCGCACACACGCACACACACACACACACTTAACAGGAAAGCCTTGAATGAGGACTCGGTCTTAACCAGGTGAGTGAAACAAAGGCCGAGTCCTGTCTGCGGATATGCATTTATGGTCTGGAATCCCCAGAGTTCTGCTGGGGGGAATTCTGAGAAAATTTTGGGATTTGAAGTCCAAAAAAACCTGAATGACGCTTCCGTAATTCTGGGAGCTTTTATCCAAAGATGGCGGTGGAATAAAACAATGTCCCCAAGTTCTGGTATTTGACTAATACTGGAGTCCCAGCTAAGCACGTTTTGGATCTGACCCCCTTCACCCCATTGCAAAGAATCCACAGGTACAGGTATTTTATTCGTATCTAGGGACCTGGTAGGATTCCTACAGTTTGATTTTCGCAACGAGGAAAGCCGAAAGCTGGAAGAGAGAAACCAGATCCTGTTTTGGGGATGGGCAGAAGCTTCCACAGCTTGCAGGTCCCGCAAGCTGTGGGCCAGCTACTGATTCTCAGCCCTTGCCCACCTCGAAGGGTTGTCGTGGGAAAGCAAGGAGAATGTGCCTCCTATGCAGTGCTGAGCTCCTGTTGGAGGAAAGCATCCAAAACACGAGAAAAAGAGGAGAGAGAAAGAGAGAGAGAGAGAAGTCTTATTTAGTATCCCCACACATTCCTGAACTGTCTGTTGTTGATTTTGCTGGTGGTAGTAAAAACACCACGAAAGAATCTGCTATTATTTTGACTCGCCCGGCTGGTTTAGCAGCTTTCTTGTTTGAGAAGCCCGACCACGGGAGGCCCATCGGAGGGTGGGTGGGTGGACGGGTAGGTGGGTGGGGTACACCGCTCAGCTTCATGCAGGAAGCCCTAAGTCCTTTGGTTAACCCCAGAAGGGGGGGCAGGCATCCAGGAAATAGTGGTCAGAGTCGGGCTGCCTCCCAGGCGAGCCAAAGGTCAGAGGGGGGCTCTTGCAGGGCCGAAAGCCCCCCCCCCATCAGCTGCTCGGAGCAACATCAGAGAGGTTTAACAAGAGATGGAAAACAGAGACCCGCAAGCTTGGGGTTTGTAACACGAGATTCCTACATTCCGACTGTCCCGATTTACGTACGAAACCTGAAAACACTAGCCGGAAGACTCTCTTACTCTTAGACCCACACAATCAATCATTACATGAGGAGTCAACCCTAGTGTAAATCCCACTGACTTAATAGTTCTACTCTAGCTGGAACTACCAGTAGGCTTCTGCCTGTTGATTGTGGGAGTACAGTTCCCATTATCCCCTGGCGAGCACTCATTTCTGCCCCACTTCTGCTCCCTTCTCTTGGGAGGTATAGTTTTGGGGGGGCACCCTGTATCTTGTGTTGGTTGCTTGGGTTCAAATACAGCTTAGAAAGAACATGTTGTTAGAAGAGGGGATTCCTGAAGTGAGGAGAATGTCTTGATCATCACAGCTTTCCACACCTCCTCTAGTTTGCAAATGAGATTAACTTGCAAGCCTGGGCTTCATTGGCAAGTCTGATTTCCTAGCTACAAAGGTCTGCTGGAATGATGTCTCTGAAACACTAATGGGATTTCAGGTAGAGCAACATGCTTTGTGTAACATGTAATTTGGCCCCTAGATGAGTCAACCTTAAGGAACCAGTTCCCTTGCCAAGTTTTCTAGCAGACAGTTCAGCCTTTACTTGGGAGGCGTGTTGGCTACCTTTTTCGTCAATAATGTGCTCGAACCACACTGGACGTTGAAATCTTCAACAGAGGGGCTGTTGGGGATCCACCATGTCAAGATATTCAACTGGGTTCCATAGTCTTCTGTTCCTTTGGTCTTCAAAACCAATTTTTGAAATTAGCTTTTGAATTGCTTTTCATCTGTTCTTAAAGAATGCCAGCTTCTTAACAATCAGCTTCCAAAAATTATTTTTCAAAAACTCGCTTTTGTTGTTGTTGTTACACAGTGTTTGGGGACCCCACATAGACAAAAACACCATAAATACATCCTGTTAATAAGGGGGGGGGGGGGGAAATGGATGAATGAATGAATGAACGCCAAAGGGCCCTGCCATGCGCAGTCTGTCTGTCTCCACAAACCACAGCTGCTGACCGTATTTTGAACTCTTGAGTAACTTATTTTAAGATTCTCTCTCTCTCTCTCTCTCTCTCTCTCTCTGTGTGTGTGTGTGTGTGTGTGTGTGTGTGTGTGTGTATGTATGTATGCATGCATGCATGTATGTATGTATGTATGTATGTATCCTTCACCAAAGAAGCAATGGGCAGTTCTTTCTAAAATCAGCTGAAGACCAGCCATTTTAGAGTAAATGAATAAATAAAGAATGCAGACATAGGAACAGAGTCTTCTGAATGGCGTTGTGAAAATCAGATTGTGATCCTGGGTGTGCAAAGGAAGGGCTGTGAGTTTGTGGCCATGAATGCCTGCACCAAGCGGGCGGCGGTTCCACCCGTTTCTGGCGTTCTGGCTGTTCTTGTCTGTGCGCGTCCAGCGTGTGCCTGAATGGGCCAGCAAAGGGACCTATCCGGAGAGGGGCTGTTTATTGCAGGTCGGGCTCTGTACTCGGAAAAAAATTGGTGTGTGTGGGGGGTGTTCTTGGAGGTGGCAGTGCCCCCAAAGGACATTCTTCCCCCACGGGTTGCCAGCCAGGTGGTTTTGTTGGAGTGGAACTTCTCATTTCAGAGGCAGTCTACCGGAGGTCAGCATCAGCCCGACCCTTTGAGCTTAGCGACTCTGCCACCTTGGATGACACGAGCTGGCAATTCACAAAGTGGCCAAATCCTCGTTGCGCAACGTGGGCCATTTCATCGGTTTTAGTTTGTCCTCACAAGGGCCCATGCAAACCACTGGATCCATGCGCACAGGCTCCCCTGCCCGATTCTCGGCGGGGGCTCTTTGTTTATGGCTGAGGATTGGACCAAAGCTTACGAATGACGTTAAGCGACAGGATCTCAGCCAAGGTGTGCTTTAAGTGCCGGGGGGGAGGAACCACCTGTTGAGGTTTCTGCTTCACGTTGCATATGGTTACTTAGATGGTTCTGGGTACCACATGCAGATCAGTGGGAGCAAGGGAAATGCCCTCCACTGTGGGAATGGGAGACAAGAAGCATCACCCAGCCTGCATCTGGATTGTACCACGGAAGACTCTAGCTGAAGTCTCAATCCTCCAAGGGGAGAGGAGAGAGGAGAAGTCCCTGAATGCCAAAAACTAGAGGTTAGGGAGAAAAGCGCCGGCCGAGCTGGCTTCCGATATCCGAGTCTTCTTCATGGAGAAGCAGGAATATCTGCCCACAATCCGCAAAGGGTCCTTCGGGGCGGTGGTTCAGCGTTGTCCCACTTGCTGCCTGTGGCTTCGCAAGCTGCCAGGGAGATCTTGGAAAAGTTACTTTTGCAGACTCAAATTTCCTGAAACGACTTCCATTCTCCGCATCCTGGTTGCTAGAAAAGGAACGTGGGAAATGGGTCGGCCGTCTCTTGCAAGCTTGGCCCTGATGCACGTTGTGTACGCGCCGACACCGGACACCGGAATCATATTCTTTGGATGCCTGTGTGAGTGTTGCTGCCCTGCGGTCCTGCATAATATAGGATAGAGAAAGGATGCTTCCTGGCAGGCAGGACGGTCCCGGCAGTCCCATATGGAGGTTCAGAGGAACCTGCCCACCATGGGGAGGAGTGGATTCTGGGGACAGTAGTACCAAAACAGAAAAAAAAACTGAGCTGTACTCAACTCCCAGATTTTGGCCACTGCACAGGCCAGGTGTGAAAGTTTTGGTTGGTTCTTGTCACTGTTGTCTTTTTTAATTTAATTTTATTTTTTGCATGGAGCTCTTCACACCGTTTTGGTTATACGTCCAGCATTTCTTTCAGGGCTGGACAAAAGGATGAAAAGCAAGAGGCTGCAAAGACAGGATTTTATCATTTAGGTTTGCAGTGGTAGAAGGACACGAAAAGCCTCCCCCCCCATACACACACACAATTACCTTCACCGTCTCAAAAAATCATTGGCACCATCTTTCTGCCCAGCTGGGCCTGGCCTACAAGTTGGCATCTTGTGTGTCATTATGCTCTCTCTCTCTCTCACACACACACACACACACACACACACACATACACACACACACAGAGAGAGAGAGAGAGAGAGAGAGAGAGAGCAATCCTTTGATGAACTGGCTGATCTAGGATTCATGGCTCCATCAAAAGTCTGCCTGGAAGCTATAAGAGGAACAAAGGAGGAAGGAAAGGGGTTTTCCCGCATGAAACCCAACCTGTCCCAGTGCGGAGAGCCCCACCATCTAAAAAAACACAACCACAAAAACAGCATCACAAAGACTGATTGCAATGTGGCAGGAATTATACGGTGCTTCTAACCACGGTATGGTTATAGCTGATGAAAGAACTCCATGTTATCTTCCCCCTCACCCGGGGAATGAACGGTGAAGGATGCATTTTCTAAAAATCTTTGTTGGCAACCCTTTTTTTATTTATAGCTGTGATTCACGGAGGCTGCTTTTCTGCCTCTCGGTCCTGCTGTTTTCTGAAAGCTTGAGGCCCCTGCTTGGGGTTTTTTAAACCCAGGAGGACATTAGATAGTAGCAGTTCTGGGGTGAACGCTGGGTTTCAAAATCCCTGCTCAGTTGATGCAAAGAGACCGGGCTTTTTGTGGCATGCATCTGATTCTGGAATGTGTTTCCTGGGGGGAAACTTTGAGTGGTATACCGAGACTTTGTGTGGGCCTGATGGATGAATAACAACTTGCAGTATTGCAGGAGCTATTTCTTTAAAAACGGAGGCTTAAATAGCGGCCTCCTCTCCTTTGTGGCTGGATGTGGTTTCTGCACAGACCCAGCTGGTTAGTAGAAGGTGGACTGTTTTATCCTGTGTTCTGCATTGCTTTGTTTGTTTATTTATACAGCGGCTTTCACAAACATTTTGCTTACCATCAGTTGTTCAGTAAAGACTGACTTTCTTTTCCCGTCACGGATGTCTCTGTCTTCCTGCATTTCCAGAAGCTGGGAAATGTCTAAAAGAGAAGACATATTTGGTTTAAAGCAGAAAGTTAAGGTTGAAGATGAGCCCCCCAAAGCAAAAAAAATCTAGGTCACAGATCAGCCCTCTAGCTCTTTACTCATAATAGGAGTTTTTGGGTATACCCATTTTTACCTTAAGTTCCACCCCTAGTAAACACAGTTGGTGAACTCTGATCTTTATTTGCTTGCAACATTTTTTTAGTTTTCATCTGTGGCTGCGTACAGGGCCTTTTTTCTCCACATTTCATCCTCACCACAGCCCTGTGAGGTAGGTCAAGCTGAAAGAATGTGGCTGGCCATCAAATTATTATTATTATTATTTCCATGGCTAAGTGGGGTTGTGATGCCAGGTCTTGTTGAGTCTCAGTGCAGCATTCTAACTACTGGATTTGCGATTTGCCAACAGAGGGGATAAATTAAAACAACCCTGTTTACATCGGATGAAGCCAGATAAACTTAGCAAAACCTCATTCTTTTAAATATGGATCGACTGGAGCAGTAAAGACGGTGTGACTGTAAATACGACGGCACCTGATATTGGTTCCATCTGAGATGGTAAAATCCTGTGTTTTAATCTCAGCTCTTCTACACAAATACCTACGATGAGCGGGATTATCCTGTAATGTTTTCCGATTTGGGGTGAATGTTAAGGCACGGAAACATGTGCACGAGAGCGTGCACATTTCAAGAGGGGGCAGGGTGCATTGAGCTGTGGTCTGGATTTCTTGGCTTTTGGGGATCAATAGCCACAGATCCCAGAAAGAAGGAAATAGTGACTGGTCTGGCCCTTAATCCAAGCCTTGGTATCCTCCCTTCCTTGCTTTGTCTGGATTTCTGTTTGCTTCTTTTTGCCCAAGGTAGCCTTCCTTGCCTCTCCAGGACGTTTGCACCTCTTCTGTACGGATTTCTCTCTTGCTTGCCATCACGTTTGTCACCAAGGCTGGGCTGAAGATTTTTTTTCTTCCACATTTTCTGGGGCCTCTGTCACACAGCTCTTCAGTGGAAAATACAACCTTTGGCAAAATATAACTGCAATTTTGCTCTCTCTCTCTCTCTTTCTCTCTTTCTGGCCTTGCCATCGTAAGACCTCCCTCTCTCCCATTCATAGATTTTGCCTGTAAATCATTCCTTTGTCCGGAAGGTTTTTTTTTTTTTTCATACCTACTCACCATGAAATCACTGGATAAGTATCATCAGGCCAGCCGAGCAGGGCTGCTTTTACAGTCTTAGTCTGCATTTACGGTACGTGAATTGTGGATGGCCGCCTGCCTTGCAGGGGTGTGGCAAGGGGCGCAAATCCACTTGGGTTCTGTGCGGTCTAAACTGCTAGAAGGAGAAATCCATGCGTCTGTGATGGCCAGTGTTTAGGAAGACCCTTTTTGGGGCTTCCAGAAATTGGAATGGCCAGGAGTTGTAGACTGCACAAGGAGCTGGAACTGCCGGCTCAGGTCTCTGGCTGTGGAGCCGGAGGTGGGGAGTTCGATTCCCCCGCTCGGCCTCCTTGACTCGATCATCCACCTGCCATTCTAAAATGATGATGGTGATTTCTACAGCTTGCCTCTGATTGCTAGCCACCAGTAGTAGTACAGTGGTGCCTCGCTTAACGACGATAATCCGTTCCAGGAAAATCGCCGTTAAGCGAAAACATTGTGAAGTGAAAATAAAAACCCAATTGAAATGCACTGAAACCCATTCAATGCATTCTAATGGGGTAAAAACTCACTGTCCAGCGAAGATCCTCCATACGACGGCCATTTTTGCTACCTGTATAGTGAGGAATCTGTCCCTAAACACAGCGGGGAGCCATTTTAATCACCCCGCGGCCATTTTGAAACCGCCGATCAGCTGTTCAAAAAACGTTGTTTTGCGAAGAATCGGTTCCCGAAGCAGGGAACCGATCATCACAAAGCGAAATTCCCCCATTCAGACCATTGTTTTGCGATCGCAAAAAGATCGTTGTTAAGCAGATTCATTGTAATGCGGGGCAATCGTAAAGCGAGGCACTACTGTATGTGTCTTGGGAAGGGACAGGCAGAAAGGGTAAGCCATCTTGGAAATGCTGTACGGTGAGCATTTTGCACGTGATGTGCGTGCACACATTTACGCACAATGAGAAATGCACACAAAGGCATGGAAGACTTGGGAGTGGGAGATATAATTTCATCGGCAGTAATGGCAGGGCACGGGAAAAATAGTCAAGTTCGTTTGGGTTGATCTTTGGCAGCCGGCGTCTGCATCCTGTCCCCAGCCCTACCCAGGGCCATTAGTAACGGATCTTGGTAGGCTCTCCTCCTCATTAATGCGAGAGGTGCATTTATCTGCTCTTGCCATGTGTGTGTATGGAGGGGGGGACCTGGTGGTCCACGTGGTACAGTCCAGACTCATGCAAATGAGGCCTGGTGCACAGTATCCTTTCCCTAATTGAGACATCATGGGGCTCGTTTTTCAAGCCAGCGGGCCCAGGGAATTTCAGATTTAGGCAATTAAAGGGAGGAGTGGTTGACAAAGGAATCAGTCCAGGGGCAGAGCTTAGAAAAGTTACTTTTTTAAATTACAGCTCTCAACGGGGGCTGCTGGCTGGTTGCAGGATTCTGCGTGTTACAGTCAGACAAAAGGCGGGTTTTTTTTGTTTGTTTTTTAAAGCTATGGTCATGGTGCGCAAGGAAAGTGTATGAGGCCATTTCCTGTCTTAAGGATAAGGAACAGCACATAAAATCAGCGAATTGTAGAATTGGGATGCCAAAAGTCATCTAGATGAACCCCCTTGTTCAGTGCAGGAAATCCACAGCTTCAACATCTGCAAGAAATGGCCATGTTTGAAAACCTGGAAGTAGGAAACAGAGGAGAACCCATCTCTTTGCAAAATAGATCCAACTCCATCCAACTCTACTCTTTTCTGCTTCTGTCCGAAGCGGCCGAAAGCAAACTTACTCCGTCCTTCCGGGAACAGTTCTTTAGATGCACCCCCTTCTCTCCTCTTCCTTCGTGGTCTGGCAGGGCTGGATTTTGAAAGGGAAGGACCTCATTCTGGGTCAACCTTCCGGGTGGAGGACTTCCTTCCACAAAAACAGTGAATGCCTCAAAAGTGAGCCGCTCCCTCCATACGACAGAAAAAGCTCGTATTGGGGATCAGTTCCCTTTCACAATCTTACCTTGAAATTAACGGAGCTTTCTTGAGGGTACACATCGCCCAAACGCTCACCAACGGGCCTCAGGTGTGGTGTGTTTCCAGGAAGTCATTAGTGATGGTTTATCCTTCCACTTCATCCTCACGACAACTGTAAAAGTAGGTCAGATTGACTAGGGCAAGAACACGGGTCTGCTTCTTGGCTCGGTGGGGACCCTAGAATCCGGACCTTTAAAGTCTCCATCCATCACTCCCATGATGGCATCACGCCAGCTTTCAGAACAGAATTGGTAGGATATGAGGTGGCCAGAGAAAGTTTGTTTACCTGGCATTAGTTGGAGAAACTATCCAGTGTGTTGTAGCAGATAGAGTGACTGACTGGGACTTTGGAGGTAAAGGTAAAGGTAAAGGTTCCCCTTGACAATTGTTGTCCAGTCGTGTTCGACTCCAGGGGGTGGTGCTCATCCCCGTTTCCAAGCCATAGAGCCAGCGTTTTTGTCCGAAGACAATCTTTCCGTGGTCACATGGCCAGTGCGACTTAGACACGGAACGCTGTTACCTTCCCACCGAGGTGGTCCCTATTGATCTACTTGCATTTGCATGCTTTCGAACCGCTAGGTTGGCGGGAGCTGGGACAAGCGACGGGCGCTCACTTTGGAGACTAGGGTTCAAATCCCCAGCTCAGCCATGGAAACTCACTGCGGGGAGGGTGCTACCTGTAAAACCACGCCTTAAATATCTCACATACTTTAAAAGCTCTGTTAGGGTTGCTATGTGTCGGTCCCAACGTGGCGGCATATGACAAGACCAACAAGTTGGATAAGGTTTATGCATTTGTTAATTCATTGGTTATTTGTGTGTATAACCTGAGCCGAGAGATAGGTTTGAGATCATCCAAGGAGCATCCGGGCATGGGAGTGGGCTGGACTAGATGACCTTTTGGGCCCCTTCCAACTCTACAATTCTATGATGGCATGAGATTTATGACTCCCCAGGGATGTCAGCCTGGGTCTCCCTGCTCCTAAATGGAATATTCTTAATTGGGGGCACTACGCTCTAAAGTTACAGCCTCTCGAAAGCAGGAAGCTCAAAAGATGCTCGCTCGTTCATCTGTGCAAACAGGGCCATGTCCTCTTCCAGTATCCCATCGTCAGCTTTAAGGTCTGTGAACGGGGCTCGATTTCCTGGCAGGAATGAAATCCAGTCTCATCAGCAGCCTCATTTCTGCCAGCCCTGCTTCGAGGGGACTTCCAGACTTGAAATGAACACACGTGGGAAAGAACCGAAATAGACATTGCTTCCGCTGACCGGTCCCTCTCTCTTTTCCTGCTCCATGTGATCGGAGGTTCTCCCTTTTTTTTTTTTCTTTTTTTTTTTGGAAACACAGCAAATCAAACGGCTTAAAGTGTAAAGCCTCGGAAGTTCTAAAAACCTTCATCTATTATTAAGTGTGACAGTAAACCGTATCTTGAGATGTTGGGCATAGCAACGGTTTCTAAGACACCCTGCATCTGTACGGCTGACATTTCCCCAACGGCGAGAGATCACACCCTGTGCATACTCCAGCGGTGAGCGAGGGAGAGAATCTAGAGAGCCCGTTTGTCTCACAAATACTTTGGTCCAAAACCCTGGAAAATGTCTTGCCAGGGCCTTTTTACCCACCTCTGAGCCAGATGTTCGCCCTCGTTTGAAAAATAATCGCACCTCCAGAGGGCAGTGCAATATCCGATCCCATGCTATTCCTCCCACACACCTTTTGTTTTGTTTTGTTTTGTTCCCCCAAACAGCCGTCTTTTTAAAAAAGCAATTAAAATGGATGGTGAGCAGCCCAAGGGGGCGGGAGTCAGGAGCGGTGGAAAACAGAGAGGGTGCAGCTGCTGAAAGTGCCACGTTGGTAAGGGCTGCCGACCTTAATGGCACCACGGTAGGACAAGGGAGAGGCGATTGGTAGATTTCCAGTAGCGAGGCCGAGAGGGAGCGTTTGGTAAAAGCTGACCTCAAGAACCTCCATCCTGCCAGCGACCTGCACAGGTGAACCATCCCAGGTCAATGGATGCAGGTTCATCTCAAATCAAGGATGAGGTCTCGAGTAGCGGGACTTAAGTCACACCAGCGACTCGACCTGAGGTTGTTTTTTTCCCAGTGACTTGCATTCAACTAACAACTTAGAATCCAACCACCCCTCCTTTATTTCTGGGGGTGGGGGGAAGCTTGTCTTTAATAGGGACTCAGACTTGAGTCTTGGGACTTGGGAATTGGGAGTTGGACGCAACAACTTGCCAACGTCCCTGCCTAGAATGGCCCCCACTACCAGCCCAGAGACCTAGATGGGCGCCATGAAGATGGGTTTGTACACGCTAGGAACAGGACGATGTTTGAAGCAGGGTGGGGAAGTGGATGGGGTGGTGGAACAGGACTTGGGAGGTTCAAATCCTCGCTCCGTGGCGGAGCTGGCCAGGTGATCTTGGTCTGATCACAATCTCCCAGGGGTGGCGGTTGTGTGAATGGTGTTGGGGAAGAAGAGAGCCATGCATGCCCCCTTCAATTCACAGGGTAGAAGTGCCACAGATGAAATAGACAATATATAGGAGGCGGCTTTACACTACGCCAGATTCCTGTTCCATGCTGCCCAGTCCCGCAAACTCTTGACTTGCAACGGCTTTCCAAAATTTCAGGCAGGGGGCTTTCTCCGCTGTACTTGGAGATGTCGGTGATTGAACCGGGGGCGTTGTGTGCACGCAACATGTGATCCGCCACAGAGATGCAAACCTGACTCCGCAAGGCAGCCTGCGTGTGCTGAGTCATCAAGGGAGGAGAACTCGCTTCCACGTCAGGTTGCCAGCTCTTGCTCTTCTTGGAAAGCGCTGGCCTTCTCCCTTCCTTGGGCAAAGCACAGACAAGATCTGACAAAACACGAGCGAAGGTGGGGAATCAATGAGCTGCGTTTTTATAAAAGCATTTCTAAATTGAATTCCAAAAGGGCATGCAACACAAGAGAAGAATGGTTCACCGTGTCGTATGTTTTCACAGAATTTGATGAGGCTAATTGGGCTGGTCCAGGGATCATCTAGGTCGGTGGTTCTCAACCTTGGGTCTCCAGATATTCTTGGACTGCAACTCCCAGAAATCCAGGCCAGGGCAGCTAGTGGCGAAAGCTTCTGGGAGTTTTCATCCAAGAACATCTGGGGACCCAAGGTTGGGAACCATTGCTCTAGTCCAACTCATTGCCGCAGCTCAAAAATCCTTGACAGATGGCTATCCAACGTCCCACCAAGGAAAGTCTGCCATCTTTTAAGCCTGTCCATCCCACTGTTGAAAGCTTTATAGTAAGGAAGTTCTTCCTAATGTTTAGTTGGAATCTCTTTTCCTGCTGGTTCCTCCATCTCCATTTTGAATCAATGACTTGGCTCCTACTCTCTGAAGCAACAGAAAACAAGTTTGCTCTGTCTTCCAAAAAGAAAGATCTTCAAATATTTGAAAACGGTTGTCGTGTGATCTCTTTCTTTTCTCTCTTCCAAGCTACATATGTTCCGACCTCTCAAACTTTCCTCTCAGGGCCTGGTTTCCAGACCTTCCACCATTCTTGCTTGCCCTCCTCTGGACGTGGTCCAGCTTGACAATGTCCTCCTCCTCCTCCTTGTCATCATAGAACTGCAGAGCTGGAAGGGATCCTATGAATCATCTATAGAGATGGGCACGAATTAAAAAAACGAATCGCCAAATTTATTCAAAAATTGCTGCTTCGTCACCGACAAATGTGAATCGATGAATTTTTAGTGATTTTTTGATTTGTCAATTCACTTGCCTATAAAACAGCCCCACCCCCCAGGCATCTAGAAACACCAAGTTCACAGGGAAGATTCTACCGACTCTTCTCTACAATTCCTCCAAGTTTGGTGAAGATTGGTTTTCAGATGTCCAGATTATACACCCACAAAGAGGGGCCCCCAGGAAATTCCCCTGGCACCTAGAGTCACCAAAATCACAGAGAAGGTTCCCATGTCTCTCCTTTACAATTCCTCCAGATTTGGTGATGATTGGGTTTCCCCAAGCTAAAGGGCACTTTCCGGGGGGGGGGGGCACTTTGCGAATGCGTAACTCAGACATCTGAAACACCTATCTTCACCGAACATGAAGGGATTATAACCTTCTCTGTGAATTCTCTGTCTCTAGGTTCTCGAAGGTGCATTTTGTAGGGTTTCAATTTCAAAAATGAATTGACAAATGAGTTCATCAGAAAAAAATCATTGATTCGTAATTTGTGATTCGTTGACTTTGACGAATCACGAATCAAAATGAGCCACCGTTTTTCCGATTTGTACCCATCTCTAAAGTCCCTGTAAAGGAGTCACAGTGGAGGGATTAAAACTCCCAACCTCTGGCTCAGCTGTCAGATGCCTAAGCCGCTGAGCTATGCAGCAGCTCCTTGTTGAGTTCCTGCTTAGCATCTCTCCACTTCCAGGTGCTCAGTTTCAGCCCCTTCCTCCACTGAACCCTTCCTTGGCCCCAGTCTCTCATGAAAGCCTGGTCTCCTTCTCCGCTCGGTGCCTCCCTCTTTTTCCACCCTTCCTACCACTCCTGTGGCATTCGTCATGGCTTCAGACCCGTGAAGATCAAAAGGTCATTGGGGTCAGATCCCACCCTTGCACGCTCAACTTTTAAAACAGAATGAAAAAGCCACACCACTCAACCCATGCAAGTTCTGCCATGCCCAGACCTTAGATCTGTTCGCTGCTCAGGAAAACAGGGTGGAGCGTTCTGGAGAGCTTGGCTGCTCCTTTGTCTTCCAATCCCTTTCTCCTCTTGGCCTCCCTCTCCCCAGTCTCCTAGCCTTTGCTTCCCTGGGAATCAGCAGCCGTTTCCCCTACCCCCTGCTCAGAAGAAGTTTGCAAAAGGTTGAGTGAGTCTGAGAAGCCAATCTTAATTCAGAACTCAGTAACTCCCGGGGGGGGGGGGAGAGGAGAGGGGGTTGAGTACTTTGGTCATATCTAAGTACATTCCAGCTGGCCTTTTAAAGACACAACTGGATCTTAGACTTGGCCGGGGAAAATATCAGCCCAGCTTTAAGCTCCTTATCTGTTACTGGCAGAATAACTGCTTTAATCGCAATCCGCCACCGCCACCCCCCCCCGGCTCTTTTTGGAAGTTCCCTTGCTCGAAAACCCTTTGCTGCTTTTGTCTAATGTCCCTCGCCTACGCCTCTTTCCGTGGAGAGCAAACTTAGTGGGAAAGAAATAAAATATAAGATAGCATAACATAACAAAGCATAGCATTGCATAGCATAACATAGAATAACAAAGCGTAACAAAACATAGCATAAGAAGGCATAACATGACATAAGACAAACATAAACATGACAATGTTGTGTATCACTGTAAGTTTCCTGATTGGCAGGCTAGGTTAGATAGACTACTTGACTCTTTAGAGCGCCTTTAAAGGCTATCGGCTATAATTCTACAGCAGAAAAATCATGGCCGGAGGATCTGTGAGAAATAAGCCAGCTTACATGTCAAACTTGGTGGGTTTCGTCCAGTTAGAAGGAACCAGTGGACCTGGGGAAGATCATAAAGGACTACTCATAGAGGTGACGATTCAGCTACTTCATCTGATTTAGCCCTATTAGCAAAGATAGCAAAATTATGCTTCATCCCTACCCTTCCGCTATACTAATGCAGGGCCTTTTTGGCTGCAGCCCCTTGGCTTTGGAATTCCCTCTTGAGGAGGCTTGCTTGGCACCCTGTTTGTTTCCTGAGTCAGTAATCCATGCCTTTTAGCCTGCTTCTCTGCCCATTGTGCTAGGATCGTACCCTCACAGTCTGGACAGGTCTTATTCTATTTCATGTCTTTAAATTGCTCTGAGAGTTTGGGGAAACTAATCAGCTAATCATTTTTTCTTAAGGAAGTAAATTTCAAAATATACTGGGAAGGACACTTGATTTCTCAGCCTCCTATTCTTGATCACCACTGAAATTCAAGGGAACCACAGAGGATCACCACGACCGTCTCCACTGCCGACCACTGAACTGTCTTCCCTCAGGTGTCTTTGGCCAACAGCTCATTCATTAGCCACAGACATCCTTCCCTTAAGTCTCCAGGCTCCCTCCCTTGTCGATAGGACCTGTATAGCGATAATGTCCTGGATGGTGGGATTGCGAAGAAGCTTGAATCCACCAAGTGTCTCAATTCAGCATCCTGCTCATCCGATCTTAGAACATCATCTGCTATACAGTATTGGTGGATAAGAGTGCGCCCTTCAGATTTATCGGACTCCCAGCATATCGGGAGCTCCACCTGATAGGCGCACACAAACAAACCCCTAAACTATGGCTCGCCTGGAGAAAGGCCTAGCTGGGAAGCCTTCACGGCCTAGCTTCCTGTTCAGACAGGAAGCCGTTCCCAAAAGAATGTTTACTACTAAACTGGCTTCGGCCTTCAGCAAAACCTTGATTCACCCTCTCCTCTTTGTCCTTCCCCTCTCCTTTTCCTCAGCTTCCTTGCTTCTGGTTTTCCCACTTCCTTTTATTATTTTTTTCCGCCACCGAATCATTTTCTGAGTCATCTAAAACAGCGCTTTTGACCGAGGGCCATTTCATTGCATGAAATGTGTTCGTTTGGCAAGATGGACGTAGCCTGGCTGTTTTTTTTTTTTTTTTTTACAGGGTGGACTTACATGCTTGTGGAGGGTGTGGAAATATATCTAGGAGAGAGGCTGGCCTTTTATTACACAGAGTAAAATTGCTTCTCAGTGTTAACACACACGCGCGCACACAACCTGCAATGCATAGGCACGGGGGGGGCAGGGGGGGAGAGGGTTTTGCGAAGGCGCAGAAGCTCAGCTGGTACTGGGCAAGCATCGTTCATGGGATCGCCAGAGCATTACGCTTCATTACTGGGCTGTCTACTCCTCTCAGGAAGACGAGGGCTTTCCTGGCGGCGGTACAGCTGGCTTTGTCTTTGGCGTGCAGACCTGTCTCCGGGCCGTCCGCGGCCAGGACGCAGCTCCTGAACATGGAAGGAATAAGTGGTGCCGGCGGTGGGGCAGAGAGAGGCAGCGAGTAAGCAGCGTTGGTGATTATGCGGCGCCGGAAAAGGATTTCTTTATCCGATTATAAAGGAAAGGAAGGCTGAGAAGTAACAAAACGCAGGAGAGTGGATGTGTCGAATCTTAAGATACATTCCAAAATCCCATCTTGCGGTGATACCTTTATTCGGCCCGTTAAAACTAAGTCCGCTCCATCTTTTTAAGAGATCACAAGGGGAACGATGGTTGTTGTGGGTTTTTCAGGCTCACAAGGGGAACAAATCACTTCAGGAGGACCCACCTTGGGTATCACCCTGAACGGCCTCCAGAAAGGCCATAGAAAGCAATTACATTTGAATCTCCCTTTTGAAGTATCTTGATCCCACCCTTGAAATCAAAAAAACGGCCTCATCGGAAGAAAGTTACTTAACAGGAGTTCCCCCGGAATACGAATGCAAAGCTCCCATATCGGCCCTTAAATCTGATGAATCTGAATATTCGGAAGCTTCCCAAAATGTATGCCTGTTTTGCTGTCCTCGTAAGTCGAATAATTCCTGGGTCACAGGTGGGTGAAGTTCAGCCACCTAATGAGCGGAAGCCAGCGAGATCCGTTTGCTGAAAAGAGTAATGGCTTTTCGTTACTCCCCAGGATTACTTTTTAAAGAGCCTGTTAAAAAGCCAGAGGATTTTTCTCAAGTTTGATACCTTTCTCACACGAACCCTAAAGTTTTGCTTTTCTTTTCAAAGTAAAGGCCAATCACACCGTCAACCGTGTCACAAGCAGGGCAACCGGTGACGTGCGGTGGGCAGCTGAAAGACAACTGCTGCACATGGAGATGTTGGAAGGCCACGGTCATCCCCAGGTCCGAGGAACAATAAACACTGCACAGCCCCTCCTTTCTGCGAGGGACATCCTAAAATCAAGGTGGGAGGGAGAAAGGGGCCACATGCATGCCCCACACAGGCAAGAAATGACAATCGCCTCCCCCCTTACCAACACCGAGGAGGAACAAAGTGAATGCCTTTTGGAAAATAACTTTCCAGATTTGAGGGCAGTCTCCGGAGTGCAAGGAGGGTGGCAAAATTCGGTACAGCGGTGGCTGGCGCTCACTCGTACGCCGACCCTTCCCAGCTTTGTAATCACTCATCCTTGTTTTCTGGTCCCCATTTCTGGCAAATCAGTGGTTTGTGACACCTTGCAGAAGGCAGATGTGCTATGGACTGTTGTTCATGCAACGTTGTTCATGATGAATTATGGTTCTTCCAGGTGATCCTACCCCCATCTCAAAGTCTTTGAGCTAGAATAATTCAGTGCCCCAGCTTTTGCACAGCGTTTCGACTTGTTCTGGCAAGGTCAACCCAAAGAGCTTGCTAGCATGAAATATGCTTGTCTTTTTTTGGTCCCACCCTTTTGCCTTCGGACCAGCCTGCCACTGGAAGTCCCCATCCTATCACAGGAACGTCTCAGAACCCCAACTGAGCCCTTGACTTGAAAGTAATTCCCTGCCCTTCCTCTAGACATTGCCTTGGTCTTAGGCAGATGCGTTCTCTCTCCCGTGCAGGCGTACAGAACCCCCTGCGCATCGACACTAAGGCAGTGCGCAACATCCCATATCGTACCCAGCAGCTGTGGACATCTGTTTTGAACCGTTCAGTGGCAACAGATTATAAGCAAATTACATTTTTTAAAGCATGCCTTTAAACAACCAAATGAGCTGCCTTTTTAATTAGCTGTAGACTGCCTGCTGTGAAGTAAAGGCAGATACCAGGCACAGAAGAACTCTCTGCTATGTATCACTGAGGGGTGTAGCTTGGGCAGCAGTCCTTGGCAGGAGAATAAGGCGCTTGCAAGCATGGCCATATTTTCATCTGCGAACAAATGGAAGGCATGTTAGACCAATTTTGGGGAAGAGCTCCCATGGACGGTTGTGATGCCCACACCTAGGTAGCCTAAGACATCAGCATCTCATTCCCTTTGGATGCTAAAGCAGAAGCAGGAACTTCCCTCTTGAGCCTTGCCTCTCCTCTAAACGATGATGTTATTGTGCTTATCAAATTTAGCGCTATGGCAGATAAGCGCTGTGGTTTTGCAAAGTTTAGTAATATGTCACTTGCCAAAAAGATTTTTAAAAGAGAAAGGGCACAGGGAAGAGGGTAGTGTTCAACGACAAGGTGACCTGTAATCCTCCTAAGAATGTGAATCAATGCTGGTGCCCCCCCCCCACAAATTGCCAAGGATAGTTGAACATTCGATATGAATGACAACCACAATTTAACCACCATAGGGAACTTTGAATCGACCCCAATCAATCCGGGGCTGCCTCCCTTGCTAGTTCCACCCTTAGCTTGTTTGGGGGTCACCTTGCATATTGACGTTGGGTTGACAAAAGGACTACTCTTTGTGCCTCCTTCCACTTTTCGCACAGATTAGAAGAGTTGTGGGGTGGAGTTCTGTGTTCCCTTCAGAGCCTGCAAAACCAGTTAGACCAGACAGAGCTATGGATCACAGGAAATAGGAAACCATGCCTTTCTTAAGCCACCTCCAACTCTCTTTCCAACTACCAACTGCAGTGTGAGAGATTTGTAATCAAATACATCTTTGGCTTGGGCTTAAAACAGTCAGTCGTTGGGGCAGAAGGTTGAAAGAGTTTGACATCCATTTAAAAAAAAAAGACAACAATAATAGAGGCTGTTGGTTTTGTGTTTTTTTATTCCTGTACTTAATGCTTTCTTGTCTATTCTTTCCACTGAATATTGTGCTGGAACGTTTTATTTCATTTTGTATAAAGTGAAATCTATGTTGTCCGGATAGCTCAGCAAGTTAGGTTTATGGCTGCAGAGCCAGAGGTTGGGAGCTTGATTCCCCACGGTGGAAAAAAGCCAGCCTGGGTGGCCTTGGGCCAGCTGTCCGGCGATCCCAGGGCACCCCAGGAAGAAAGGAAGAGTCAACCACTTGTGTGTCTTCTCTGCCTGGAAAACCCTGAAGAGGGTCACCATCAGACAGAATTGACATGATGACACATGATTACTATTATAAGGTGAAGGATGGTATAATTATATATCTCTCATAAATAAACACTTGGTCATGGTGCTGGATGGAGTTCAAGCTTGTAAGACCTATTCTGGTGGGAGTTGTAGAAATCTTAAATACCTTTCCTACCGGCCTGGGGATGACAGTTGAAAGAGATGTTATTTCCTTGTGTATTGCAAATCATGTAAGATGCCCCCCCCCGCCACCTGAGAAATAATACGTATTGGGGGGGGGGGATATACTGTACTGAGAGTTTTGAAGGAGGTCCTTCCTTCGGATGCTAGGGCAACAGCAGGAACTTCCCTCTTGAGCCTTGTCTCTCCTCTGAACCATGATGTTATTGTGCTTATCAAATTTAGCGCTATGGCAGATAAGCGCTGTGGTTTTGCAAAGTCCTTCCATGGAGGACCACAATCAACTCATAAACTTTGCCCCTGCACATTTTTTTTTTAATGACAGCACCCGAAAACCTCTGCCCATTGACTGTTCTGGCTGGGTCTTCTGGGACTTTTAGTCTAGCCGTCTCTGGAGACCCAATGTTGGGTCCCCAGACCCAACAGCTAGATCCTGGTACAAATTAAAAAAAAAATGGAGGCTGAGAATGCAGACCAAAAACCCAAGGCAAAGATGTTTCTGATCTCAAATGCTCAGTGTTGAAATTAGTTTTCGGGACCAGACCTGAGCTTTTCCTTTCAAAACTCCTCACCTCACAACCAAGTTGCCTTCTCCCGAGTTAGACCCCCGGTCCCTCTCGCCTCATGGAGCCAGCTCTAACTGGTATAGTTCTGTTTCTTCAGTGCCATACTAGGAGATTCCCCCAGATTTTCTGGTGTCTCCCATCCTAGGTCTTCCCAGGGTTGACCCAGTTCAGCTTCCAAAACCAGATGAGCTCAGATGTGTTCAGGTCAGGAATGACGGGGCAGAGATCCGCTCAAAAACAGAGGGGAACCCTCCCCACCGGTCTTGGAAGCTGGAAGAGCTTCTGGGTGGGACTCTCCGTGGCTTAAGGGGGAAGCTCTGTGGTGTCTTTCTTTTCCTCGTGACGGATGAAAGCAGAATGAATCGCGGAACTGGGCTTCAAGCGCAGAATCCTGCATTGCGCAGTGCAGGATGTTCACATTACTGTGACTCCTTTTTTTCCTTCTTTAAGCAGGGAGCACGCCCGAGGCCTGGACAGAAGGGCAAGATTTAAAGGCGGCGGCTTTGGCCAAAGCGCTTGGCTCTCTTTCCTTGTTTGTTCCAGCCACTGTTGGGTTTCTGGCAGCCGTCCTCCCATTCACACAAGAGCCAAGAATGCCTCCTGATGAAATGGTTTTGGAAAAAGGGAGGGGAGGGGACCGATAATGGAGGGGCCGCCCGTGCGCTCTGTTGGAGGAGAACGCTTGGTGGTGGATTAAATTATCTGGAACTTGGATCGATGTTGGCAATAGAGAGAGGGCTTCCTCGCCCGCAGATGTTTTACAAAGTTGGGTGGTGTTGGGTTCCCCCCACCCTTTTCTTTCCCCACTTGAAAAATGCACCCACAAGAAAGAGGAGATTAAGAAAGGAATGAAGCAAGAGCTGAGTCCCTTCTGCGGCTCAGAGAAATCTCTGCTGTGAATTTGCACACCCAGCCCACCAAATGGGACAGCACACGCAGACACACAGAAACACATTTTCTCTAAATGACGCACAGGCAGCTGCATGGAGCTGGTTTCATGGATTTCTGCCGATGGGGTGTACGTGTGTTTATTCCCTTTAAGACGTGCAATTTACCTTTCTAACTAAGAGTGAAGTCAGATGTTCCTGGTGCGGAGTAGCGAAATCAGGTTGGAAATGGCCGGTTCTCATTTAAAATGAAAGTGTCTTTTAGTCTCAGAGGGGAAACTGTGGTTGTACCGGTATGGATCAAAACCATTAAATGCAGACTTCTGACTGGCCAGCGTCTATAACGTCACCGATATAACCCCTCTACTAATTCCAGAAACAGCTCTGCAAACATTTCTTTCATGTTTCTGTTGGTTCCTATTGGTTTATTTTTAAAGTTTATATAATCTAACACTTATATGTGTGGTAGTGCTGAGTGGCTAGTGTCTGTGACGTCAGGAAGAAACCTCCGCACGCTTCTTCCCCAGAGTAGTTTAGCTGCCTTTAAAAAATGTTTATGTTATGTTATTTTATTAATACTGCAGGAAGGATTGCATACTTGAATAAGCATATATGATGATTTATTTTCAAGGCCTTGTCTGAATTCCCTCCTGAGGGGGGAAATTAACACAGCTGGCGCGGTCTTCAACTCCACAGGATATATGTCTGTTCTGCAATCTGTGAAATATGGAGAAGGAATCCTTGCTAACCTGTATTTAAACCAAAGACTTGTCTTGGGTCATTGGGTGGCTTTACAGGTTATCTTAATGGTTCACTGGTGTTTCTTTGAACAAATAATCGACTTAGAACTGCACAGCTAGAAGGGAATCTATGGATGATCGAGTCCAGTTCATGTCAAGAAGGTACTGAGGGGGAATCAAGCTCCCAGCCTCTGGCTCCATAGCCAGAGACCCGAACCACTGAACTGTCCAGCAGTAAACAGTAGACAGCACCCTTAAATCCCCAGATGTAGGCATGGAGTAAGCCTCGGGTTGTTGCAAGGAACAGTGGGGGAGTTCCTTCAAAACAGGAAGTGTGGAAAATACAGACTCGTTGATACCCCTGGGTGTGGAAGAGAGAAGGACCAGCCATCTCCAGATGGAAGGCAGAAAAGCAAACATATCTACAGTGGTGCCTCGCAAGATGATGTTAATTCGTTCCGCGAAAATCGCTGTCTTACGAAAACATCGTCTTGCGAAACGAAAAAGCCCATTGAAATGCATTGAAACCGGTTCAATGCGTTCCAAAGGGCTGAAAACTCACCGTCCAGCGAAGATCCTCCATAGGGCGGCCATTTTCGCTGTCTGTAAAGTGGGGAATCCATCCCTAAACACAGCGGGGAGCCATTTTAATTACCCGGCGGCCATTTTGAAACCGCCGATCAGCTGTTTAAAAAACATCGTTTTGCGAAGAATGGGTTCCCGAAGCAGGGAACCGATCATCGCAAAGCAAAAAAAACCTATTTAGACCATCGTTTTGTGGGATTAGTTAGATGACAAAACGTCAAAAACGTCATTGTGAAGCAGTTTCGTCGTTTAACGAGGCAATCGTTAAGCGAGGCACCACTGTATTCTTACTGATAATTAAGATCTGTTGGGAAGCGGGTGTTCTCCTTTGTGGCTGAGCGATGGGAGCAGAATGGGGATAAATCTGAGAGCTTTCTCAGCTGTAGCATCCTCATGCTGGATTGAATGCCCTCCCCTTGGAGACCCGAGTGGCACCAGCATTGCCTTTCTTTTAGCATTCAGGTTAAAACCCTGGGCGTTTCATCTGAGCCATCAGGATCTGAGGAGAGCACAGGCTGGTTTTCAGTCTTTCCGTTTGCTGTGTTCGTTTGGCTCGGGTTGTTCTATTGTTTTTTTCCTTGAGTATTTGAAAATATTTTAGATTCTTCTGACGGGATGTTAGTGATTGCTTCCCACCTCAAGATCAGTTTTTAGAAAATCTTAGAAACGCGCTTGGAAACAAAGCCAACAAGCCCAACAGCGAAAGACACCCCACAAAAAGAGAGGTCATTGTTGAAAAGGATTTGAAAATGGAGATTAGGAAAATGCCTGTGCAATGTCCCTTTTTGATGCAGAACCTTATCATTCCTTGTATCCAGTATTTCGTTTGGCCCAGAATTTAGCATCCTAACATCCATGTCCACCTGAAGTATTCTGGCCAACGTAGTCCGAAAACATCTGGAGAGCCATTGTAAGGTTGAACAAGATGGTACAGAGAAGCGGCATTTTCTTCAGTGCTAAAAGTTATCTAACCGTAATCCCACAATTTTCTCACCCCCCGTTTATCGCATATTAGGGTGCTTTGGTTTGTGATTGGTCACCGGGAGTAAACCCCAGCTGGATTTGCATTCTGATTGGTCAGCAAGGACACATGATGCCTGGCAGACTGCATGGCTGAAACACTAATGTGTTTCCTTTTTTGGGGGAGGCATACAAACTATAGAGCCTAATTTGGCCCTTAGTGGTTCTAATGAAACTTATATCATTCAATGGTTCGTTTTCTTTTTAATTTGCAGATCACATGGCTATTTTCGTTCTTTATTTTTCTGATGCGCTATGCGTGGGTGCTGTGTTTCGCTGTATAGGGACAATCTGAAGCCCTCGATTGTGGCTCACTTCACTCGAGACCCGAATGTCGGTAAGATGAAGTGGGGACTTCCTGTGTTTCCTTTGGCGTCCGGCCCAGTTTCGTCCTGAGAGCTTTTAGGGGTATTGTTTGAAGAGGGTAGTATAACGAGAATAAATTAACCGAGAGCGAAAAGATGGGGGACGTGTAAGAGAAACTGAGGAAGGGAGCACAGGAGGATGGCGTGAAGCAGAGAGCGGCTTTGAGCGCGTGTTGGACTGATTTTACACCACTGGTGTAAAAATCAGGAGGCTAAACCTTTAAATTTTGAGAGAGCCGGAGTAATGATTCTCTCACGGGAGAGACACAGCATCCATCCTGTTTTGAATTCTAGTAGGGGCCCGTTTCTGAAAGCGCGGCGAGACGTGTTAGGTGAAATTGATTGAAATAAAGTAAAAAAGGACGCAGAGGGGAAACGGTGAGCGTTTGGAGGTAAATCCATTTATGCCCGGAGGGGTTACGGTCGGAGAGCTGAGTTATAAATACACTCCGGGGTGGTCTGTTCACCCCACCGAGGCGGGGGCAGAAGGAAGGGGGAAAGTGGAAGAGGTCGTTTGGGTAATATGTAATAACACTGATGGGGATTATGGGCATAAATCACGGGGCCCACACCAGGGAAGTCGGGGGCGGGAGGACCCCCCACCAAAGTCAGACTGTGGGTACCGAATGCAAGGGAGGTTCGGACTAACAATGGAGGAAGGGGAGAGCGATCCATGATGTCAAAAGGCAGGCGTTCAATGCGAGGGCTCTGGCTCTGAAGCCGGAACGGTGAGGTGACTGGTAGAAATGAAGGGGGCGAAGCCGGCTCGTGTCTCTTTCCCCATCGCTTGGTCCTCAAGGGGAGGAGGGGAAGGCCTTCCGATATAGACAGGGTCATTTATTGACATCAAAGGGGATGGGGTAGGGTGGGGGAGAAAAGAGAGAGAATCCCATCGCTGGGCTTCAGACCTCTCTGGAGCTGAAAGCAATCTGTGTTGTGTTCGGCAGAAAGCGGAGGATTAAAAAGGAAGAAGAAGAAATAGACACTTTGAAAAAGAGAGGGATGGGTTTAGAAGGAAGGGAGAGTAAAGGATGCCCACTGAGATGCGTAGAACTCGCCCAGCTGAGAGTCTGCAGAGAGAGAGAGAGAGAGAGAGAGAGAAAGGGAGAGATACTAAACCTCTTTTCCTTTATCACCAAGAGAAAAATGGGAACGCAGTGGGAGCAGTAATAGAGTGATGCAGCTGCTTTAAAGAGGGAGGGGGGCATTCAAAAAATCTCCGTTTGCTTGGAAGGAATACATCCTCGGAACGGAGCTTCTTCCACCGGGTTGCGCAGGCAGGATCTCAATGGGGTGAGATTGCCCCCACCCCCTCGTGCCATGGAGAATCAGGGCTGCCAGGTCAGCAGCCAGAGCAGTCCATTCCCCGAGACCTGTGGACGGCGGTCCCTTATCGTGTCACAGAGGAAAGGCTTGCAAGGCGGGGGAGAATCCACTGCTTCCAGGGATTCGTGGAACAAGAAGGCTCATGAGTTGTGGTGCCGATTTTTTTTTCTTGGACGGAATCCACTGGTGTAAAATCGGGAGCTTAAACCTGCAAATTAATTTTCTTGATTTCTTGGACTACAGATCCCATAATCCCCCATTGTGGGAGTCCTACCTGCACCTCACAGACACCTAAATGGAACTCACCTGGGAGAAATGGCCTAGCTAGAAGGTTTTGATGGCCGGCTAGGTCTAGCTTCACCTAAGCTTCCTGCTCTGAAAGAAAGCTCCCAGCCAGCACTGGGGCAGGGACAGGACGCGCTCGAGCGGAACTAGACCTAGGTAGCCCTGGGCCACACAAAAGCAGTCGATTAACCTTGGGTCAGTCCCCCTCACTCTCTCCTTCTCCTACCTGGTCAGGTTGTTGGAGATCAAAAGTCTTAGGAATTCTGGGGTCTCTCCTTCCAAAATCCTGTTTTCCCACCTTTCTCGCGTTTTATATTGCTCTGTGTTTCACCCCCAGATGCCGTTCTGCTTATTGTTTCATGGAGTCTTTTGTTCTGTACTCTTTGGCTTTCTAAGTCCCATTAGAGAGACTTGTCTCTTTAACGAAAGGACTACAAATACATAAAATACTAGCAAGCCCTCCGCTCACAGTATTTATGGGGGACATAAATACTTTTCATTCTTTTCGGGGGGGTGTCTCATTCTCCATTCTTGTAGAGGCAGGAAGGAGGAGAAGGAAGCCATCTTTACCACGAGGAGGATCGGCAAACGAGGACAGGCTGTCATATCAGATGTCCTTGCTTTTGCCTTGTCTGTGTTGCTCTCGGGACCTCTCTCTTTATGTAACCTCGGCCACGTTTCCTGCCTCCCGACCTCCCTCTTCTCCTTCGTACACTTCCCTGCTGCAATGCTGAGGACGAGGGGAAAACAAGGATCTCAACGGGAGCCATCTTGGGGTGAGATGGTGAGGTTACATTTTTCTCTTTCCCGAAGAAATCCTTCAGCCATTCCAAGGATAATGTTGGCCAACTCAGGGAGAGCTTGGTCAGCTGGTCGGTCTGCTTGCTCTGCACTTTCCTCGGTTGTACCTGGAGGTTTTGCATTCCAGTTGGGCGGACAGGCTCAAGGGCCATGATTCTCCATTCCGAGTTCTCTTCCTTTCGATAGGTGGAAACATTAAAGCCATATTTCCCAATCTTCCATCCGTCCATGAGAGATGGTATCTTGACACATCTTCCACCTTACCACTGTTGCCCGAGTGCAGGATTACCACTTTTTCATTAAGAGAAGCAAGGGCAACAAAATAAAATAATAAAATTACATGTAGTTGTTGCTCAAAAAACAGGAAAAATGTTTTTACAGTGTGCAGAATACATGGGTTTTACATACTTTTTTGGATGAAAAGCCTATTTTTGCAAAAAATTTTGCAAAAAAGGGCCAAAATGCGAAAAATGCATAAAAACCAAGAAAACTTCCAATTTTTTTTTCACTGCCATCCACCAAGTATTTTGAGCTATGACTCTCTGAATCTCTGACCATTCAGATTGAGGCTCCTGGGAGCTGAAGTCTAACAACAGATGCTTTCAGGGGGGACAGGAGATGTCGAGAACGGATTCTGCATCTTCCTCCAGAGAGGTCCTTTTCAACTAAACTAAGAGTTGTTTTCCTTTTTGAAACAAATCCTGGTGCTCATGGTCACTGGGCATATTTAGCCTTGAGAAAAGACGACCAAAGGGAGATGTGGTAGCACTTTTCAAATACTTGAAAGCATATCTTACAAAGGAAGGGCAGGATCTGTTCTCCATCCTCCCAGAGTGCAGGACACATAATAATGGGCTCATGTTACAGGAAGCCAGATTTTGGCTGAATATCGGGGGGGGGGGGGGCAGACTTCTTAACTGTTAGAGCAGTACAACAATGGAACCAATGACCTCGGCAGGTAGTGAATGCTCCAGCGCTGGAGGCATTCAAGAGAAAGCTAGACAACCATCTGCCTAATATCCTTTGATTTGGATTCCTGCATTGAGCAGGGGGTTGAACTCAATGGCCTTGTAGGCTCCTTCCAACTCCATTCTTGTTGGACTCTGTGACTGGGAGCAGCTCACCAAAAGCATTGTCTTTCTTTCCTTGTTGTTGTTGTTGTTGAGTCATTTAATCATGCCCGACTCTTCGTAACCCCGTGGACCAGAGCACGCCAGGCCCTCCTGTCCTCCACCGCCTCCCGAAGTTGGGTCAGATTCATGTTGGTCACTTCGGTGACGCTGTCCAACCATCTCCTCCTCTGTCGTCCCCTTCTCCTCTTGCCTTCACACTTTCCCAACATCAGGGTCTTTTCCAGGGAGTCTTCTCTTCTCATGAGATGGCCAAAGGATTGGAGCCTCCGCTTCAGGATCTGTCCTTCCAGTGAGCACTCGGGGTTGATTTCCTTCAAAATGGAGATGTCCAGAATTGTACCTGGGACCGTCACATGAAAAGCACACGCCCTGGTACAGAGATGCAACCCTTCCTACGTTTGGGCGAAGTCTTGGGTTTGCTGTGCCATTTCTTCCCGGTTGGTTTCTAACCTGGCAGCCGGCGTGTCTCAGAGTCGACAGGCTCTGGTTCATGGCACCCTGCCAGGAGCCGCTCTGCTAGAGCCCCCCCCCTTTCCCAGCTGCGCCGTGTGTGTTTCTGCCTTTCCTCTCCAGTAACCTCCCAACCCCTTTTAAATCCCTGCTGAGACTGTAGGATAATTGCAGACCCCGTTGGGAGCTGGGAAGGAGGGGGGGGGAGAGCTGACCTTTGTCCCTTTGACCTCTCTGAAACTGTTCTTCGGAGGCGCCTGGAAATGGGGTGGGGGTGAGCCGTAGAAAAGAGACTGGGATGATGGAGGGAGGCGGAAAAGGCAAGCCAGGAAATCTGCTGCAGTGGCTGGTTGTGGATGGTTGGATGAAATACAGAACATCCTACAGGACTGCGCGAATTGTAACATTCGTTTCCCTTTCCTGGACGACCTCCCCGAATACCCGCCAGACCAGCAAACGGAGGAACAAATGAATGACACACAATAGATATTTTTGGATTTCTACAGGCTGGTGGGCTGATGCTGAGCCCCGACGTTCCCCCCAAAAAGTAACTCCCCCAAGTTCTACATTCAACACACGGGGTCTCAAGTTTGTTGTAGGGAGAGCATCAGGAGTCCTTTCCTGATGGCCCAAGGATTCTTGAGATTGTAGTCTCAGATAATTCCCACCTCTAAAGGTGTGGTGGCTGCATGCCCTACTTTAGGGAGGAGGGTTCTCCCTTCGAGGGCTGCCCAGACAAGTCTCCTTTTCAATGGTGGCCACGATTTGGAGGTCTCTCCTGGCCAAAGTCAACTGAACCGTAAAGAGCTAAAGAAAAGAGGGAGACTAGGGACTTTAATGGGGCCCATCACACACAGTGAATAAGCCGGCTCCACAACAGCTGTTTCGATAGCGGGCTTGCCAGATGACAGCAGTCATCGCTTCACATCCTATACAATCATCATCCTCCTCTTAGAACTGCAGAGCTGGAAGGGACCTGATGGATCATGGAGTCCGTCCCCTCTCAAGAAGGTCCAGCGGGGTGAGATCGAACTCCCAACCTCGGGCTCTGCAGCCAGAGACCTAAACGGAAACCAGCCCATACCACTCTGTGCACACTGGGGTCAGCTTTTGTCGATGTGGACGGAGCCGCCCGATTTCAGCCAGGCCAACCGGGCGGCTTGCTCTGGCCAGGAAACCTGGAAGCTCCGTGCACCGTTTTCCCAGAGAGCGATCCTCAGGCTGAGACCCGCTTGGGTGAGCCCTCTTTGACAGCCTCCGCCTGGCCTCTGCCACCACCACCCCCTCTCCTTCCCAGACAGCCGTCTCTCTCCAGCCCAGCACAGCACAGCAGCCGGGGTGTGCGTGTGGGGGGGGGGGAGGACCATTATTTACAATGGTTAATGGCTTGGAGGCGTGAGCAGGAGGGACTCTGGAGAGACTGAGCAGTGGGGGGGGGGGAGAGAGAGAGATTTCAAAGGTGGACAGGGAGGAGGAGGTGAGGCTGATGGAAAAAGAGAGGAGAACAGCAAGACACAATAGATCAGAGATGTGAAACCCTTCTCCGTCTCCGTTTTTTTCTCTCTCTCCCATCTTGTCCTTTCTTTCTAAGCCTGGATGTTTTCCTCCTTTCTGTGTAGACATTTGTACACATTTTTCTGCATCCTCCCCCCCCCCCCGTGTACTTTTATTTACATTTGTATTTTCTCTTATGGACACATTTCCCCTTTTGAACAAGGGGTGTTTGCATACATCTCTCCGAATGTACCCTGTTTTCCCGAAAATAAGACCTAACGTGAAAATAAGCCCTATTAGGATTTTTCAAGATGCTCGTCATATGAGCCCTACCCCCCAAAATAAGCCCCCGTTAAGGGAAACCCTGCCCTTCACCCTTGTGCAGCAACCAGAAGATGACATGACTGTGTTTGAATCAATGTAGATGGTTATGCATGGAAAAAAAAATAAAACGTCCCATGAAAATAAGCCCTACTGCGTTTTTTGGAGCAAACATTAATATAAGACCCGGTCTTCTTTTCCACGAAATACTGCATGCATTCTAGCTGCTCACGTTACAGAGCTGGCTTAAGTTCGGCGGGTGTTTTATTTCCCCCGAAAGAAGCCCCACAAACGGCCACCCTGTCGAGGGGGGGGGAATGCATTCCTTCCTGCAAGCCGAGAAAGGTGCAAATAACACACGGGTGGTGTTCAAGGGACCAGCCCTGTCTCCCTTTGGCAGACGCCTCCTCCACGATCCAGACAGAAAATCCGTTGACCTTGAGGAAAGCTTGGCCTTACATTCCTGTCTCCGTTTGGTTTGCCTTGCATTCATTGGCGGAGCTGAAGGCCTGGTAAATATCCTTTTCTTATCCTCTCGCACCAACCTTAGCAGGTAGGCTGGGCTGGGAAAGACCATCTGGTCTTAATGTCAGGCAGGGAGCGTCCCAGTGGGAGAAGAATTCGAACCCGGCTCGTCTTTATACGAATGAGTGTCTTTCACTCCTCCGTTCCTGCCAATGACTCTCCAGAACAAAGTGTTTGTGGAATGGATTTCGTGGTGTCCCTGATCGTCATAGGGTTGAGATAAAGGGGTCTCTGCACCTTTACATCAGAATTTGATGCACTTTAAAATTTAAAAGAACAAGTTGGATCTTTGGTTAATGGGGAAAGTACTTCAGTGGATTAGACCCAGATCCTGGAAAGCAGGAAGGGAAGATCACCTTAGCTGGAGACACCCGCAGAATTCGTCCTTGTTGACTTGGGTTGTGAAGTTCCTGGATTAATATGCATGTCAGAACACAGCTGTTGATTTTTTCCTCTTCTCTGAGAATTACAGGATGCCTTCCTGAGCACTCTCTCTTTCTTTTTTAAAGTATGAAAATAGGTTTTAGAACATGGGGGGAGGGGGGCGGGTTTGTTTTTACATACAATACATTTAGCTTTGCTCCTTTGGAAACAGGAAGACGTGTTTAGCAATGAGTGTTTTGTTTAAAATAGAAAATAAAAAACCCAAGTTCAACATGCAAATGTCTTGGTGGGTTTTAAAGATGATAATTGCAAATGAAGGTGGAAAGCGGAAGGAAAGGGTTTACCAGCTAATCCCAGTGACCTGGGTGAAAAGTAGACAGCCCATCTCTAAAATGTTAGGTCAGCAAGCAAACAAGGTCTAGGACACTGGTTCTTAACCTTTGTTACTCAGATGTTTTTGGACTGCAACTCCCGGAAGCCTTCACCATCAGCTCTGCTGGCTGAGGTTTCTGGGAGTTGCAGTTCAAAAACATCTGAGTAACAAAGGTTAAGAACCACTGGGATTTGGGCCATGCCATGTGATCCTGCTCAGTCTGCTGGTGCAAAAAGGCTTATTGGTGCCGCTGGTTTCTCTAGGTTAGTGGTTCCCAAATTTGGGGTCCCCAGATGTTCATGGACTACAACTTCCATAAATCCCAGCCAGCACAGCACGTGGTGGAGGCTTCTGGGAGTTTGTTGTCCAAGAACATCTGGGGAGCCCAAGGTTGGGAACCACAGCTGTAGGCACTAAAGCCCAGACTCTCTTGGGTGTGCCGGTTCAAATCCCACTGGGGTGGGGGTCGAATCCTGGCATTCTGGCCCACCCACCTGCAGGGCCATCCCAGGGGTCTAAAGACCTGAGTGCGATTCTCACAGATACAGGCCAATCACCCCTGGGGGGGCCCAGGCTCGGCCACACTGACCTGGAGAGAATGGCTTTCACAGATTTCACCCGGAGGTCGAGCGTGGGCGTGGGGTTGCTGGGCCTTCAACACATCTGGACCCATGGCTTCAAGAATCGGACGGTGACTCTGAGAACTCCCTGTCCAGCCATGGCGGCAGCCCGGGGCTCTGCAGTCGTGCTCCCAGGAAGATGCAGGAAAGGTCCCTACCTCGAGCTTCTTCTCCACCCTGCACCTTGGGAAGGACTGTGGCTCAACTCGGCCAGGATGCCACAGAACGCCTCCCTTTCCCCCCCCCGTCCCCTTGCCTTTCCCATGCAGCGTTTTGGCGCCTCCCCAGTCTCATTTATCATCATCTGTGGTCAAGTGAAGTGTGCAAGGAACAGCTGCCGCACACGGATGATTTCGGAGGGAGCTGTGCAGCGGGTGATCGGGGAAGATGAATGAGGAGGGGGGGTTCGGGGAGGGTCGGCACTGCCAGCACCTCCTTCCCTCCTGCAAGAGGTGGAGGAGAGGAGGTGGCGGTGAAAGGGAGATGATTCCTCTTCCGCCTTTCCTCTCACCTGGGTCCTCCTGTCCATCAGCAGCCGGGTGGCTGGCGCTCCTTCATTCCACCCCGAAAACCATTCTCCTTGCTCCTCCCACTTTTCCTCCTTCGGGCCTTCCTCCCGTCTCACCCCTGTCCAGTGCTAATTAATTGTTATGGGAGGGGGCCTCCTTTCTGCAAGGTTGGGTGGGAGCGTGACCCTCTCCGTGGGTAGAGACAAGGAAGACACTTCCCCTGACTAGAGTTCTCATGTTCATAGACACAGGCGTGCTAGGGTTGTTGTTGGATGTGCTATGCATGCAGCTCACGCTTAGACATGGCTGGGTGGTTTTGACCCCTTCCATGATCTGTGGGCACTCTCCCCACCCTCTTGGACCCACAGATGGAGCCACCGAGGGGTGGCTGGGGGCACTTTTCTTGCTGGTTAATGCGACAGCCCCTCTCTGCAGCACACTTTCTGGTTGTTGGGTTTTCCAAGGAGGGTGTGGAGCTGGGTGCTTAACTCCGGCGGCCATGACCTCTGTCCTGAATTGCTGCCTCTTGTGCCGCCACCAGTGGAGTGACGTGGTTCAGCGTGTTGGGCCCCTGGGTTCGAGTCCCCCCCTTCAGCCTTCCAGCTCCCAGACTTGATCTTGGTCATTTACGATCTTTTTGCCAATAAGGGCTCGGTTCTCTCTCTCTCTCTCTCTCTCTCTCACACACACACACACACACACACACACACACACACCGAGCTGCCAGGCACCCCGGAAACGCAACCCGCTATTTGCTCGTTCGTTCAAATTGATAGAACGTTCTCTCATTCCCTCCCTCTTCATTTAAAAAAAACAAACAAACAAACCTTCACCTCGCTGGGAGTCTTGGACAATGTATTGAAATTATTAAAACATCTGGCAACCAAATAAGAGTTGGTGGCTAGCTGTTGTTGTTTTTTTAAAAGAGCATTTAAAAGTGTTGGCTTTTGAGTTAAAAACCAGTGGATCCCACCCACTGCTTCCCAGTGGAACTGGAGGAGGAAGCGAGGAATGGCGTGGAAGTGACCATTAGGACAGAAGAACAGAATTCACCATGAGAAATAAATTCACCATGAGAATATTGGGGGGGGGGTTGTGTCCATGTGTGTGCAAATCTGAGTTGTAAGCCAGTCTGTATTCTGATTGTGTACTCGTATAGTGTCACCAGCCAGTATCAGATATGGTGTGGGGGGGGGGGGAGAAGAGCAGTGGGTTCCCAACCTGGAGTCCCCAGATATTCTTGGACTACAACTCCCAGAAGCCTTCACTACTGGCTGTGCTGGCCAGAGTTTACATCTGGGGACACAGGGTTGAGAACCACTGGCCCAGAATGATGGCAACGTCATGATCTCACAAGACTCCGCAAAAACCCCAAATAGCTCTCAAACCCCAAACCAAACAGAAACAGACTTTCTATGTCCCAGCCGTTGAACTTCATCCTTGCTTAGGCAGATCATGACGGGGGGGGGGGTTTGAGGGGCTGCCCCATCCCTAAATGTTGGGCACCCCATATAGTCTAAAATAGCAAAAAAAAAAATGTTAACCACAGACACACTGTTGGATGCGAGGCCACAATCGTGCTGGGAAGGGCAGCCATTTCCTATATAGGTGGGCATTTCTTGCTGAAATCATCATCATCATCATCATCATCATCATCATCACTGATGTGCCATCAAGTCAGTGATCCCAGGGCACCCCTTCTCCTGGGGTGCCCTGGGATCACCATGCAGCTTGCCCAAGGCTACACAGCACGGACTCTCTCTTCTCTCAAGAGTCACAGTGAGGCGGGGGGGGGGAATCGAACTCCCAAACCTCTGGCTCCTCAGCCAGAGACCTCAACCCCTGAGCTCTCCAGCCATCTCTTCTTGCTGGAAGGCTAAGCCCATTTCAGCCCCCTTGAGCGCCAGTGCAAATGCCCGGTGAACCCCCTCCCGGCCACATATTTCCGCCCACAGTCGTCCCCCCCGCCTCCTCCTCCTCCTCCCGGTGCCTGCTTTCCTCCCCCCTCCCACCCCTCTACTCAACCCCTCCGACTCCCGGTTCCAGCCAATTGTCTGCCGTTTCCCCGCCACCCCCTTTGCCTCCTCTTAATAATGATACGAAGCAGTTTTGCGGGGTGGCAGGCTGCCAGGGGAAGCTTCCTTTAAACGCCACTAGCTCACAATTAAGCAGCCGCCAAGCTTGACAGTCTGACAGGCTCTCGGTTCCTTTTTTTGGGGGGGGGTTAGGAGGGGTTGCAGGAGGGGTAGGAGGGAGATCAAATGGGAAGGTGGAAGGAGCAGCTGGCTCTTTCTCCGACCCCCCCCCCCCGTGTTCATCTTCCTTCTGAGTCAAAATGCTGTTTCGGATGGATGGGTTGAATACCATGCCTTTCTCTCCATGTAGAACCCCCCGAGAGGATTCGAAACGGCACACAACTACCGTCACAACACCTTCTGATATTAAAAACCCAAAGGGTCGCACAATCCTCGTTGGCGGCTCCGTCTCGAGGCAAGCCAGCTGAATCAAAGAGGATTTAGGGAGCAGCCGATTTCGCATTCGGCGCGTCGGAGGCAAAGGGCCTGCTCTCTAGCTGGGATCAGCCGGCGGGTTTAAGCCCTGGTAGAGAGCTCCCTCTGAATTAAAACCGTTTCAGCGCACATCAGAAAAAGGATGTTCATGTTTTGTTGTTTAAAAAACAACATTGTTCTTTTGAGGAGTGTCCCTCAGCAGCCAACCGAGCCCCAAAAAGCCTGGCTATCTCAAAAGGACTTTGCTCTGGATAAGGACTATCCACCTTGCTGGACAAAACGGGGATCAAATAATAACAATAGCAATAGACCAATAGGAACAACAAAGGTGGGAGATCAGAGGCAACCATCATTGGTAATAAATAAATAAATAAATAAATAAATAAATAAATAAATAAATAAATAAATAAATAAATAAATAAATAAATAAATAAATAAATAAATAAATAAGGAAGCAGCCATTGCTTGGTTTCCGGGTAATCAGAGACAGGAATGTTGGCAAGGAATGGATGGTGTTTTGATGCCGTTGAGACTGGTGTATCATCATCATCATCTTAGGACTGCGGAGGTGGAAGTGACCCTATGGATCATCAAGGCTAGCCCTTGTCTAAGCGGCCCACTGGGGGAATCGAACTCCCAACCTCTGGCTCCACAGCCAGAGACCCAAGCCACTAAGCTATTCGAGCAGGCTTTGTTTAGCAGGAGTGCCACGTTCTGCAATCAAGTCTGTGGCACTCTGACGGGGCAGAGGGATTGAGGGAGAAGGGAATAGAGACGGAAAGAAGGTTAGCGCCGGAGCTGCATCGGAGCAAACGCCAGGGCAAGCCATTGGCAAGGGAAGCTCGTGGTATTTTTTTTTTAGCTTATCTTGCTGACTTCTTTTTCCAAGAGAGAAAGCAGCCGGAGGAAAGATGGTAAAGTTGTCAATGTACAGGGTGACCTGAATTTCAGATCTTGACATCTGGAAGGAGGCCTTCAAAGACCCAGCGGCTCAACCATCGGAGCTTCTGAAACCGGACTGCAAGTTGGGTGGCTTGCCTTGCCCGACAGGCACACAGGTTGGAAGGACCTTATTTTATTTTTTAAATGACAAGTCATCAAGCTTGAACATCTCCAGAATTGGGAACCCTAGGCCTGAGGTAGGAAACGTCGCTCAGAAAGAGGAAGGCCCAGAAGGTCTAAGGAAGGTGAGAACAGGCAGGGACATAAACAGGATGAAGGCCGAGTTCATTGGCCATGGGGATGGAGGAGATGAAACCCAAGCTTTGCCTAGTATGTTTTCGTTCTACTACTTTCCTCACCAAAAAGGTCCAGGGCTGTCCGAGGAGCATGGTGGTGGAGTTTGGGGAACACTCTAGAGCTACAGTTCCTAAAATGCTGACGTGTTGTAGCACTAGTGCTGTAGAGCGCTGTAGCACCATAACGCCAGAGCGCTCCCGGAAATCCCACCATTGATGTTTCTTGGGAGACTCCTGGAATACTGTTAGCCTTACGGAGAATCTGTGCATTCCCCACGAGACTCGGCTTGTGGCAAACAGATGACCATTTTGGGGTTAGGGGAGCCCTGCTACTCCCACCGGGTTTATGGAGATAGTAAAATTAAAGTTCTCATGATACTTCCTCCATCGGTCACATCACATCTCCAGAGCAAGTGATACCGGAATGCCTCCTTCTTGTTGTGAGGGAAAGAAACATCCTGGATGTTGCTGAAAACCATATTTTGAGCCGTCGTTACCAGTAACATGTTAGATTTCCATGCGTTATTTCCAAGTTCTGACCATTCCGCCGTGGGGCACAGGAAGGAGTCAACTAAAATGCTTTCCCACCCACGCTTGAAGTAAGGCTTGTCAGAACATTGCAGCCTATGAGTAACGAAGGTTTGCGTCGTTAAAAATGCAACATCCATCTGCTTTTACTAGAAACAATCAAGTTTTCCCTACCGTCAGCAGCAGCTTTGTGGCTGAGGAGACAAAATCTCTCCCTCCCTCCCTCTCTGTATATGTTTTTTTCCGACATTTCATTAAAACACTGTGCTTAGCCCCAAAGCTGCACATAGAACCTGGAAGGGGGTCCACAGCTATGGGGCTGAGAACTTTTTGATTTCCAGGGTTGGATCAGATAGCCGGGATTTAAAAAAGAAAAGAAGAAAACAGGGCTTCAGATCCTAAAGGGAAGCCCGGGAGCCCACCAGCTGAACCAGGGAGAGCTGTTCCCCACCTCCTCAGCCCATCG